>NW_027186473.1:47905918-48010793 GCF_028583685.1 Petaurus breviceps papuanus
AGATAGATAGATAGATAGATAGATAGATAGATAGATAGATAGATAGATCAACCATGGAGATGTATGCATACACACATTCTATACATACCTAGGTCATAAACTCCTGTGACAGAAACTTGCATTTATATGTATGTGCATATGTACACATGCACACATATATATGTATACATAATACATTACATTTGTATGTATATACACACATACATATGAAAGGAAGCACATTATATTGAAATATAGTTCTATATATGTGTGTGTACTTGTGTATACATGTTTATGTGTGCAAATGTATGTGTGTATAATGTGTACACATGTGTACATATATCATATACCCATGTATGCACCTGTTTCAATATAATTGGCATCCTCTGAAATTCTGTGCATTTTATTTTACATATTTAATAACATTATTCTGAAAAGGGACCCACATTCAACTTCTATAGGGTTCTAAGTAAAAGCTTCTGGGTCATCAGTTTTGAAGTGGAAACCACAAGGTAGAAGCTATAAACTCCATAGATAAAGCCCTTGTTTTACAGGAATCATTCAGGTGTCCATGTGGTACTGGCGAACAGATATCATCCCGAGGCTGATATTCTCTCCTGGCCATTCTGAAATGGATACCAAAACCCTGTCAATAATAGATGAAACTCTCTTGGGGACTTGGGTTTACAATATTTCACAACTTTCTAACAAAGATTGCATACATTTTTAAATTTACTCCCTTTATAATTCTTGGTCTGTAGATTTTTTTTTTTGATGTGCCTTTTTTTTTAAAGCCACACATGCAGCAATTTACAAAGATAGTTTAACTTCAGAGAGCTTTTGTTAATGGGTTCAACTCAGAAGGTGTTCTTAACAAACAGGAAACATTGCTAAATATATCCCACAGTTTGGGCAATGGAAAGCTACATAGATGATGTCGCACATTACAAATATTATTTGTACTTACTCATTTATTTCAAAGGAAATTATGAGAATGACATCATAATAATGACTGACTTTTATTAGTGTTTTTGCTCTGAAGCTCTAGTCAAGTGGGAATGGAGAAAAACAAATTCTCTGTCTATTATCCTTTCCTGCTTTTGCTGCTATTTTCTGTTGAAAACATTAATATTATGTATTGACAGACCCTCTTTTACAACCATGTTATCAGACCTCTTTTAAACATTCAAGATAAAACAAGACCTTTGTTGGAAATCACAGACTTAATTAAAACTCAAAAAATTGTAGGAAATGATCACACCTTATTTTTTGTACCAATGGGCCACAAGGATTAGTCTGAACACTTAGTGACTCCTTTGAACCAGCTTAATGTAGACAATCATTTCTTGCCCTCAAAATTAGAATTTTCCATCAGTGGCTTTTGCTTGAATACCAAGCATCTTTTTGTGACTCAAGCATTATTACTATGTCTTTTCACAGGGAAAAGAGTTATGGTCTGGGAAGTCACAAAGGTAGTGAATGGAATAATAGGGCAGCCAATTGACACCCTCTTTCCAGAGGCACTGGTAGTGTTGATTTGATTACAGTTTATTTGACTTCAGTCATCTAAGTGATTGATTTGGTTAAATCATAGTGGAATGGAAAGAACATGAGATGTGGAGTGCAATGATGTAGGTCTTGGTCCCAGCTCTGCCACCTACTAGCTCTGCAATCCAGGCCAATTCACTTCCCCTGTCTGGACCACAGCTCTTTCATTTATAAAATAAGGGGCTTGGATTGGATGATTTATCAGGTTCCTTCCAAGTTCTTAATCTACGGTCTTGAATTTTAAAAGAGCAACAGCAGAAAGAGTTTTAAAAGGATATGAGAATGGATGCAGTTCAAGCTTTATTTTCCCCTTTAAGCTCAGGAGTGCTACTCAAAGACGAAATTCTCCTGGCTAAGAGGGAGCAGAGTTATCTTGTGTTCTTCTCCTGGGTTTTACTCACTTTCAAGAAGATTTTTGCCTAGACAAAAGGGAGAATTTCTAAGAACATCAGAGGATCAGAGATTTAAAGCTAGAAGGGGTCTCAGAGATCATCTAGCCCAACTCTCTCCACTCCTGATTTTAGGATGGGGAAACTGAGACCCAAATAGGTCATATATGTCTTAAGAATCAGGCTAGGTGGTGCAGTAAATAGAGCACTGGCCCTGGACCTAAGTTACAACACACTTAAGTGTTATGTGTGACCTTGGGCAAGTCACTTAACCCCAATGGCCCTTCCTTCTCCCCTCCAAAAAGCAAAAAAGAAAAAAAAGAATTGGAGCCGAGATTTGAACTTGTATCCTCCAACTGTAAAACCAGCATCCTTTCTTCTGCATTCTACTACTTTCAGGGCAACACAACTTTTGCTCTACATAGAAGTGTCCAGCAATGTCAGTATAAGAACCATTCTAGGCAGCTGCTCCATCTCAGGCTTTACTCCCACTTCTAGACTCTTCTGAGGATGAGTGAAGTGATATTCATTCCATAAGCAAATTGGGATTGCTGAGGATGCCTATTAGATTCTTGTGCATCTCTGGTGATGAGTTATTACTTACAAATATTTGTGCAGAATTGGTCCCATTGTCTTGATTTTCCCAAGGAAAATTAACTTTTTTCATTTGCCAATAACTTTAAGATGCTTACATAAAAATTCCCCTGAGGCTGCAAAATCATATCTTTTCATGCTTTTCCTGGTGTTTTCTATTAAAAACACTAATATTATATATTGACCCTCTCTTCCATTCATGCTATCTGGTCTCGTTTAAACATTCAACATAAAACAAAACCTTTGTTGGAAAGCACAAATGTAATTAAAGCTCACCATTGCTTTCAAGAGTTTACTCTTTTGCTATAATGTATGCCAAAGACATTTTTAAAGGGAATTGAGATAGTATATAGTAATTTGGGCTGAGTATGCCCTTACTGCCTCATTCTCATATCATTGCCAGTAACATTGCTTATCGTTATGGGAACAATCCCCTGCTCATCTCTTTTCCTTTTTGTTTTCAAGAAAGGTAGAAGAGGAACTAGTGGTAAGTGCGTATGTACTGCTGCTAATGGTTGCTCTGTCAGATTCTCTGATTTCCAGGTGCAACCCTTCCCCATTAACTAGACTTCTAGCTAACAGAAAAAAAAAGCATAGTAATCTCTGTCCTAGACTAACCTAGTGAATGAGGCAAACATTAACCAGAGTATTTTTATCAGAGTTTCTTGGATAATTCCTGGCTCAGCTTCCCCATGTCTGTGTTTGGATTGTTCCTTGTAAGTCTGTGCAATGCTTTCTTATAAAGGATTTTGAACATTTTGGGGACTTCGGAGGATGGTATTTACCCCATGTTAATATATTCTGTGGTTCTGGAATTTAGTCTAACTTAATCCAAAATGTCATCAAGGGTTCAAAAATATTTTAATTAATAATGCATTTGGACTTCGTTTTTAGAGGAAGAAAAGTCTCCATTTTGAGTGCCAAAAGAAAAGAAACTGATTATTTACTCATTGTTTTTGCTTAAGCTAATGCGTTTCATGGAATCTTAGTATTAGATTGGATTGTAAATTGAATGAATGAATGAATGACTCTCTGGGAGGCCAAGTCTGTGTGCAAAAAAAACACATTATGGTTAAAGGCTTAAAAGGGGCAAGGCAGCCTGCAAGGTGCTAGGGATTCATGGATAGACTTGCCTAGACAGAGAACATGCTCTCAAGGGAATTCTAGTCTAATGTATAGGGGTCATGGAGAAGAGGAATACTTGGATATAGATAACTACACTGCAGGGGAGAGTGTTGTAAGTACAAGGAGAGACCTAGGCAAAGTGCTAGGAGTAATTCGAGGAGGGAAATACCACTTTCAGCTGGTCGGGGGGGAGGTCAGTAAGAACTGCATGAAGGAGCTGACACTAGAGTTGGGTCTTCCAAGGAGAGAGAGACTTCAAAAGGCAGAGATCAAAGTGGGTGGAAGAGAGGGTCCTTTCCAGACATAGGAGACAATGTGAGCAAAGATATGGAGAAAAGGAATATCAGTTCACACCATCTTGGTCTGTACAAATCCAGTCCATGGAGCTATATGGTTTTATTCTGTAATAGCCAGCATGAAACAGGGAGCTAGAATAAAATTATCTACGTCAGACATGAGAGAGAAGGGTTAGAAATAGAGCAGGGAGTGGTAAGAGTGTGTCTGGAATGCCTGAAAGAACATATTATGAGATGTAATTGGAAAAGCACATCAGAGTCAGATTGTGAAGACCCTTGAATAAGGGGTCCACAAGTTTGTGTGTTACTCAGTTAGAGAGGTTTGTCATTATAATAGAGGTTTGATATGATCAGAGTTGTTAACAAGGATACTTGAAGAATGAATTGCAGGAGAGAAACATTGGAGTCAGGGAAGACCATTTAGAAGAAAAGGTGAAGGCCTGAAGGTGGGTTTTTGCAATGAGAGCTGAGTGACAGGGACAGATAGAAGACATATAGCTGATAGGATATAAGAGGTGGTGAAGACAGAAGCTGATTTTGAGTTTATGAGCATGGGAGACACTAGCATGGACCGTGGTGCCTTCAATAGAAATGGACGAGTGGGAGGGCAGGAGTGTTTGGGAAGCTAAGGGAATGAGGAGTTCAAGTCTTAGGTAATGGTGGTATATCCCGAGATATTCTGGAGATAATTGGAAATAAATTATTGAACCTATAGAAGGGGGTTGGGAGATACAGATGCAGATTTGAGAGTCAAAGTAACACAAATTAGAAATCAGAGGTAGAAAGAGGAGGTGGGAATGATGGAGGAGAGGGATACAGACCAAACTAAACTTAAAGTGAGAAAGAGAAGGACAGCAAATGACACAGAGAAAGAGTTAAGAGAGTAGGAATAGAGCCATGATAGTGTAGGATCAGGAAACTAGGGAGAAAGGGTATCAAGAAAGAGGAGGTAATTGAGCTATAAATATAGCTATAAATGCTATAGGGAATTCAAGAACCAAGAGGACAGAAAGAAGTTATTTAGTCTATTAATAAAGAGGTCACTAAGGACCTTATTTAGTGTTTTTTCAATAGAGTTGTGAAAGGTTATTAGATGCATGAAAGTTAGCCTAACAGTCTATAAAGCTAAAATCCTCTACAGCAAAAGTGACTATTTTTTTGTGATCCATTACATTTCTTTCTTCTATGCAAACACCATCCAAGGAGTTACTTGTCTATAAATTAGTTTCTCCTAATGGTCTTCAAAAGACTTTTGATATTCAACCACTCCATGACTGTTTAGCCCCCATCTTTGCTAAATGGTAACCCAACTTAATATTGGATAGAAGGAATAGAGGTATATTTTGAATGATGGTTGAGTTTGAGTATCAAACAGGGTCCTTAATTTTTACCTGATAATTGTTGTATCATATATGAACAACGTGGTATAGTAAACAGAGAGCTGGCCTCAGAGCCAGAAAGAGCTGAGTTCAAGACCCTCCCCTGACATCCACAGGCTTTGGGATCCAGAACAAGTCATTCAACCTATCAGTACTCTGGGCAGAAGTTAGAGGGAGCTTCATCATCTGGGACCTCACTCTTAATGATACCACATATGCACATGGAAGTGCCATGTTAAGATCCACAGTGGTAGATACTGTTTCACCTGTCTTTGGATCCCAGTGCCTGACCAATGAGGGACATATTGCAAGCACTCAATAAAAGTTTGTTTTATGAATTGGTTGCTTGACTCCGGGAAGTAGGAAAGAGAAATATGCAATAGGTCTGTCACAAAGTAGTTCCATTTAGTAAGGGAAAGTTCCAATAGACAGAATGGTTACTTTTGACCTAACTGTATAAAAAGGGAAAACTGGCTGGGGATATGGAACTTATAGATATCTTTGGAGAGAGATTATAGACAAGGAGGGGAAACTTGCACAAAGAACTACATCTTGGGAAATGTCAATGATGTTTATATTTGTAAAGAAAATCCCTGCAGGTTTTGGAGATATAGAGCTATGCTGCATAACCCAAGACTCTCCAAAGAAAGACAATTTCCAAGGAATGAGAAATTCTTAGAAGTGAAGATATAAATGATTCCAATAAAGAAGACAAGTCAACTCACTTAAGAATAATTCTGTGCCTTCAAAGGGGGCTATCTAAGGAGTATAGATTTAGAACAGATATGCAAAATATGGAGTCTGGGACATGTTTGCAGAGAGGATTACAAAAGAGAGACATAGACCTGTAAGGATACCCCCAAGAAAGGCTAAAGTCTAGAATGACTTGACATTTGTGGGAATGCCACCAAAAGAATAAAAGGCATTTAAGATGTTAAACATGGGAAGGTTTGTCTGAACTGATGCAGAATGAAATGAGCAGTGATTTATGCCATAACAAAAATATTTTACAAAACAAGTAACCTTGAAAAACCTAAGACGTTGATGATGTCAATGATGAACTATGACTTAAGAGGACCAGTGATAAGGGTTGCTACCCATCTCCTGATAGAGAAATGATGGAGTTGGGGTGCAAAATGAAACCTATATTTTTGGATATAACCATTGTGGGAATTTGATGCTCCTACAAAGACTCTAATTCCTCATTATACTCATTTTCCATGACGTACTCCTCCACCCTGCCACAGTTACATATAGAGATGACCATACCCTTTCCCTACTCTTGCCATAACATACAAGGATTTCATGTTCAAATCTGAAATTCTTTATCTCTCACTTCATCTTTCCCTCACCCTCACAACACCAAATACTGTCCTTTACCCTCTGCATGACCTCCCATCCCTCCACCCCTCAGTTCTTTCTCAGGTAATCACCTCTGCACTGGCCACACTCTCTTCCTTCCCCATCTTGACCCCTTGGGGAACCAGTCCAACAACTTTACAGTTGTCTTCCTCCAAGTCTTTGCCCTTTTAGCCTATCAGGGATCTTGCCTTTTCAAACACCAGTTTTGGATTACTCTCAATATTCCCTCCCTTTGGTCCTACTCACATGCAGCTAAACCAGGCTGAACCAAATCATGACACATTGCTCACTGGGTCCACTACAAGTTTATGCAACATAATCTCAAGTGGGCCCTCACTGTAGCCAGGCAATCTTTTTACTCAGTGATTTTGGCCTCCTCTCTATTCCTTTAATGATACTCCATCTCCTGACTCTAAGCATTCTCACTAGCTGTCCTCCATGCCTGGGAAACTCGCTTTCATCATCTCTGACTCCTGGCATCCTTGACTTCCTTCATTTCTCAGCCAAAGTTCCACCTTTCCCAAGATCCCTTCCCAGCCCTCGCTAATCTTAGTGCTTTCCCCTGAAATTTACCCTGTGTCTATCTGACTCACATATCCTATTCATACCTAGTTGCTTCCATGTAACTTCATCTGTTGCACTAAGAGTTCCTTAAGAGCAAGGGCTATTTTTGCATTTCTTCCCATCTCCAGTGTTTAGCACAGTGCCTGGCACATCGTATATGTTTGATAAGTGCTTTTGTCTCCCAAATAGTGAGAAGTGGGAAAGAGAAAATCGATTTTGGTTCATTAAGCAAATACAATCTAATTTTAAAAAGGGTTGGGTATAAGAAAATCAAGCCCTGATGCTTGGGGTGGATGGTGAGCTATGAACAGACTTACTAGAAAAGCTCAGCTATTATTTGGCTTCTGGCTTCTCTGTCAGAAATCAATTAAAAAAAAAGATTTTTAGGATCAGAGATATACAGCCAAAGGGACTGGTGAGACCACGTAGGCCAACCCTTTCATTTTACAAAAGAGCAGACTGGGGGCGGCTAGTGCTGCAGTGAATAGAGCACCAGAAGGACCTGAGTTCAAAGCCGACCTCAGACAGTTAACACAAAAACTAGTCGTGTGGCCTTGGGCAAGTCACTTAACCCCAATTGCCCTCCAAAAAGCAAAAAAAAAAAAAAGAGCAGATTGAAGCAATCTGCCCAAGGTCCACATGTAGTAAGTGCCAGAGATGGTATGTGACCCTAGGGACGCTGACTCTAGACTAGAGTTCTTTTGACTATACCAAGGAAGAACAACAGTAGTTAATAAGAAATTCAATGTCAAGCAAGCTTGAAGAAATTTGTGATTTTAATCTGAGTGGGTAGCTCCTCCACCTGTGGGAATCACAACCCTGTCTGTGCCTCAAAAGGAAGCTTCATGAATTGCTGTAGCCCCAAAAGTTCAGCCTTCTGATGATGAGGGTCTCTGAATTCATTAAGGTTGACTCTAAGGTGACAAACATAAAGTCTATCACTAGGTCTGGATTAGATGCCTTTCAGTTTTCTAGAAACTGACAGAACCTCTAGTCTACCATCACCACCCCAAAATGACGCAACTGGAAAACACATAGACTGACTCTAATGAGTTCAAGTACTCAGCCATACATAGCTTACTTAGACTCCAGGGCAGGGGTGGGGAACCTGCAGCCTCCAGATCACATGTGACCCTCTAGATCTTCAAGTACGGCCCTTTGACTGAATCCAGACTTCACAGAATAAATCCCTTTAATAAACGAATTTGTTCTAGAGGTTCCCTACAGGGAATGGAAATAACTAGCAAGTGGACTAATTCCAGTTGTATCTGAAGAATTGTAGAGAACCATCAAAAGTTACTAGCTGTGTGACCCTGGGCAAGTAACTTAATTCTGTTTGCCTCAATTTCCTCATCTGTAAAATGAGCTGGAGAAGGAAATGGCAAATCACTCCAATCTTTGCCAAGAAAAATCTTAAATGGGGTCACAGACATAATTAAAAATGACTAAATAATAGTAACAGTAAACCAGTACCATATTGTATCTGAGGAATAGCAGAGAAGTGAATTGGTGCTGGGAAGGGGAAAAAAGGTGAGTACATCTCAAAAACAGATCCCAGAAACCATGGACTGGCAAATGTAATATCCATCCCCACTCATTATCTAGAAGAGAAGCTTAGACATATAACTTGAAAGCACTTGGAAAAGGAAGCATTGGCCATTAGGAGACAGCATGGGTTCTTTATTCGTGCAAGACTACCCAAATATCCTTTCTGACTGAGTGTAAAATATTGTTTTCTCCCCTTGATGTAATTGCTTGAGAGTGAAGACAGAGCCTCAGAGCTAAGGGTCTGGTAAAATTAGTCTGGGATCAGTTCTCATCAATTTAGGGCAATCCCCTTATTTCTTCTGTCAGCCTACATATTAGAACCAGATCAATCTCCCAGGAATTCATAGACAAGATACGCTTCCCTTGAACTAATTCCAAACGGGCAGATCTAGAGGGATTTCATTTGAGTCTGTGGTGGCAATTTCTTTTCTCAGGTGTGGATCAGGAATGTGCCCTCTGAGGTATCCTCCAAATCTGAAATCTTGGGCTTCTGGGAAGTGGTCACAATGAAGTGTCAGAGCCATCTCTGACTTTGGCTATCTCATAACCTAATTTCCTCCAGTGAGTTAGTGGCTAGTGAGAAATTATGTCCTCTATACAACCATTCACTTACCCCACCCTTAAGGGATCTCTCTGTTCTTTACAATTCAGTTCTTATTGCCTGTGATTGGCACGGCTTTTGCAGAGTACTTGTTCGCTGGACTTGCTGACTTCCTGTTGGATAGAGCTGAGTCCCAGCTATGTGGAATTTGAGCAGCTGGCAACTGGTAACTTAGGGGATTCTAAGAAGACATTCAACAAAGCTGTTCTTGAAATCCTTTTGGATTAGATGGAGAGAAGTGGACTGCACAATTAGGTAGATTCTAACTTATTGAATTGCCACACCCGAAAAGTGTTGATTAATGAATCAGTGTCAATCTAGAAGGAGACTGGGGAGTGCTATAGGACTCTATTCTTGGTTGTGTTCTGTTTGACTTTTTTTTTTCATCATCAACTTGGATTAAGACATTGATGACAAATTTTTGGATGAAATAAAGCTGGGAGGGATAGCTAATATGTTGGAGAGCAGAATCAGACTCCAAAACAATCTCAGCAGGCAAGAACACTGGCCAAATCCAAAACCATGAAATCTAATGAGCATTAAATGTAAAATCCTGCACTTGAGCTCAAAAATTCAAACATATAAGGACAGTATGGACAAGCTATCAGCAGACAGTAGTTTGTGTGGAAAAGACGTTGGGGTTTGTAAGTGAACGCTTAATGTAGCGCCCCCCCCCCCAAATGCTAATCTAATAGAAGCAGAGTATCCAAACCAAAGGAGTTTATAGTCCCACTGTAACCTGCCCTGGACCTACCACAGTTAGAGCAAGGATGATTAACTTTGGATGCACTTTTATGGGTTCAAAGGCAGTTTTCACAAGATCTGTGAATTTCAATAGGAACAAAATTATATCATCATTTTCACTAATCGCTAACTAAAATTTAGCATTTTCTTCAATTATTTTAAAACTGTAGTCTGAGAAGGGGTCCACAGGCTTTATAAGACTGCCAAAGGGGTCCATGACACAAAAAAGGTTAAGAACCCCAGTTCCTAGAGTATTGTGCCCAGATCTGGGCATCGTCACATTTAAAAAAGTTTTTTTTAATTTTTATTGTGAACTGGAAAATCATGAACAAACATGAATTTTTCCACAAATAAAGGCCAGAAATGGAAGTTGTATGTGAAACTATGAATTTATGATCTGCAACTCCTTTTTAATACAGATTAAATTTAATATGGCAATGTCAATATTTCTCTGCTTTTTTAAAAGTCTTCTCATGTATTTCGTTCTGCTCTTTTGTATATTATTAAATGTGCCATTTTATTTTTTCTTTCTTCTTTTTTTTAGTAGTATCATTCCCCACTACTCTGTCCCGAATTCTTTTCCCACTAGCTAAAAGCTATCTCTTATACATAAGTATAATCAAGCAAAACAAATTTGCATTGTAATTACAGTCATTTCTGAAAATGTATCTTTTATTCTGCATGAACAGTGTGTGAGCTCTCCACCAAGAGGTAGGAGGTATGCTGCATCATCAGTCCTCTAAAATCATGGTTCATCTTGAATTAATCAAAATTCTTAAGTCTTTCAAAGTTGCTTTCCTTTACAACATCAGGCCCATTGTATATTCTCCTGGCTTTGCTCACTTCATCCTGTATCAGTTTATACTGGTCTGCCCTCATTTCTCTTACTTTATGTTTTCATTGTTTTTTATGACATAATTATCACATGACACTCATATTCCATAATTTGTTATGTCATTCCCCAATCAATTGATGGCCATTCACTTTGTTTTCACTTCTCTGTCACTACAAAACTGTAACTGATAAATATTTTTGTACAAATGTTCCCTTTCCTTCTGACCTTGGGGAATAGGCCTAGTATTAGTACCACTGGGTCAAATAAAGGATATGCACAATTGAGTGACTTTTGGGGTATAGTTCTAAATTGCTTTCCTAAATTCAGCTCACAGACCAATTCACAGGTCGGCCAAAAGTGCATTAATTCTAGAGATCTCATTATAATAGAGATGTTGACGTGCTAGCATTGTGTTCATAGAAAGTTGAGCAGGATAGGAGAGAAAGCTAGAGATCATGTTATACAGAAGGAGATATTTAACCCAGAGAACACTTAGAAGGGATGTGATAGCTGTCTTCAAATATTCAAATGACTGTCTTGTGGGAAAAAGGCAAATATAGTGCTTTCAGATCTAAGACCAAGTATTAAATGTTACAAGGAGGAAGAATTCAGCTCAATATAAGGAAGGAAATCTGAAGAGTAGTCTGAACTACACACACACACACACACACACACACAGAGGCTTCTACATTAGGTAGTGAATTTCTCAACACTTCAGGTGTTCAAGCATAGATAGGATAACTATAAGTCATGAGTATGCTGAAGTCAGTTCTTACAGGCTCCTGAGATCCTATTGTTAAATTTTTAGTATCAGTATTTATACCTTGGAAGTTGACAAGTGCCACAAATCTGGGCCTGATCTGTTATCTTGTTGTCCAGACTTAAGAAAGTGACGGAGAATAATATGCTACCGTATTGAAGCAGATTAAACTTGCAGATGTGACATGAGTACATTTTTTTCATAGAGCCTGTATCAACCAACACACGCCTGAGTAGAGGTTTGCCTTCTATACTTAAATATGCAAACCCTTTGACCCAGTGATACAGCTATGAGGTCTATTCCCCCAAAAAATCAGAGAGAGGAAAGGGAGCCAGGTGTATTAAAATATTTATAATAGTTCTTTTTGGGGGTGGCAAAGGATTAGAAACTAAGGGGATGCCTGTAATTTTGGAAATTAAAGCAAACAATGGTCTATTAATTTTATGGAATGCTCTTGTACCATAAGAAATGACAAAAGGTGGGGGTGACTAGGTGCCTGAGTTCAAATCCGGCCTCAGACACTTAACACACAAAAACTAGCCATGTGACCTTGGGCAAGTCACTTAACCCCAATTGCCCTCCAAAAAAAAGAAAAAGAAATGACAAAAGATACAATGTTAAAGAAGCTTAGGAAGATTTGTATGAATTGAAGCAAAGTGAAGTTTTGCAGAACCAGGAAAGCAATGTGTATGATAGCAACATGGTAAAAACAAACAACGTTGAAAGAATTAAGAATTCTGGTCAACACAGTGACCAGCTGTGATTCTAAAGGACCAGTGCTACCCACCTTCTGACTGAGAGGTGATGAATTAAATATGCAGGATGAGACATCTTCCAAAAGGTCAGGAATTTGTTTTGCTTGACTGTGCATATTTGTTTATAAGGGTTTCTTTTCTTTCTCAATTGACAGAAAAGGTGGTGGGGGGGCGGGAAGTAAATTCATATTCACTGAAAAAATTTTAATTTGAAAGTTTTTTAAAATTCCTTTGTCTCTGTTTATTTTTCACTTTAGTATTTTCATCTCTTTTCTTCTGAGTATTCTAATTAAAGACTTTCCCACTATTGTATGTTCTTTGGAAAAGATGAGATGCTAAATAGTATCTTCTTTCAAAAAAAAACTTAGAAAATTGTTAAGTGTACTCCTCAGTTTTTCTGTTAAACCCTATTTTATAATTTTATATTTTCTTTTCTGGAAGTACTCTGGACTTTATCTGGCATCTTCATGTATGTCTAATATGTGGATCCTGAATCTATTCCCATCACACAAATAAAAAATGTACCTTAGGTTCATACTCAGTGTTTCAACTTGAATTTTGCCAGAGTGCATGTTCATAAAATAGTAGATGATTTCAAATTTCAACAGTGCAATTGTTTGGAGAGACATATCCATGCCAGTGAAATTTGAATGAGTCAAAATGCATTCAATAGGCATCTTTCTCAAGATGGATTTGCTTAAATGAAGTCAGAACATGTGTATTTGATAGAAATTTATCTTCAACTTTAATCATTTTAATGGTCTGTGGAAGGGTGGTTATTTTTTCAATAAAGTGAATATTTTCTCCATTAGTGAGTTGACAGTTGATCATTTGGTCTTAGTTGCTAGGATAGAGGGGCAAAGGAAAAGCAGTGTGGTAGGTACAATGGAAAGAAACCTGCTTTGGGAGTAAGGAAAGACTTAGAATCAGATCCCACCACTGAGACTTACTAACTACATCCACTAAACATGTCACCTTGCCCCCTCTGAGCTTTATAATGATAATAACACCTGTCATGCATACTTCACAGGGTTGATGTTAGGATTTAATGAAATAAGGCATTTGAAGCACTTTCACAGGCCATAAATTATTTTCAGATATCAGCTATCATTGCAAACCCATAAAGAACTGCAAAATGTCAGTGTTTAATTATCATGCAGCAAAGTTGAAAGGCACCTGTACCTACTGGGCTGAGTGCTAGGGATACAAAGCAAGGCCAAAAAAAAGAGTCCCTTCCCTCAAGGAGTTCCCAAGCTCATAGGGGAGACAATATGAAACCAACTAAGTGAAAACAAGATACAGAATTGGTAGGTTGCAGATCTCAAGGGGGAAGACAGTAGTATTAAGGAGAACAGGAAAAGGTTTCTTGCAGAAAGTGGGATTTTAGCTGGGACTTGAAGAAATCTAGGAGGTAGAGATGAGGAAGGAGAAAAATCCATTCATGAGGGGCAGCCAGTGAGAATTCTCAGTCAGAGAAGGAATGTCTCATGAAAGGAATAGCAAAGAGGCCAGGGTCACTGGATTGATTGAAAGGTAAGATTGGGGGTGTGATTGGGGGGGGGAGGTGAGAGAGAAGAGAAAGAGTGTGGTTTAAGTCTAGAATAATAGGAGGGAGCCAGATTTTGAAGTACTTGAAAAGCCTACAAGGGCATGTAATCCAGTCCCCTCATTTTACAGATTGGGAAATTGAGGCCTAGAAAGTTTAAGTGAATTCCTCATGGTCACATACTGGTAAATAGAGCTGGGATCATAACTCAGCTCCTCTGGTTACAGATGCAGAATGTTTTCTACTGTCCCATGCTCCTTCTTCATTTTGTAAAACTGTCCTGGAGGCATGCCGTCCTGGATACAGAGCTGACCTCCCCATTGGGCAGACAGAAGTTCACATCCGGGTGCCCTGACCAGACTGGCTGTCGTACCTGAGGTATCCCAGGCAGCTGAGACTTGAAGCTGTAGTTAGGACCCATGTCCAGCCTCCTCCTTCTCAGCTGGCAGGAAAAAAAGGGCTTTAGTGAAGCTCGCTCAGGTTCCCAAGGAACACTTAAGTGGTACAATGAGAAACTCTTCAGTAAATCCTTCTTGGAAGGAACCATGACTTCTTTTTCTATGACCTTTAAGTTGCAGCCGTCTGTTGCATAACTTTTTTTGGAGAAGTCACGTGGTGGAAACCTCATATTTCCTTAAATTTATTACTGTTTCTTGGTGGTCTTGAGGTTTCTTTTTTTTTAAGTTCCTTTTCAAAGCAATAATCTTACTAAATTGTTTAATGTTTGTTTTCATATAGGTCAATTTAAGTTCTTATTTAGATTTATAATAGGAAATATATAATGTCAGAGAGCAGTGAAACCTGACTAGGAAAATCAAGGACCTTAAGTGTTATGTTTCATTATAATGATGTGAAGATAATGCCTTTAGCTGCATGACCACCATATTAGCTACACACCATAAAACAATCTTTCTGAAAGCAAGAGGTCAAATCCATTAAAAGCAATTATGCACCCTTTGCTGCAGCCATGCAGGGGCTTGAATATTCGAATAAGGGTGGGGGCTTTTGGTTGGGGAGGGGATGCTTTGTTCTTTTAAGAGAACACTGCATTTCTTGCCCTTATAAAAAACAAGACTGAAGAGTGTGCCAAATAAAAATATACATCTGTTTGCAGTGTAATGAGGAAAAGTTGGGTTTTTTTCCAATTTTGAATCAAAAAGCCTGGGTTCAAATCCCATTTCTGAGATTTCTTACCCATATGAGCTTGGGCAAATCGCTTAAAGTCTATTGGCTTCAGTTTCTCATCTCAAAAATGAGGGGGAAAGGGCAGGGATTTGCCTTTTTACTTTGTCCTTGTACTCTCTCTGCCTAGCAAAACGCCTTGAACCGAGAGGGCATTTAATAAATATTTTCAAGATTAGATTACAGACTGTCAAAACCAGATGATTTCCAAGGCCCCTTCTAATTCCAGATCAATGTTGTCAGAAAAACAGACGTGTGTTTTTTTTTTTTTAAAAAAGTAAGAAAAAAAAAAAAATCAGACCTTATTCCTTAAGTATTTTACATAGTAATAGTAAAACACAATATTGCACATTGCTGAGAAACTCAGTTTGGCCAGGAATTTCTATATTTATTCCCATAATACTTCCATAATATTTGTTTGTATTACTATCTTTGTAACATACCTCATTTTTAAAATCAATAGTACCCACTCTCACCAGTCCCTTGTTTTAAAAGAATTAGAAAAAACAATGGAAACAGTACCATCCTGAGGAAGCATGCTAGATTGGGAGTCAGAGACACTGGGTTTAAATCCCAGTTTTCCTTTATTACTTGTGTGATCTTGGACAAATCACCACATCTCTCTGGACCTTAGTTTCCTCATCTGTAAAATGAAAGTATTAAACTGGATGGCCTCTTACTTCCCTTCTGGCTCCAAATCTTTGAACCTTTGTCTTCTTGCTGCTATTATGTGTTTCTGTGTATGCATGTATGTGTCTGTGTATACATATATGCATATACATATTGTGTGATGTATATGTATTTTACCACGGACCAAATCCTCGCACTAAGTAAATAACTTGTCCACTGCAGTTTGGAGAAATCACTGCATCTCCTCAAAGTGCCTATTTATACCTGAGGACCAACAAGCCTTCTCAGCAAAATTTGTTTTTAATTTAAGTATTACTAAATGTTTAGTTTTTGGGAATTACATGAGAAGAAGGAAAGCCTTGTCTATCATCTAATCTCCAGAACAAAGAAAGCAATATTCCCAAAACACCAGCAAAAAAATGTTAGCTACACTATCCCCTTTATCTTTTACTGTAATCTTGTCCTTTGAATAATCTTTCTCCTGGTTGTCACATGTACTCCCTCTTACCCACACATGCCAATAATAACCTCCCTTATTATCAGCAGCTCTAAAATTCTAGACTTCTCCATTATCTTTCAGTCTTAGTTTCTTGCTTATTTATATAGCAACAATGTAGTGTAGTCATCTGCATTCCTTTGCAACGGTCCGAGATCATTTTGTCATCCACAGTGGGAAGCTTGGAACCCCACCCAGTTGGAATGCATTTTTATAAGTGTGTCTTTTGGTGGCTGTGCAAATGTCATTACTGCTGGGTATGGGACTGCTGCCTTCAATCCCTATCAGTCTGCTAAGAGTGTCATAGCAATTTTGCCCTCCCCATGTTCATCTTATAAAGAACTTTTCAGCTCACCTTCACAGTATGGAAACATCACCCCCTGCATTCTGCTCTGCCTCCTGTTTCTTTGCTTTTCTTTCTTTCTTTCTTTTTTCTTTCTTTCTTCCTTCCCTCCTTCCTTCCTTCCTTTCTTCCTTCCTTCCTTCTTTTCATTCTTTCCTTCCTTTCTTTCTTCCTTTCCTTCTTCCTTCCTCTCTTCCTTTCCTTCCTTCCTTCCTTCCTTCCTTCCTTCCTTCCTTCCTTCCTTCCTTCCTTCCTTCCTTCCTTCCTTCCTTCCTTCCTTCCCTCCTTCCTTTCTTCCTTCCTTTCTCTTTCCTCCTTTCTGTTTCAACCAAAAAGGACTTTGTTGTTAAAATAGTATAGCATACAGTGTATTTTCAACTCTGGATTAAAAATCCAGATCACATCCAGCCTTTAGCAAGTCATAAATTAGCAGACTTTCTAATGCATGCCATCTAAATCTGCTAAATGATAAGGAGCAGATTTCTATCAAAACTATGTTGGATACTCAATGCTAAATATAGGAAGAAATATTTTTAATTTTCTGCAGTCCAAAAGTGCTTTAGATGATAGACAATGAGATAGCATTCAGCTTCTGCCGATATTCCGTCACACATTCCTCATCTGTCGAAAAGGTAGTGAATGTTTTGTCATATCCACATTCCCTTCACTCCATTCCTTCTTTCTTATCTTACTCTTCCATGGCAAATGATTTTTTTCTCATATTTCATTATGATAAAGTTAACACTCACAACAAATCCTAGTAAACAACCAAACCAAATATTGAATAAATTTTCTATTTGTTTTATACTAGATCTGCAAAACAATAAAATTCAAATTATACTTTGGTTAAGAAATAAGATAGTTCTGCTCATAAAATGTAATTCTTTTTTCGTGTTGCTTTGAGTTTTGTTTCTGTTTTTGAGACTAGCTATCTTGCCTTGATTATAAGTATAGTAGCCACTCATGGGCCAGATCCCGTTGCTAATCAGCACAGATCAGTTCCCCTTCCTCAGGCATCCTGTTTGCCCTTCATGCCCAAGGGCTTCCCATATTGGTACCTGACTTAAGTTCAGAAGCCAGATTGGTTTAGTCCCTCTACTGCTCAAAATTCCCAAGCTCAAGCAATCCATAAGCCTCAGCTCCTCCAGTAACAGGGATTACTAGTAGGAACCACTCTGCCAGGCTGTAAAATATAATTCTGAACAAATAAATAAAAATAATAAAATACATTTGTTCTTCGGCCTATTCTAAATACACTTCCATGCTTATAAATCTGTTGCCTTTGCTTTTCTTATGTGTGTAGGGGTAGGGGAAAAACTTCCACTACCAATGCAGGTAGACACCTTCCCTGTAACTTAAGAGTACTAGAGGGTTGTCTAGACAGCCCAGTGTCACAGAGGCACCATATTTGTCATAGCCAGACTTTCTGCTTCCAAGGCCAGATCACTGTCTAGTACTCCATGCTGCTACTTTATACAGGCACACAGATACAGTCATATGTATATATTTATTTAATAACTAGCATTTATACACACTTTAAGCATAAAATCTCATTGCATATGGTTGTAGACAGTGTGCATGTTGTGTTTAAATTGCTTCTCTTATTCACTTCATTATTCCTTGGGTTTGTTTGTTTGGGGGGTTTTTTCATTTGTCCTTTTTAAATATCATAATGTTCCATTTTATTAATATATCTTCAGTTTTCCAGTTACGTATCAGTTGTTTCCTAGTTTTTTGTTATTATAAATAAAGCAGCCGTGGATTTTGTAATATAGAGGTGTCTTATCCTCATTTGAATAATCTCTTGAGAAAAAAGTCTTAGCATGATAGAACCATAGATTTAGAGTTAGGAGAGACCTTCATCCAGCCTTCTTGTCTTGTAGATGCAAAAACTGTGGCCAAGAGAGATTAAATTACTTGCCTGGATATATACTGGAAGTAAATAACAGAACCAGGATTCAAACCCAAGTCCTCATCTTTCTTCCTATAAAATAACCATTAAGTTGGATGGGTGTCTGGAGAGAAAATCATTGGGTTTCCTTTGAGTTTTGTGTGGTTTAGTTCTTGTAGGTGGTACAGCAGATACTATTTTCACATTCAGGTCTGGCATTTTGAGCAGAGACCTTCCTACTACCAACTTTTTGCCCTCTTACCATTTGATGCCAGTATTTTCAATTTTCAAATACTCAAATGGATTTGGGAACTTATTAATAAGAATGTTCCCTCTTAGAACTCATCAAATAATACATTTTTATCTTGTGTACAGAAAAGTTGGATAGAATTTTATGGTTTTAATAAAATCAATAGAAATATTATTCATAGTAATCAGTCTGTTGTTGAGCCATTTTCAGTCATGTCTGATTCTTTGTGACCCCATTTGGGACTTCCTTAGCAAAGGTACTAGAGTGATTTGCTGTTTCCTTCTCCAACTCATTTTACAGATGAGGAAACTGAGGCAAACAGGGTTAAATGAATTGCCCAGGGTCACACAGCTATATGTGTATTGTGGTCATATTTGAACTCAGGTCTTCCTGTCTCCAGGTCCAGGACTCTATCCACTGTGCCACCTGGCTGCTGAAACAACAATACTACTATTAATAATAACTCTGTCAAATCCCCTAAATTCCTATGCAAATGATTTGCAGCAACACTTAATTTGTTGTTTTCAATTAGCCTTGTCTCACTTTACTGAGTTTGGGCTTCTTTCAGGGCTTTTATACATTTTTGTGTTTCTAAAGCTAACATGAAAATATTTTGTAATTAAAGGATTTATACTTTTTTTGTAACTGTCCTAGTTGATGGAAGTTTATTGCTTTTTTTTAATTTTTATTTTTTTTACTTTTTGTAGGGGGGAAGGTAGGGCAATTGGGGTTAAGTGACTTGCCCAAGGTCACACGGCTAGATTTGTAAGTGTCTAAGGCCAGATTTGAACTCAGGTCCTCCTGACTCCAGGACTGGTGCTCCAATTTTCTTGCTTTTTAAAATTGAAGTTTGCACTGTGTTTAGATTTATTTTTTAATTTTTTTTAAAGCAATAGGGGTTAAGTAACTTGCTCAGGGTTACACAGCCAGTTATTTCTGGGTGTGGTGCTAAGTATCTGAGTCCGGATTTGATCCCCAGGTCATCCCAACACTGGGGCTGGTGCTCTTACTCGCTGAGCCACCTGGCCACCCCTGTGTTTAGATTTATTATAGTGGTTTGTCCTTGAGAGAAAGAAAATGTTTTGGAAAATTGAGTTACAATAGAAAAAAAAATTGAGAATTAAACATTTGACGCATTTTGAGCCAGATTCTCCCTAGTGTCCAAGTCATCTCCTAGTATGAAGTTGAATTCTTTGGGGGATCCATTTATTTAAAGGAACAATGGATGTGACTACAATATTATAGTCTAGTGGTAACATCCACCTGCACACAAAAGGCAGAAATTCAAACCACTTTCTAATATATCAAACTAAATGGTATATTAAGTAGACAGGGATTACAAAGTATGCAAAGAACATAGATAATGGAAAGAATAATATGATAGCATGAAATAGAATTATGTGGAAGAGTGAATTGAGTGCTGAATTTGGACCCTTAAAGATCTGGAGTCAAACCTTGCCCCAGATACTATAGTCCATGTAGCCTTGGACGAGTCATTTAACTTCTCTCTGCCTCTATTTCCCTGTCTATAAAATGAGGCTAACAATCGTACTAACCTCCCAGTGTTGTTGTGAGGATCAAATGGGACAATGTGTGTAGAGCAACTTTGCAGACTGAAGTGCTATGTTAACACCAGCTATTATTATTGAGAGCTACTGGAAACCATAGAAGCCATCAAGTCTAACCTCTTCCTTTAACAGATGGATAAAGTGAAGCCAGGAGAGGTTAATTGACTTCCCCAGGGTCACATAGATAGTAAGTGTCTGAGGCAGAATTTGAACCCAGGACCCCAAGTCCTTTGCTTCACCATGCTAGTTGTTGTTATTGTTGTTATTTAGGCTCAACTCATTTCTAACACTTTCTACCTTGTGACCTTAAACAAGGTCTTATTATCATCTCTGAGCTTGAGTTTCCTAATCTGTAAAATATAGTTAATAATGCCCGTGGCACCTCCCACTTCTGAGATGCAAATGAGAGAATTATGCAAAGAGCTTCACAAACTATTAAAATGTCAATTATCATTATTATATGAATGTAAAGATACATCACCAAATCAAAGAATTTCAGGGTCCCTTTGAAATCTGAACTTCTGTGATGCATTATACACCTAACTATTTCTCATCTCCACTACCCCAGCTCCATTATTATGGTAATTTAATAACAAGAACAAGCACAAATACGAGCTAAGAATGGATGGTACGATGGGGAGTGCCTAAAAAGGAACATTCGTACTCTACCTAGTTTCTAAGTTGGAGATAATCTTACATCTGGTATGACTGAACTCTCATGTGTGTTATGAACATGTGTGTATTTAAGTGAAGTGGATGAAACAACATTGTTGCTATGTGTAATGGAAATAAGTCTACTTTGCAAATAGCTAGCCTCCTCAACAAATTTCCTTGCTCTCCCATCTTGACTTTTCTAGCTTACCTATCATCATACTTTCTTTAAACCGTACAACACATAAATTTCTAAGTCTGGCCACAGATTTGAAATGGTGTAGTTGCCACCTTCTAGAAATTGTGTGCCCAAGATACTCTCTGGAACGTCTGAACTACCAGTTGCTTTCTCAATGCCTTCCAATTTTTTCCAGTTAGAACAACTCCCCTGGGGTGGCTAGGTGGCTCAGTGAGTAGCACCAGCCCTGGAGTCAGGAGGACCTAGGTTCAGATCTGGCCTCAGATACTTGACACAAAAAACTACTCATGTGACCTTGGGCAAGTCACTTAACCCCAATTGCCCTACCCTCCCCCCTCCAAAAAGCAAAAAAAAAAAAAGAACAACTCCCTTTACTAAGGGAATGTGATGGAGGAAAACAGTATATGGCAGCTTATGTCCTGCCAGGATTTGTCAATTTCCTGTATTTTCTTTCTTTTTTGGGGGGGGAGAGGGGAAGCAAGGCAATTGGGGTTAAGTGACTTGCCCAAGGGCACTCAGCTAGTGAATGTGTCACGTGTCTGAGGTCGCATTTGAACTCAGGTCCTCCTGACTTCAGGGCAGGTACTCTATTCTCTGCATCACCTAACTGCCCCCTATATTTTCTTTAAAAGGATTGTGACATTAAATATTTTCAAACAGAAATGAGGCCTTAAAGAGGATGAGCTGAACCATTTGTATTGAGTTATAGACCAGGAGAGCCAAATGGATTAAGTTAAAGACTTGCATGACAAAAGAACCAAATCTGGAGTAGTAGAGATGTTCTTTTTTGTTTGTTGGAAGGCAGTTGGGGTAAAGTGACTTGCCCAAGGTCACGGGGCTAGTTTTTGTGTTAAGTGTCTGAGGCCAGATTTCACCACGCCACCTAGCCACCCCTTGGTAGAGATATTCTTAAAGAATAGGGAAGAATTAGTACTAGAAGTGAGAGGTCCAAGGTAGAGTGACTAGTAGAGAAATGGTAATTGTTGTTTTTCCTTCATTCTCAAAGAGGACCAAGGACATCAGGAAGGTGATATCTTGACCTACAAGTGAATTGGATTTAAGTAGAGCTGTGCAAAGTCACCAGCCTCACTGTCTCCTCCAGAGCCATTTGGGTCCAGTGTGGCAAAATATAGATCAGGACAATTGGAGGTGGCCCCAGATGTAGAGGGAGACCTTGGCCTTTTTAAGCTAAGGTCTTTCCCAGGTCTCAGTTTGTCTGAGGCAATGTCCATTCAGTGATTAAGGTTAGGTAAGAAATGAGGCAAAGAATGACCTGTTTTACCTAAGTCCAAAAAAAAATCAGTTTGCCATTTAAAAAAATTAAATTAAATTTACTTATTTTGTTGCATTTTAAATTCCAAATTATCTTCCTCCCTTTGTTCCCTGTCCACCCCAAACTAGAGAAGGCTGCCATTTGACACAGATATTTTCATTTAAAGCCTTTTATGATATGACTATAGTTGACCTTTCCAGACTAATTTCACATTATTCCCCCTCATGTATTCTATTTCTATCCAAACAGGCCTATTTATTCTTCCCTTTTTCTGACATTCCAGCTACCTCAGGCCCCCATCTCTTTCCCTAGTTTGTGTTCCATGTCTGGATTGCTTTCACTCCTTTCTTTCAACTCTAGGACTCCCTAGCTCCCTTCAAGGTCCAGTTCAAATGCCATGTCCAATGAGAAGCATTTCCTTATCCCTCACTATTAGTCTGTATGCCCCTAGAAGTATTTTCTATATATTTTGTATTTAGTAATGTGTGTACACGTTGGCATACTTCCCAATAGAATGTAATCTCTTTGACGGCAGGGACTGTTTCATAGAGCATACCTTTAAACAAAAAGAGTTTCTAGAGACCATCTAATTCAACACTTTCATTTTACAGGTGAAGAAAATGAGTCCCAGAGGTTTTGTTGCTGTTGTTCATTTGTTTCAGTTGTATCTGACTCTTCATGACCCCATTTGGGGTTTTCTTGGCAGAGATACTGGGAGTGATTTGCCATTTCCTTTTTCTAGCTCATTTGTCAGATGAGGTAACTGAGGCAAACAGGGTTAAGTGACCTGCCCAGGTTCACTACCTCATAGGATTATTGTGAAAATCAAGTGTAAAGTAGTTAGCAAACCATTAAGTTCTATTCAAATGTAAGCTATTATTATTAGCAGTGTTAGTATTAGCAGTTCAAAGAATTTTAAGCTGGCTTTGCCCAAAGTCAAAAGTAGTAAGTTGAAATTGAACTGCAGTCTTTTGACTATAAATCCAAACCTGTCTACTATGCCATAGTCCTTTTAGTCTTTGTATACCCAGTGCCTAGAGTAGGGACAGTTGTACCTTAATAAATGTGAATTGAATAAAAACGGCATGACCCAACATGCCAGAGCTCTGGATTCTCACTAAGGAATTTAATCAAATGAGATATATGTAAAGTGCTTAGCACGATGCCTGGAACATAGTAATTGTTATATAAATTCATATTCCCTCCCTTTCCCTTCCCCTACTATAAAGCTGAGATGATTTGGAGGAATCATTTGTCTCCTCGATCTCAATTACCTTTCTCTGAAATGGGAATATCACAAGGGTTGTAGAATATAGATTTCTCCAAGCTGGTTGAGTGTTTCAGAATTTTCAGGGTCAAGCCAAAACATTCACTTTGAAATTACCGGAAGTGGAAGAACATTAGATTTACAGTCTCAGGAGCTGAGCTCAGAACTTACCTTTGACATCATGTATGGGATCTTGGTTAAGTCCTTTACCCTCTCTGGCATCAGTTTCCATAGTGGTAAATGACAGGGATGTACTACTACATGGCATCTAAGGCCTCTCCTAGATCCTGAAGACATGGAAGCCCTCCATCCTTCTCCACTTGGTTAAAGCTAGTTCCTTACATTTATTTTAGTTGAGTTCCTTTTTTACTGCAAAGGGCTCTCCAGGTTTTATGAATGAAGTTGAATGTGCCTATTCAATCCTTCCCAACTTCTGTGATGTCTACTTTCTTAAAAGTAGAATTTTCACAGAATATCAAAGAAGATTATTCTTGCTTGCTGCTAGTGGGCAAAGACACAATGAGTATTTTCTCCTGGCACTTTGGAACAAAGACTTTTCAGGGAGCCTGGTTGAGATAATCCTTGAGGTGAATATGTACAAATTTGTTAGATTATAACATGGACTTCCTTACCACATCATTCCAGAAGATTATTGTAATGCTGAGAATAAAGGTAGGGTCAATATTTGGAGATGTATTAATTACTCTGGTTTCTTTCCTATGTTTATGGGCTATTAAAAAGAATATTGATAGGAAAGAAAGGAGCTTCAAAGTTCATTCCATATCCTAAAAAGAAACGTAGCATAGTTTAGTACAAAAGAAAACATTGGATTCAAAGTCAAAAGTAATTGTACAGAAATGTTCAGCTGTGTCTGATTCTTCATGACCCTGTTTGGGGTTTTCTGGGCAAAGATACTGGAGTGGCTTGCCATTTCCTTCTCTAGCTTATTTTATAGATAAGGAACTGAGGCAAACAGGGTTAAGTGACTTGCCCAAGGTCACAAAACTAAGCAGTATCTGAGGTCAGATTTGAACTCAGGAAGACAAATCTTCCTAACTCTAGGCACCACCTAGCTGGCCCAAAGTGGTGAGCAAAATGAAGCCCAGAAAAATATCTGGGCAAAGCCCAGATCTAAACTCAGATCTTCTGTCATCTAATGTACCATATTGCCTCCCCCAAAACTAATAAAAATTCAAAAAATAAAAAACCACTTTTAATTGATGATAGGCTAAGCTACAGAAGATATTTCTTAAGAAATAAAAATCTGGACTAACTGCTTATCTTTAACCCCCCCCCAAAGTATCCATGAAATAATCTTGAATCCCTACCCCCACTCCGATACCTAATTTAATGTGGAAATGCTCCCTGGTTTTTGAAGGTTGTACAAGGGAAGTGTAAGCTTTTGCAGATCCCATCACCAGGCTTCTCCAGTGGAATGATGGCTCCTTGAGAGCAAAAACGAGGTTGTTTTTGTTTGTTTGTTTTTGCCTTTCTTTGCATCCACAGTTACTTAGCACTGAGCTTAATAAATGCTTATTGAGTGCCTTAAAAAACAAACATCTGAGATTCTATGAATTGAGGGTAAAATTCAAGTCAAAAGCATTTGTAATTTAAAGTAACATTCTATTAAAGTTACTTAGAATTTTCATTTCAATAATACAATAGAACTTCTAGAAGGAGGAAGCTCCCTAGAAGACAGGGACTGTCTCATTTGTCTATTTGTATCCCCAGTGACTAGTACAGTATCTGACCCAATGGACTGTAGTAGGTGCTTAATAAGTAAATGCTTGCTGATTGATTTTTAAAGACAGTAGTCATAGGATCATCTAATTTTAGAGTTGGAAGAGAGCTCAGAGACTACTTTGTCCAATCCATCACCAACAAAATAATCCAAACTACACTGCCTGTTAAAGACTGGTCATCCAGTCTTTGCTTGAAGTTCTTCAATGACAAGGAACTCACCAGCTTTTTAATTCTGTTTTCCCTTCATTATCTATCTGTACTGCCCATATAAGACAACAGAACCACAGAATTCCAGGATTGGACAGTTCCTCAAAGGCTACCTGTTCCAACAAGGATCCCATCTAAGATAGACCCAAACAAGTGATCTTTAGCCTATTTCACTTTGAGACAGCTCTATTCCTGAGGAAATTTTTTCTGATATCAAGCCTTCATTTGTACCTTCCACCTACTGCTCCTGGTTCTCCTCTTGGGGGCCAAGTAGAACAAGTCTAATCCATCAGTATGTTTGAGCTGATCTTCCACAGAACAGACAAACTGATTGTTCTTCCTGAAAAAGAAAGAATGGAAAATGCAGCTAAGTTAAAGCAAGTAACCATAAGGAACCCCCAGGGTACTTTAGACCATGGAGTTCCTTTTTTCTTTTCCATTTAAACTAAACAAAAAAAAGGTTTAAAAGAATTAAGTTCTTATTGATGACATCTATGAAATTGTCAAAGTGCACGTCATGGGGATAAAGCAAAGGGGGTGACTTGGTTCATAAATACAAGTGACATAATTGTTAGATAATTAAGAGGTCAGGTTGCATCTTAGGGAGGAATGTCTTGAGGGGCATGCAGTAATTAAAAACCCCTAGTCCTCTCTCAGTCTCTTCAGTTATGCCTGGATCATGGCCAGTGCGTTTGAATGGGAGGGATGTAATAATAAAATTGCATTTTCAGGTTTGTCAGATATTTTCCTTAAAACAACCATGTGCGGTAGGTATAGCAAGGATTTGTAATATGAGATATGTAGAATATCAAAAGTGCCCCCCTTTTAAAGATGAGGAAACTGAGACACTAAGATGCTAAAGGATTGTACAAAGTCACCCAACAAGACAGGATTTCTCAGACTACAGAGCCAGTGCTCTGGCTCCTAGAATCTTGTCAATAACTTAATTGCCATTTAGTAATTTTTTTCTCCCCCCCCCCCAATTTAAATAGGTCCTCTCGCCTCAGTTCTCCCAATATATTCACAAGAAGCAACTCCACTTTAGAATTTTCTGAGAGTGCCTGTGTGATTTCAATTTCACATGTTCTAAGCTATGAACCACTAGTATATGGACAAATAATCAACAATTGTTGCTATGTTGTGAAATCATTATTTCCAATATCAGGAAACACTACTATAATCTGTCCCTTAGGACAGGTAAGTAAGATGGGAAGATCCGTTAACATGATCAAAGAAGGGAAATCTTTTTGGTGCATTTCCAAAAAGCTGGTAATCAGTTCTAAGGCAAAGTTCAAAGTCAAGAATGCCAAAGTAAATTGTCCATCAGGTGCTGGGGCCTGGGGAAAAAAATTAAAATCTTTTATGAAGAATCAGCAAATGGCATTCAACTTGTTCCCAGTTGACTTCAGGTAACAACTAGGAGCAATGTATAGAAGCCGAGGAGAACTAGGTTTCAATTCAAATGTTCAAAGTCAGAACATTTCTTTATAAATAGCACTTAATATAAGAAGGGGGAGGGGAGGGGTAGCCATAAGTTTCATGGAATGCCTCCAGAGATTGTGGGCTCCTTATCACAGGAGGTCTTCAATTGAGGGCTAAATGACCCCTAGTCAGAGATAATCTAGAGAGCATGCTGTTAAAGTATTAATTAGATTCGGTGCTCCCTGGGCCTCTGATTCTGACATTCTATAAGGTCATGAACATTAGAGAAGTGAGTACCTACCCTGGGTGGCCAGATCAAAAAGCATTACGTGTTCAGTTCTGGGCACCACATTTTAGGAAGGACATTGAAAAGTTGGAGAGTGTCCAGAGAAGGGTACTCAGAATGATGAAACTCAAGATCATACTACTTGAGGTTATATTATATCATAATCAGTTGAGGGACCTGGGATGTTTAGGTTGAAGGAAATTTAAGGGGAAGGAGGAATAATAAATATTTTCATGTATAATAGGGATCTGGTGCGTGTTTGCAAAGTACCGGTAATATACTTCTTCCTGTGGAGGTTCACGTGGAGAACCTGGGAAGGCTACTTCCAGGAGAATAGTGGTGTATGTAAAGGAGATTCCTTGAAGTGAGACTGTAGGGGAGAGGATATTTGACTGGCTGGGTGGGTATTTGGAAAGACCTGTCAGTTTCAACTATAGTATTTGCCTCACTTACTTCTGGGGGATCTCAGTCACTCCTTTGCTCATGGTATATGGTGTATGGACTAGAGTCTCTGGCCTTGAGAATTTTGAAAGTCAAGAGAATGAGCCACAAAGGGTTTAAATAGTTGCAGTAGATGGAAGTTGCAAAGAAACAAATTTAAACTTAATGTAAAGAACAATTTCCTCACAAGTAGAACTATCCCAAAGTGGAATGGGCTACCCCAGGATGTAGTGGGTAATCCCTCGCTGGAGGCTTTAAAGCATATGAAGGAGCTATATGACTGCTTGTTGGGTTTATATGAATTATATTGTTGTTCAGAGACGATATACACTTAGACAGCCTCATAGGTCTCTCTCAACTCAGAGATTCTGAGTCAAGTTGCCAAGCCAAAATAATGAATACCTTGAATATAGAAGGAATAGTAGAAATTCTATTTTTCAGGCTAAAAGTTGGTACTGTAGGAAATATAAAAAAGGATATTACTAACTTAATAGAGAGGTTCTGGAGGCCCAAAATACTTAGTAGAATATAAGTACACAGTAGAATCCCCTCCAATTAAATTTGGTTTAAAAGGAAAGACTATCATGTCCAGCCCATCATGGTCCCGATAAATATGATCCATATCTAAAATAAAGGGTTTGTTTTGAAATTTGGATAATGGGTTTTTTGCTAGCCTACTTTGGTGAAATTTAAACTAACTATATTACTGTAACTGTAGGCAGTGACATGTGTCTTGATATGAGAACTGGTTTCACTATTTCCTTTGCCTGTATTAAGGCTAGCCAGAAAGAATAAAGAAAGAGTCCTACTTGACTTCCAGTGGAAATTATAGTGACCATTTTCCTAAAAATAAATTTTATTGGTATCTTCAGTTTTTCCATTGCCTAAATTTCCCCATACAAGATAAAAAACAATCAAGAAAACCAATAAATACTTTGATAAAATACAAAAATTTACACAATTTTCAACACCCATAGACCCCTTGTTTCCACAATGAGTGGAAAGAAGTGTCTTCTCATATCTCTTTTTTGGGGTCATACTTGTTCTTTATAATTTTACCACATTAAATTTAAGTTATTTTGTTGTAGTTGTGCTTTCTGCTTACATCTTGTAGTCAATGTGTATTGTTTTCTTGATTCTGCATCAGTTCATATAAATCTCCTCATACTTCTCTGAGTTCATACTAGTTGTCATTTCTTACAACACAGTAATATTCCATTACATTTATGTATCCATTTGTTATGCCACTGCCAGTCCCTGGACATCAACTTGTTTCCAGTTTTTTGCTATCATAGAAAGCATACAGCAAATACATTCCAACTTTCTTTTGGAAAACCAGGCTGCTACATCTGCCCATCAAGGTCCTAGGTAAGAGGTTTTGCCAGCTCACACCTCCATGAGCTGTGTCCTTTTGTTAGGGACTATTTACCCAGTACCATTTAACCATGTAACGTTTGGCAGTTTTTTAAAAAGAATGATTATTTAAAAGATGTCATAAGAACAACCATACAAACACTTCCCCCAGCACTTCAGGGGCATTTTCTCCCCCACAACACCTCAGTCTCCAAAGTGAATAGGCTTATAACTTAGCTCAGATCTTACACAGCATTGGTCCCCCCAAGTTCCTGTCCAGATTCAGCTGGATAACTGCCAGATGACTTCTCATCTCAGCTTCCACTGATCTAAGATCTTGAAGGTCATTTCTAAAGGTCACTCCCTGCCTCTTAGGGCATCAGTACTATGCTGGCTGCAAAACCCACGTGGACTCCAGTTCTCAGATTCCTTTGACTTGCTGCCCTGACCTTTCAGGCTCCCAAGGTTGGAGACTCCTTTCACCTAAAACAGAAAACAATGGAAGAAAGTCCAAGGACCAAGACTTATTACTCAGGGACACATAGCCTCAGAGGGAGAAGGCCCTAGGATTTTCCCCCACCCCAACCCCTTCCCACCTAGCCTCTCAGGAGAAGCCAACAGAACAAAGCTGAAGACAGTGAAGATGAGTAGCCAAAGCTAACTCAGGCCTTTTTGAAAAGATTAACAGCTAAGCATCCAATTGGAAAAAAAATCCTTTAGAGCCAGTTACTGAATGTCTACATGTGTCACTGCTTCTCCAAAGCATTTCCCTTACATGGCATCACATGAAGCAAACACCTAGACTGTCCACATGGATAGAGACCATCCCAGGTACTCTGGGTAGGCTCCACACCCACCTTCCCAATGCTTTTATAATTATTTTTTACACTAGTAGGAATATTCTTTGATTTTTTTCCTCTCTCTGACTTTTACTCCTGAATTGAGCCTTGATGCCAGGTCAGTCTCTTCTCCTGCTTGAGGAGTGGGTGGATGGGTGCAGTGATTTAACCCTGGTTGCTCTTGACCTGGATCACCTGGGTTCCTGTGCTGACTTCCTCCAAGGGTTGACCCCTCCCTAGGTCTTTGAAGTTTAGAGAACTATTCTTCACCACCTTCTCTGGCAACTCAGGACAAAATGTTAAGGACCTCATAGCCCCAGGGCCTAAAGTGTCCAGGTCTCATTGTTACAACACTGTGCCATTGACTGCCTGCTACTGTTCCCATAAAGTCTGTGGTTTTCTGACCACCATGAGACAAAAAGACTTTCAGGACACAAGTGTCCTTGACCTCTTGCCCTGGGAGGCATTGGCTCTAGCTTTGCTGGGACTGAGGGGGATTCTTTTCCTCTTGTCTGTGGGCAGCTGGATGATCTATTGTGACATTTCTGTATGAAAAAAGTAACTGTAGTTTTTCTTTGGATTTCTTGATCATTATTTGGTCTGGCATGAGCTTGTGGGGTTTGCTAGAGTAGGTATATGGGGGACCGTGCAACCTGCCTCTGATTTAAGCCACCATCTTGGAAAGAAGCAGTAGTGACCATCAAAAAAAATTTTTTTCCAGAAAATTTAGGCTGAACAAACAATTTAGGGCAGCTAAGAAACTCTTTTTCTCTAAATTTCAGGCCATATCATAAAGTTGGTAGAGTCACAAGGAATTTGAAAGAACATCTATTCTGACTCATTTTTCTGATTGAAGGAACTGAGGCTCAGAAAGCTGAAGCAACTTCCCTAAGATCAGGCAAGCTAGTGAGAGCCAGGTCCAAAGACAGAGGTTCCCCAACTCCATGACCATTGCTCTCAATTATTCACAGGCTTTCTGCAGTTTGGGGTGGATTTTTTTTATACATTTATTAATTAAAATATTATGCAAGTTAGTAGTGACATTTTATTTCTCCCAAATGATCTAGAAGAGACAGACATAATTTATAAGGCATTAAGCACAATTCGCAAACTAAATTAGCTTTTATTCTATAATCTTCTGCAGCCCACCTTCCACACGGGAGTTGAGCCACATAGACATCAGAAAGACACCAAGTGCCTGACAAATTGAGTTTCTTTTTTTGTTGGATGGACATGCAAAAAATCAATCTCTGCATTTCTATTCAAGACTTGACAGATTTCTGGTATTTTAACAATATCCCTAATATTTCTGAAGTTGGCTCAGATGGTGTATAATAGATGAATGAAGAATGGTCATTTGTACATCTAGAGTATACTTGAGTCCTGTAGTTTCCTTCCAAAACAATAACTGGTACTTGTATTACATGTATTATCTCCTTTGAGTTCAGTCTTATAATGAACATATGGTCCATATGACATATGATTTGTTTTTTTTCATCTAGACCTATGATTTCAATGGTATAACGAAATTCTGGGGAAGAAAGACGGTGCTTATGTGGTGTAGTGACTAGAGGACTACACTTGCAGTGAGTTCAAATCCTGCCTTAGATACCTACTGGCTACATAAACCTAGACAAGTCACTTAACTTCTGTCTGCCTCACCTTTAAAATGGAAATGATAATAATAGCCTCTCTATCCTAATGTTGTGAGAATAAAATGAGATATTTGCAAAGCACTTTGCAAACCTTAAAGTGCTATATGAATGCTCACTGTTATTATTGTTATTCCAGAAAGTCAGTTAGGAAACAGTTCTGCAGTGTAGTGTTAGCAAGTTGCCCAAAGCACCAAGGAGTTGAGCAGCTTTTTGGTTGTTTTTGTTATTGTTATTCAGTCCTGTCCAACTCTTTCTGACCCCATTTGGGGTTTTCTTGGTAGAGATACTGGAGTGGTTTGCCATTTCCTTCCAGCTCATTTTACAGATGAGGAAATTGAGACAAACGGGGTAAAGTGACTTGCCCAGAGTCACACTGCTAGTAAGTGTCTGAGGCTGGATTTGAACTCACAAAGATGAGTCTTTCTGACTCTAGGCCTGGAACTCTGTCCGCTGCAGTGCCTAGATGCTCCACTAAGCAATTTACTCAAGTTCATACAGTAATGTCTACCAGAGCCAAGACTTGAGTCTAGGTCTTTAACTCTCTATTGCCTTATGCCATGCTTCCTCCCTGTAGAGACTCTAGGTATTATTAGTCCCATTTTACAGATTCTCACCTACAGAAAAAACTAACTCAGAGAGGTTAAGTGACCTGTATTGGTCACACAGCTAGTAAGATTTGATTGTAGGTTTTCTTGATACTAATTCTAACATTCTCTCCTCTGTGCTGCACTTGCTTTTTTTCATTGAGTATAATGAAAGATATTTGTGTTGATGTTGGTCATGGATTCTAGTTCGATGATCTAAGAAGTGGCTTTCATGAATAAGCTCTCCCGTTCCATATGATTGACATAGGGTCCAATTCAAAGGTGTGCCGAAGCTTATTTACATAGGAACCATTTATTATGAGGTGAACTTGAAGGAGAGCTCTTGTAAGTGAAAGTTCCAAATGGAAGTGGAAGTTCTTGGAAGTTGCCATCTCTGAGGTGGAATTAGCAGTGGTGGTCTGTTCCCACCCCAAGAGAGGAAGATAACTTGGAAACGAAATACAAATCCAGTCCCCAACCTCTCAGCTTCCCCATCAAAATCATCCCAGAGGTTCAGGGCAGCCGGCTGTATTGCATTATAAAGTTGGAAATTGGTCGGACATCTCAAATACTACCTCTTGTAAGAAAATGGTGGCATCTTTGTAAAAAGAAAAAAGTCTCTGGGGAAAGAGACGACAACAACTACTAGTGAAATAATACGAGATAATACTAAACACAATCTACTGATAAATGACCTTGTTTCCTTTGGACAAAACTGAAATGAACTCCCTTGTGGTATGCAGAAGAAGAGATTGTCCCCTTGGCATCTGAAGCTGAGAACATTCCTTCACTGTGGTTCACATGTCCATCTGGCTTTTGTCATCCAAAGACATTCACACTCCTCTATTATTTCTATGACTAAAGTTGGATTTTAAAAATTCCTTACTGGCTCATTGATAACTAACTATTCACATATCTGTACCTGGTCATTTACATGTTTTCACCTCCCATTAGAATGTGAAATCCATGAAGGCAGGGGCTGTTTTTGATTTTCTCCCTATCCTCTACAATGCCTGACAAGTAATAATAATAGTTAATACTAGCTAAGATTTATATAGCATTTACTATGTGCCCAGCACATGTGTGCCTTACTATATGCTAATGATTTATAGTTATCATCTCCTTTCATCTTCATAACACCTCTGGAAAGTAGGTGATATTATTATCTCCATTTTACAGATGAAGAAGCTGGGGTAAGCAGAGGTTAAGTGACTTGCTCAGGGTCACACAGCTAGTAAGTGTTTAAGAATGAATTTGATCTCAGATTTTCCTGACCATCACCTAGCTACCCCCAAATACTTACTAATTGCTAGTATATTTGCTAGTAAATAACATCATTTAAATTCACATAATATATAATAAAATTCCTTTTTCTAAGCTAGAAATCACATTAGGAGTTGAGTGTGCATATGTACAGAAAGTCTATTTTTCTGCCAGAAAGTCAAATTTCTTCTCCCAAGGTTGTGTAAAACATGGACTACCAGCTTCCCAGTGTTCCTGCCATAGCCTTTATTCTTATGTGGGGAATGGGCAGGAAGGATTCCATTTCTGTTGAACACAGTCTTGTAAAAAAGACTTCTCACTGCTAGGACTTGTAGGAGCCCAGAGCTCCCTTGCTAGCCCCAGTACAAACTCACTTATTTTTCTGGAGGGGGAAAGGCAAGGTAATTTGGGGTTAAGTAGTTTGTGTCAAGTGTCTGATGCCGGATTTGAACTTGGGTCCCCCCGACTCCAGGGCCTGTGCTCTACTCACTGTACCACCTAGCTGTACCCCCTTTTCTTGGAGAGGGGAAGGCAAGGCAATTGGGGTTAAGTGACGAACTCACTCATTTTTACCTTCATTTCCCTTTCACTAGGGTGTTAAGATGTTTAGTAATGTAATATTTCTGAGGACCATTGACCATCAAGTGTTCTACTGACAATAGTTTCAGAGTTTGCACCTCTTTTTAACCATACAAAACCATCCACTTAGGGCATTCCAGACACTGAGTAATAGCCATGTCCTGTTCTATATAGATTTACTATTTTTACCTAATTATAGAAAGTTCTATAAACTACTTATCACATAAAATGAAAGTGAAGCTTCTATTTAGTTGAGCAAAACTGCAAACTGAATTATCAGGGAAATGGAGATAAATTGCCTTTCATTTAAGAAGTAGCTTATTTAGGTTTTTTTTTTATCTTGATAGTGCTTTATAGCACGTTTGCCATTCTGTCTAATGTGCACAGAATTGCTCTTTGTGGTTTCGATAATAATAAAAGCAAGTGGGGGGGATTTTCTTTCTCTTCCCTAGCTTCATGCCTCCACTACCCTCCCCCTCCACCCTTTCAGCTGCCTTCCCTCCTTCCTTCCTTTTCTCCCTCCCTAAAGAAAGACCCTCAGCAGAAAAAAAAAAGGGGGGTGGAGGGAGGCACATGTAAAAAGATATTATTTGGATGCAGAAAGGCTCCGGCTGCTTATTACCTACAGTGTGCTAGCTATGATGAACAGACCACCATGGTTGTGACAACTGATATAGATGCCTCCAGGGTAAAACAAAGGTTTGTATATTACAGAAGCAATTTCACTGTTTTCTAAACATAGTGCCAAGATGGTGGGAGCTGGCAGTCCACACTGTTTCAGGTTGGGGATACTTGGATTCCAAGTGACTATCAATTGTGGACTTTTTATTTGTCTTCCATGGACTACAAGCAACCTAGTAACCCAGGAAAGAATTTTGCATAGCCTTTAAAGTTGTCTTCATTAATTCCCAAGATTATATACACAAATCACTTGACAAAAGTGGGGTGTGGGGTAAGAGTCTTGAGTATAGATAACCACACAAGACAATCATCTTGTTCCAACCCTTAGAGAGCCCACAAAGTGAAATGTTTTATAATCCTTTTTTGTGCAGTAGTCAAGGAAGAAAAGAAAAGAGTTTGGGCAAAGATTATCCAGCAGAAAGAAAGGGACTCTTTTGGGGTTCCAGCTGAAGCACAATAAAGAACATAATTAACTTCACAATTCTTTGTGTTTTTCATTTGACTGCAGGGAGGAGATGAAAGAGGACTGCTGAGCCTTGCATTCCATCCCAATTACAAGAAAAATGGAAAGCTGTATGTGTCTTATACCACCAACCAAGAGCGATGGGCCATCGGACCTCACGATCACATTCTTAGGGTCGTGGAATATACAGTGTCCAGGTACCATTAGAATAGCTGAGGTATTAGCATCTAAACTTCACATTTCTTCTCACTTTGTAAGTTTTGTTTCAAAGGCTACAATAAAACAGTCAAAAGTTTTCAAGCATCTAATGCAGATAGGTATGGTTTTGCAGAAAGCCTGCCTGTAGCTTTAATTAGAGCATGAAAGTTTATATTTTTAGCATTCTCCTCCCCTCCCTACCCCAAGCTATCTTACCAATTAAATGCTTTTCCTGTGACCTAGAAAATAATGTTGCTTTTGCACCATTCTTCTTAGCTCTAATTCAAAGATCCATTTCACTTTGTCCCTTTTTTGGTTGTTCAGAGTCTAATCATAGCATTGTATCTCTCTCTATAACGCAGAAAAAATCCCCAACAAGTTGACATGAGAACAGCACGTGTGTTCCTGGAGGTAGCTGAGCTGCACAGGAAGCATCTAGGCGGCCAGCTGTTGTTTGGCCCAGATGGCTTCTTGTACATTTTCCTCGGGGATGGGATGATCACCTTGGATGACATGGAAGAAATGGATGGTTTAAGGTACACAGACTGCCAGGGACAGGGCACCCTTTCTTCTACATTTGGGTTAGACCCATTGGAAGTACCAGTGAGTTAGGAAAGCTGCAAGTTTCTGCCTTTCCTCCTTTATTCTTCACCTTATCATCTGGTCTTTCATCTTTTACTTTTTGAAATAGGAAAGAGAACACTTAAATTATGTCATAAAATCATGGGATCAGAGATTATGAACTGGGAGGGACCTTAGAGGTCAGATAGTCCAAATGCCTCCATTGTACACATGAGGATACAGAAGCAGAGAGGCCAAATCAAATCTACAATCATTTACTAAGCCCCTACTATGGACCAGTTTGAGGCAGGTAGTTGGCTCATTGGATAGAGCACTGGGACAGGAGTCAGGAAGACCTGAGTTCAAATCTGGCCTAAGATACTTACTATCTGTGTGTCCCTGGACAAGTCACTTCATCCTGTTTGACTCAGTTTCCTCATCTATAAAATGAGCTGGAAAAGGAAATGGCAAACCAATCCAGTGTCTTTGTCAAGAAAACTCCAAATAGGGTCACAAAGAATCAGATATGACTGAATGACCAAACACCATGTGCCAGTTAGGCTAGGTGCTAGGATACAAAGAGATTAAACACAGTGCCTGCTTTCACGGTCTGATAGGGGAGATCACATGCAAATAATTATGTATAAACAAGGTACATGCAGGATAAATGAGAGAGAATCTCAGAGGGAAGAAAGTGCTGAGGGTATTGAGGACCAGCCAAAGCTTCTTGCAGAAACTAAAATTTAAAGAAAGCCATGAGTAAGAGATCTTCTCAGAGCATTCATAAGTTCAAATATTTGGCATGTTCTGATCACACAGTTTATTAAATGTAGATTTTGTTGGGAAAAAAATCAGACCAAAGACTCTTCTAAAGATATTCATTTCTAGCTTTCTATTAGCCATGCCCCTGTTTCCCTCCTAGGTCTTCAAGTGTGCACAGGGAGAGGGATGTCTGCTCCCTATCTTAAAATAGTGAGGGCTTCGACTCCCCATCTCAACTTCAGGGTCTCTAAAAAGGAAATCGCCTTCCCCAGGACACCAGCCAGATAGGCTTAGAGTCATAAAACTAGTAAATGTTTGAAGCAGGATTTGAACTCAGATCTTCCTAACTCCAAGTCTAGAATTTTATCCCTTGTACCATCACACTGACTCTCAGAGTCTTTGAATAAAAGAAGTTATCAAATTAGAACCATCATTAATTATTACCCAGGTTTTCAGGTGTTTTGGGGAAGATCTAGACATCTGATTGCACTGGTATGGGGAGCTTCCACTGAGAAAACTCCATCCAGCTCTGAAAAGTTATATCATTAGAAAGTTGCCTGAGGGAAGGGAGAAGCCAATATGTGGGAGGGGCTGAATCTGAACCTAAGTTTGCTTGTCTCTGATATACTACACCACACTGCCCCTCTATACGTGGCCATATATTAAGGCTTGAGGTTGCACTAAGACTTTTGGGACAGGCTGGATATGAAGAATCAGCGCTCCCAACTTGGCTCAGAGTCAAGAAAGCCTGAGTCCCAGCCTCACCTTTGATACATACTAAGTGCTATATAAATAATTGTGTGGTACAGTATAGACTATAGAGAAGTCACATATATTCTGCACTTTACAGTGTATGAGGTACTTCCATGTGAGAAGCCTGTGAAATAGATCGTGCAAGTATTACTTTCCCCATTTTACAGATGAGGGACCCAAGGCACAGAGAAGTGTGACCCATGGTCACACAATTGGCCATCATAAATTATGAAAGGTCATGAAGTCATTGAAATTCTCTGGGTCTCAGTTTTCTTATCTGAAAAAGGGGTTGGCTGAAGTGAATGATAACTCCTCCTAGCTCTAAATCTTCTGATCTTAAGTAAGGGAATAAACACGAAAGAGAAAATCATTCCAAAAAAGCTTCCTGCAGACAATCTTTAAGCAGATCTTGAAGTAGGTGAATTGGTAGAGAAGTGTAAGGATTCAATAATCAAAATTCAATGTTGATTTAGTAACAATACTGTGTGCGGGATACTGTACTACATACTGAGAGAGTGTCAGAGTTGAAGGAAGACATAGGCCCTGCCCACATCTCCTTTACAGTCTACAACACAAATGTAAATATCCACAGTACTCAATAAGTGAAGGAGATCCATGCAAGCTAACTGTTCTATTATGGGATCCAAGTTGGGATGACTAGTTACCAATTAGAGAACATCAGGGAAAATTCCATCAAGGAGATAACATTTGGGGTTGATTTTAAAAGATGGATTGAACTTTTGTGGTCAGATTGAAAAAAGAATGAAAAAAGTAACCTATTTCTGTTTTGCAGTTTCTAAGCTGTTATATCCATTTGATCTTGTCCTGCTGGTCTGTAAAGCAGAAAAAAATAGCATCCCCTTATCCACTATTGTTCTGCAGTGCATTTCTTGACATGGCCATCAGACAAAAATTTCCCCTTCTTTAAATTCATTATATACTTTGCAGCTTTGATAAATTTACCTCCAGTGAGCAAATGATTAAGTTCACCTCTCTAGTCACCTCATTAAAGTAATTTAGGTGAAACAAATACATCCCATTTTTCAAAGAAGTTGACCCATAATATCTATAATTGATGACTTAGAAATTCAAAAGGTAATCATTAATTTTCTAATTGTTCATGAAAATCAACAGTACCAGGTCATTTGCTTGGCATTGAGTATGCGTGCATACATAATTGTGGCATCATGAGATATATGGGATTTGAGGTTACAAAAGCACTTTTAAACAATTATATTGTCCTCCAACTTTCTCAGTGATTTTACAGGTTCGGTGTTACGGCTGGATGTAGACACTGACATGTGCAATGTGCCTTATTCGATACCGAAGAGCAATCCACACTTTAACAGCACCAATCAGCCCCCTGAAGTATTTGCACATGGGCTCCACAATCCAGGAAGGTAAGGAAATGAACCCCCAGGACTCTAATTTATATCTTTAGTTACAGGAAGAACACGGCCTAGGAGAAGAGACTGATTCTTTGAACCATAAAACAACCACAAATATTGTGGGTGGAGATGTTAGGAAACCCTGGGATTAAATCCTGCCTCTGACATCCATGGACTGTCTGACGTTGGGTTCTCTAGTCGACTCTCTAAAGCAAGAAGTTACAGGGAAGGTGCCAGCTTGCCTTAGTAGAGGGAGTTTACTCATCTGGAAACCCTACATGTAGAAAGTATCTCTCTAGACTCACTTTTTCACAATAAGGCAGGCTGTCTCTCCCCCTCAGGGCTCTAGGGGTACCCTTGAGGAGGTGGGATTTCTCTTCTCTAATACATTTGGCTCAAGCCTCAACTTGTGTGTGCACCCTCCCCTTGTTAACCATTGGTTTAGTTCTCTATGTCAACGCAGTCACAGATCTGGCCATATCCCATATCCCCCCAATCAGATTTGAGGCAGCTCACTAGCCAACCTAAAGACAGAGGTTCTAATTTCATGTTCCTTTCTCTTAATTTAATTTTTTGAGAGAGACTCAAAATTCCAATAAAAAAAGAAACCAATTCTTAAAATTGCCACAGCTGAAACCAGAGTTTAGAAGGATCTAGGGATTCATGTTGGTAAAATGTTGCTGTTATGTTAAGAAACATCCATATTCTTGTGGAAAATGTTTTTTGACACTTGAGTATTTCTGTTATGTTACAAATGTGGACATTTCCAATAGTGTAGATGGTAATCAATACCTGTCTCTCTCATGAAGCTGTTATTCACATAGTCCTATAAATCTTCCACAGGGGGGTGCCGCCCAGCCCATTTGTACTCTAATTCTCTGGCTATTTCATAGATACCAATGGAGCATCTTGTTTGATGACCCTATAATTACTAATATCAAGTGAGTCATCAGATAGGGAGACATGCTTGATGAAGGCATAGACTGCTATCATTCAGAATATCAGTGCAAAGCCTAAACGAAAGAGAGATTCCCTAACTGGCAGTGTCCTTCAGCTGCTACTGTTTGCATAGAGTATTGTGTTGATTCCATAATGCCACAGAATGTTGCAGAGCCTGCTAAATGGGATCCATGATCATTCAAATGACTTTGGACATCAGAGAGAAAACAATTTTTTTAAAGCAGCCTTTCTTAGACTACAGCATCATTAGACTAGTTTAATAATCATGAAAAATCAACATGAAGGTTTGCTAGGAAAAAAACACCATTTGATTCATTTCCTTGAATCTGAAATTGCTATATAGATGGAATATCATTTAAGACTCATGCCATGGGGCAGCCAGGTAGCACAGCGAGTAAGAGCACCGGCTCCAGTGTCGGGATGACCTGGGGATCAAATCCGGGCTCCAACACTTAGCACCCACCCAGAAACACCTGGTGTAACCTTGAGCAAGTTACTTAACCCCAATTGCTTAGGGGCGGCGAGGTGGCTCAGCGAGTAAGAGCACTCAGCTCCAGTGTTGGGATGACCTGGATCAAATCTGGGCTCAGATACTTAGCACCACACCCAGAAATAATTGGCCATGTAACGTTGAGCAAGTTACTTAACCCCTATTGCTTTAAAAAAAAAAAGACTCATGCCAAAGTTAAAGGTGATTTTTTACCCCAATGAAAGATATAGGTACTAGAAGAAATAAGGTTAAGTATTGCCCACATTATATTGAACAAGAAAGAAAAATTGTGGCATGTAGAATTGCTTAGTACTTTTAGGATTTGGTTTCCAGAGAAAAGCTTAGAAGATCCACTTGATACATGTTTAATTAACTTACTTTCTGCTTGTAAGGTAGCATAATATAATGAATAAAGAATGTCAGAGTCAGGATGACCAGGGTTCAAAGATAGCCTCTGCCACATACTGATTGTTGAAATTTGTGCAAATCACTTGATCTCTCATGGTCCGTAAGTTGTAAAAATAAAAATTTTAAAAAGTTAAAAAGAGCATCTTCACTGGTAACAGAAATTTCTCACCAGTAGCTCCTTATACCAATGAAATCATAAGTCCAATCCAGAACAGTCAGTTGTCTAGTCTGCAGAGAGGGAGGTATTTGGTGATATAAATAAAACTAATGGGATCAGAACATCATAGATTTAGAACGAGAAGCTACCCGCGAGGTCATCTTGTACAACCCTGTTTTAAAACACTTGAAGATACTGAGGTCCAGAGAGGCTTTGACTTTCCAAAGGTCACACAGATAATAAATGGTCAAAGGAGGATTTAAACTCAGTTCCTCTGATTCCAAAGTCATTGCTCTTTCTGCTGCCCCACACTAATTGTTTAGGCATTTACTGAATGACCATCACACAAAATGTTAGTGATTCCTAAACGTGTGTCCCATCATCTCTTGTTGCCCTCTAACACCTCTTCGTCAAGAAAGAAAAAGTCCACAATTCCCTTCCTTTTCAGCCAAATAGTTCATCTTTGAGAGGCATTGAGCATGGTGGCTGGAGTCCTGGCCTCCGAGTCGGGAAGACTAGCCTTCATGTCCCACCTCAGATGCATGTTAGCTTGGAAAAGTCGTCTTAGATAAGAAGCATGCTATCATTTGGATTTATATAGCATTCTTGTACAAGTGTACCTTACATGTAATAAATATTTAACAAATGGCAATTGGATTGGAATGACACCGACATATACATAGGGCTTTAAAGTTTATAAAATAGTGTCCTTACAACATCCCTCTGAAGAAGGTAATGTAAGCACTGTTCTTCCCATCTGTATGGATGAGGAAATTGAAGCTCAGAGAGGAGTGGGACAGTCACAGGAGTACAGTTGGTCATGATCACAGGAGAAGAGCAAGGACTGACACCAAGGCCTTCTGGCTGGGTCCAAGGCCCTAGCCAACTGTATACCCTCTGCTTCACTATAGTGAAGCAGGTAACCAAGAGAAAAGGAGTAATGTGCCTCTCCAAAGACCTTTCAGGTCAGTCAAGAAAAATGAGCAACGTCTAAGTCTACATCCTTTCCTGGAGAAAGCAGCTTGGCTATCGGGTTCACTGGGCTATTGTGCAATTGAATAATCCTAGGTCAGAGTAGTCATTGTGGGCATAAGGAACCAGTAAATGAATTCATTGTCTCTTTGATGTACAGATGTGCAGTGGATCGACACCCCACAGATGTAAATATCAACTTAACAATACTTTGCTCAGATTCAAATGGAAAGAACAGGTCATCGGTCAGAATCCTACAGATCATAAAAGGAAAAGACTATGGTAAGTTCAGTATAACTTCTCTCCTTTTTCAATGATTTTTGAATGATTTTTTAGATTCTCTTCTCCAATGATTTGAACATATGGAATAAAAATGAAAAGGAAATTATGCACAATAAACAAATGGAAGAGCTTGAGAATAGAAGCCCTAGTTAACTACTGGTGGTTACAGAGTACATTCCACCTCCTTTTTTTGAAGGTCCAATGAGTCTCATAGGCCTAAGGGTTCAATTTAGTTAATTACCTTTTCTACACACTAAATGGTGCCCTGTGGGCCCAAAAGACTGAATTGACCATCATAAAGTTAGCAGTTTAGAACTTGCTCATCAGTAAAATCAAGTCTAGTAATTTTTATCTATTTACTATAATGGGAAGAATTATTTGGGCATTTTATATTAAGGAAAAAATAATAAGGGCAAGCATAATATCACTTACAAGTAACCCCTTAATATACAATGTCTCAGCAAATATGGAAATAATAAGTAAAAGATGTGTTAATCTCGGATGCAATTTGAATGTGATTATTTTAGCAAAACTTTTATTTTGAGTGGGAGAATAGTGAATTGCATTAGTCAAGGCATTAGGAATTTTTAAGAAATGTATGTGATATAGAGAATCAATGCTATTCTTGCTAAAAAAAAAAAAGGTAGAGTTACATTTAAGACTATACGTTTGGATGAGGATGAAGTCCAAATATAGACTTAATAGACTTGATTTTTTTCTAAGTTTAATAACTTTGTTAGTTTTGAGGCAATGTTAACCATCTATATTATCTACCATTCACTTGGGTTTTATTATAATATTAACCAGTTCATCTGAAACCATTTACCAACATTGTGTTATTATAATTGTCTACTTTTAAATATGTGTGTATACACATACATACATGTACATATTATATTGTATATATAATATTATACATATTATACATATTCATATGCTTTCCTTATCTATAAATGTCAGGTAGCTAATTTGATAGAAAATTCATTCATCCTATTTTTTATAAAAGGCTTTTACACAGGCCTGTTATTGTATTAAAATAACATTTGTCTGAAATAGTGTCTTCTGGTAGTGGGTCAAAAATGAAACTGGTAAAAATTGATGTTCACACTGATCATTTGTTTTTGGCTCATTTCTAGTTTCACAGAACAAGTCACTTCCTATCACTGGACTCCAGTTTCCTCATCTGTAAAATGAGAGGGTTTTTTGAACCAATTGATCCCTAGGTGACTTTCCCCCAACCCCACACACATACAATGTTTAGCATGCATATGTTTATAGTTTGTGGCTCTGTGATGATGATGACAACAGCGACATAGAAACCTCACTAGGAAATTTGGATCTAAATATAAAGCCAAAATGTTTTAACAGCTGTTTTAAATTAGGAGCTTAATTGATTAAGTAACGGTGTTTTGTGCATATTAGTGTTGATCTTAAATAAAGACATGCTCATTAATCATAGTACTAATTATATCTAGTCTGATTTTATCCTTATTAGGCATTTTAAATATTGTGTATTTTCCCAAAATTTTGTCAAATATCCAAAACATATACAAAAGCACTTGTAGAAAACTAAGAAGGTCTATGGTTATATTTCAACAACAGTATTATAGAAATGACTCGCTTCTGCTTTCATTGAGACCTTACCACAAGACCTATATGAGTTCCTTAGGTGCTGGTAAAATTTAGGCAAGAGAAACCATTCTTCCATGTTGGATTTTAAAGACCCACGTTATCTTAGCTGAGTTGGTCTCTACTTCAGTTAAAGTGCATTATTATATAACTCATTGCTTTTTCCACTGTGTAACACATTCTCTTTATTTACTGAAATTGCATTTCATTTGATCTAATGCTATGATAGTTTCTTTCTAGAAAGTGAGCCATCACTCTTAGAATTCAAGCCATTCAGTAATGGGCCCCTGGTTGGTGGATTTGTTTACCGAGGTTGCCAGTCTGAAAGACTCTATGGAAGTTATGTGTTTGGAGACCGAAATGGGTAGGTTTCCCCAAATTCCATTTATTCTATCTGGTAACACACCCATGACTAACTGTCACAAAGTTTTCCATCAGATATTCCAATAGGATTCTCTTTCCTGAGAACAAAGCAATGGAATACAGAGGTGAGGCAGTGGGGCACATAAGCCATAGAAGCTATGACTGTTTCTTTTTATCTCTATTTTTGGGGTAGATTCAACTGAAGATACACACACACACACATACACACAGATGGTCTTTAAAAATATTCTATCCAGTGAATAAAATACTTGTAGAGATGAGCAAGGAAGTCTTGGTGGCCAGTCTATCAATTTGTTTGACTCTTCTCCTCACTCTCACAAAATACTATAAAAGGGTTCATATTGTGGTATAAAAGAAAACCTTGGCAAGCATGCTTTTATATGATTTTGGTCTCCTTTCCATTCAGCCAACAATAACCAAGTGCTCACAACATGAAAGACACAAGGCTGGGTACTAGGTATGCAAAGGCAGAAGTGATTGCTTAGTCCCTGATTTAATGAAACCTACCAGCAGAATACAACAGGGACACAGAGAAATCAAGACAAAATACTTCTGATGTCATTTCAAGAGAGAAAGAGCAACAAGAGAGGCTTCTCATAAGAGGTGGTCCCTGAGCTGTGCTTTGAAGGAGGAAATTAGCAATTCTAAGAAATAGATATTAAAAATTATTTGGGGGAAAAGTGCAGCCTTTATCCTTTTATGTCTTTGCTAAATGTATATAATTAATAAATTTCTGGGACCTTGGTAAACAAGTTTTTCAGTTTTTAGAGGAATGAAAAAAACTTAAGTTTAGTCAAGATTAAATGATTTTCTTAGTCTAATCTAGTCATTACATGACAGATCGTAGGAGACACCATGGATGCCCAAACTGAGACCTCTAGTTTTCCTGGTGAAGGGCTTTCTTCTGATATATTGGGGAGCTGATACACTAGTTCACTAGTGAACTAGGAAGGTATCCTGACCCAAGTTCTGTGTTCCCTGTTCCTCTCTCTGATTAATAAAATAACATGGACTCTAAGCTCCAGAGAGGAAGTATCATGCTCTGAATAAAGGAAGGGGCTTTCACCCTACTGAAGTGCTCTAGGTACCGTCCTTCAAACAAAGCATTCTCTTCTAAGTATTATTTTCCTCTGACTTTGGTATTTCCCAGTTCCACACAAGTTAAGGGCCATTGCATTAAATTCATTGAACATGTCTTAAGCATCTACCATTGTGAAAAATAGTATTTTCTGTTTTGCCTTCTGTAGTCAGGGTCTACTGACATAGAAAACTCCTCATAAAGGATTTTCTTTTCATTGTTTATATCATGGTCATTTGGCAAAAAGCAATAACAGACCCCTTGGTGTGTTTCCATTGCAGAAATTTTCTAACTCTTCAGCAGAGCCCGGCAACCAAACAGTGGCAAGAAAAACCCCTATGTCTCGGCAACAGCGGCTCTTGTAAAGGCTTCTTTTCAGGTCACATCTTAGGATTTGGAGAAGATGAATTAGGTAATGTACAGACTCTTATTATGCTGCCTCCTGGCTTTCTCTCTTGAGACAATCATTGGTGTGGTTAGAAAAGCAGTTCTGGCACCATTTCCTGGAATTTTAAATCCTGCCATGGAGGCTAAAGGGAGCCCACTTGCAGATTTCACTCACAACATACTCACAGGTATGACTAGGGTGGGGCAATCAGGGCTTGGTCTCAGGATGCCAACTTCCACGTCTTTCCCAGTTCACCCTTTCAGTACCTTGTGATTCTCTGTCAATCCTCTCCCACTATGCTACCATTGCAGCTTCCTCAATGAGGCAGACTATTCCCCAATCCTGCCCTCGTGGGGTTACCAATGGCTAAGAAATCAGCTCCCCCACATCCCTGCCATAACCCTTTCCTCTGCCTCTACCTGCTACCACCTCCTCCCAGAGGTTGTCTGGCACCCTGCTGGGGAAAAATGTTTCCATCATTTGTCACAGATTCTCCCCCATACCCTGTGCCCATGGGCATTGCCTGGAGCAAATATAGAACCAAGGTGAATATTATCTTGTATCCCTCTCTAGTGCCCTCTCCGCCATGCTTTTCTTCCTTCACCAGTTGTTAAGCAATATTACACTGCAACCAATGAAAATGATTTGTCCACGCCCTATAATTGAATTTGGCCTGGGTACCAGAATTCCTAGCTGTAACTCAGTACACTCCTCCCCATTTTATTTTTTAAATACTTTCTGCCTTACAAATGTGAATATAAGACGAGTATATATCACTGAAAAGAAAGGAAGGATATTTTCCCAAGGGAGAGAAACATTTCAAGAGATTCATCACATTTCTTTTGTGTGTTGATTAGTTAAAGGTGCAGGCACATAGATTTTTTTTTTAACTAAAATGCACCTCACAGTCCATCTGGGCCAACATCCTTACTTTACAGATGAAATTAGATTTCATTTTCTGTCTGAATACCTTTCCATATACCTACAGTTCTCTTTGTTGTTAATGTTGTGGTCCAGTCATGTTTGACTCTCTGTTACCCCGTTTGAGGTTTTCTTGGCAAAGATACTGTGAGCGACTTGCCATTTCCTTCTCCAGCTCATTTTACATATGAGGAAACTGAGGCAAGTTGTTCTGTTTGGGAGGAGAAAAAAACCCAACAGGTTAAATAAGACATGATATACCTGGTCCATGCATGTTGCAGAAGTATTAACAGTTTTCATTGGTAAAGAGAGTTTAACAATAGGAATTCCTACATCAGTGAAATCACAGATCCATTTTGTGGAGGAGGGAGATCCCTGTCTTCATAGAGTGAGCTATCTATAATCAATTCTATCTGGAAACAATGTCTTTATAAATTGTAGCCCTTTAATAATAATAATAGCAACAATTATTATTATTATTATCACACTTACATAGTACTTTAAGGTTTGCATAGTTCTTCACAAACATCTTTTAATCATCACAATGATCCTGAGAGGTAGATGATACTTTTACCCCCATTTTAAAGATGAGGAAACTGAGGTAATCATAGGTTAAGTGACTTTCCCAAAGTCATCCAAACAGTAAGTATCTGAGGCCAAATTCAAACTCAGGTCTTCCTGATTCCAGGTCTAGTGCTCTATCTCTTGTACCTCCTAGCTGCTCTGAAATAAGAATTTGTATATCTTGGGGCAGCCAGGTGGCTCATCGAGTAAGAGCACCGGCTCCAGTGTTGGGATGACCTGGGGATCAAATCCGGGCTTAGATACTTAGCGCCACACCCAGAAATAACTGGCTGTATAACCTTGAGCAAGTTACTTAACCCTGATTGCTTTAAAAAAAGAGAGAATTTGTATATCTTTATTTAATATTTATCATATGCACATATGATTAGGGACTGGGTACCAACTGATAACAACTCTGATTTCACCTATTACATTTATTTCTTCGATAGGTGAAGTGTACGTTTTATCCAGTAGTAAAAGCATGACCCAGACTCACAACGGAAAACTCTACAAAATTGTGGACCCCAAAAGGTAAGCATTTATTCATATTACATTAAGCCAAAAAAACCCACACTTTTCTAAGTCATTGTTTAAGTGTGTTCAAATCTGGGGAAATAATTAAAGTGAGTAATCTCCAATGTTAACAGTTCTATCTTCATGAACTTCTGTGTGAAGCCTTTCCTGATCCCCTCAGCAGTTAGTGCCCTTCTTCTCAGATTACCTTGCATTTAACAACTTTGTATTTATTTATATTTATTCTCCTTATACCTCTCCCCCCCTCTCTTTTTCCCTCACCCCTCTCTTTCTCTCTGATATGTATATATAGCTAGATCCCAATTAGTGCAAATAAAGCATGCCCTGAAGCAGTCTCGTGTATTCAAATTTGCATTACTTGAAGTTATAATTCTGCAAAATATGGCAGCTGGTTCCAACCCAATGGAAATAAGCAGTGTGAATCTGAATCAAGTGACTACTTTAGGGGCTTCACATTTGCACTAATCAGGACCGGGCTATATATATATATGTGTGTATATATTGGAGTGTTTGTGTGTGTATGTCCTTGTCTCCCCCATTAGAATGTAAACTCATGAGTAGAGATTTTTTTTTCCATTCATTGTATTTGTATCCCTAGTACTTAGAGCACAGTGCCTAACAAGGTAAATGCTTAATAAATACTTACTGATTGATTGGTTATCTTTTCCACATATAGTCATGCTGTCCTTAAAAGAAACTCACAATTTCATTACCAAATCAATAGAACAGATTGATACCCACATTTAAATGATCAGGGCTTCAAGATTAGCGCATCCTGTTTACAGGAAATAGAACTACAATGAAGAAGGATCATGTAACTGTGGCCAGAGGTGCTGGAGAAAGAGCAAAGGTAGATATTTGGCAAGTACTGTTCTCTCCTAGAAGACTTCTCAGCTAGCACACGGTAACCCTTCCACTTTTCTAAAACACAATTGTCACCAGCAGAAGGTTTGTCTGTCTTAGTATCACTTTTTAGAAAAGTAATCAGAATAATTACTTTTTGTACTTCAGCACCAAAGCCTTGTCCCAAAACATCCTGTGAGCACTTGTGTGGGTTTCTGTGACTAGAATGAAAACAAAAGAAGGATTTTCTTATTTCCCCTGGCAAAGGAAGACTTAAACTCTATTAAATCTCTTAAGTGTGAATTTGGTTATTGTTTTCTGTAAGCCAAGGCTTTCCAGGGCAAATTAAAGGTCAAAGAACCATTAGTTATTGGTTAATTTAACAAATTTTAAAAAGCTACTAAGCCTATATACTTAAACACCAATCATGTATATACAGTGTAATATTTATGCAAAGTGGGGTACAAGATGGAACATCAGCCAAGAGTAACTATTTTCTTTTCTTTTTTTTTTTTAAAGCCAGTCCTGTGTTATGAGGAACTCCTAAAAAAGAAACTCCTTTACCAAAGCAGATTGGTACATGATAGAATTGATTCCAGTAGTTCACTGAGAGGTCAAATCACTTGTCAAGTGTCAAACAGACAGGGGTGGAATTTGAACCCAGATTTCAAGACCACCTCTAATATCCTTCCTTTCACATGATTATTTCCAAACTTATTAAATAATAGATCATTTGCCTGTTTACTGTCTGATCCCAAGGAAAATTAAGTTAGATATTTCTTAGTTCCTTTTGATGTACTAAGAATCCTTAATCATAAAACAAAGAGCCAGAAGGGACCTCAGAGACCATCCACTCCAACTCCTACCCAAAATGAATTTCTCTCACAATATACCCTTCAAGTCATTAGCTAACTTCTACAACCTCCCAGGGCAGCCCATTGCATCATGGGATAGCTCTAATCAATAAGGGTCTTCCTTCTCCCCTTAATCAGTGTTTTTGATTTCTGCCACTTCTTCCCATTGTTCCCAGTTTTGTAGTTTTGGGATAAACACAACAAATTTAATATATGTTTCATCTGTTTCACCCTTTAAGTAGCTGAACAGATATCTTGCTCCTTTTATGCCTTCCCCTGAATTTCCAGGCTAGTCATCCTCACATCCTTCAACCAATCCTCACAGGAAAGTGTTTCAAGGTTTTTTACCATGTGATTGCTATCCTCTAAACACTCTCCAACTTGTCTAAGTCTTCCCTAAAATATGACTTCCCAAACTGAGCTCAGTACTCTGCATATGGACCCACTAGAGCAGAGTAAAATGGATCTCTTGCTTCCCTCCTTCTGGATACTGTGTAGTCTTTTAGTGTAGTCCTGGATAGAATTTGCTTTTCTTGGCTGCCATACTGTTGACTCATGTTCATCCTGTGGTCCAGCATAACCCCCAAACTTTTTTCATATGAACTGTTATCTAGGAATACCACCTTCCCCCTCCCATACTGTATTTGTAAAATTGATTTTTTTAATTCAAGAGCAAAACTTTATATTTAACTTTCTTGTTATTAAATCTAATCTTATTAGATTTGATCCATCAAGTCTAATCTTCACTGCATTAGCAGTGCCTCTAAATTTCATGTAATCTTCAAACCTATCAAGGTATCTATGTTTCCATCTAATTCACTGATGAAAATTTTGAAAAAGCAAAGGACAGCAATGGATCCTTGGGATGACCCACTATAGAACTCCATCCACATTGATGTAGACCCACTAAGGACTATTTTAATGTTCACTCTTTGAATCAGTTCCAAATCCACCTAACTAATCCACCCAATTATATCATCCAAACAATATCTCTCCATCTTATCTTTAAGCATAGTGGAGGAAAAACACTAAATCCTTTGTTGAAATTTAAGTATATTCTGTCTATAGCATTCCCATGACCTAGTCTAGTTACCCTGTCAGAAAATAAAGTAAGGTTAGTCTGGCATGACATTGTCTTGATAAGTCTCTACTGCCTTCCCTTTTTAGAAGCTCACAAACCATCATTCTAGTAATGAGTTCTAGAATTTTTCCAGAAACAAAAGTCAAAATCACTGGTCGAGAATTTCCAGGCTCCACTCTTTTCTCTTATGATAAAACCTTCAAAAGCTCTTTAATTTGCCATAATCTCTGCATTCTAGGATATAGTTTGTCCAAACTGGTCACGATATCTCATTGAGGGCAGCTAATTAGTCTCTTTTGGGCAGCTAGGTGGCACAATGGACAGAGCACTGGGTTTGGAAACAGGAACTCATCTTTCTGAGTTCAGATCTGATCCCAGATACTACCCCATGTTTCCCCGATAATAAGACACTGTCTTATAAATTTTTTTGGACAGAAAAACACCAGAGGGCTTATTTTCAGGGGAGGGCTTATTTTAATGAACATTGACAGCAATTTTAATAAACAGGTAAATGTGAACAAAAAAAATGTACCTTTATTCAATAAGCAAATCACTGGGGAAGAACAGGATGATGCGATCACTGCTGCAGCTCTGATTGGATGCAGCTCGGTTTCGGGGGAGGGCTTATTTTAGAGGAATCTTACACAGTAAGGGGAGGGCTTATTTTCGGGATAGGTCTTATTATCGGGGAAACACGGTAGTTGTGTGGTTTCCTCATCTGTAAAATGACTTAGAGAAGAAAATGGCAAATTACTCCAATATCTTTGCCAAGAAAACCCCAAATGGGGTCACAAAGAGTCAGAAAAATGACTGAACAACAATATATGAATATACTGAACAACAACAGATAATGCCCTCACTTACCTGCAGGTTTCCATTCCCTTCTAAACATTTTTTGTTCTATCTTTCCTAGTCCAAAAATTGTCTTTCCTCACAGAGAAAATAGAAAGAAAAAAAAGACTTCAGTAGTTCACCTTTCTCAATTTTTTCCATGTGCATCATCTAAGAACAGTGATACTATCCTTCCTTTGATCCTTGTCTTGAACCCAACACAAACAACACCAACTCAAAACCCCTTTTTGTTTTCCATAGAAATCCTCATTAGTCTTAGTTCATTCTGGGCTTCATTACTCTTGACCTTGTTCCTAGAGAATCTTTTTATTCAGATCACAACAATAGTCATTCTATTAAAGCAATACCCCATAGCATATCAATCCCCCATAATGCCAAATAACCAATAGCAACATAAGCACAAAACCAAAGTTAGCCAACTCTTTTTGGGCCCCAGGTGATTGACAGCCTTTAACCAGATGTTAAACATATCAATTCTGCTTTCTGCATCATCTTCTCTGTATAAATCTTTCAGCTAAATGGGGAAGGAATCATCTTATATCTTTCTTGATTTCAAGATCTTTTATATCGCAATAAATAATTAGAAATTGAAAAATCTCATGAAATATTGACTAATTCCTCTTTTCTGAATAACCGCTCATGAAAAAAGTGGCATACAAAGATGTTTCCTTGCTAACAAGATGGGTGTCTCTCTTCCTTTTCATTCATTCATTAGGATAACATTTAATAAGCATGTGCCACATACTGATCTAGACACAAGGATTCTATTTCCTACCTTCAAGAAGCATCTGTTCTGTGCTGGTGTAAATAACATGTAAATCGATAAGTAAATTGAAAATGTGTATAAAATAAATACAGTTTCAGTGGGATGGCTTTAGCAAACTGGGGGGATTGGGAAAGACCGGAACAGAAAGAAGCTAACATATTGAACCCATCGCATCTTTTCTGAAGAAAAGAGATGCAGTGAATGTGGCTTGCCAGGAAGTTCTCAGCTACTTCTAATGAGAATAATTGTTCCTGATTAGTCCACTTTTAGTAGCACTGATACATCTGTAATATAACTCATCTATCATCTTCCGGCACTCTTAATTTGTCAGTCACTGTACATTCACTGAGATCACTTCCCTCCCACAGCTGAAAAGTCCCTTGTTTCCTCCCTTTTGAGTGGAATAGCAGCATATCATTTGATAGAATGGAAAACCAGCTCCTTGATAACCTATTCTAGTTGGGGAAATTATTAATGCAGAATAAATTAGTAGTAATATATCCACTACTTTGAGATGTAAGTTTCTGTTATTCTTCATGATTTCCAATGATTGCGCTTAGATCAATGTCAGTTGCTTTCTCAATAGCTATTCCTGCCTCCTTTTATGAGTCCTATGTGCTGCCTGTTTGTTTCTAGGTCTTCATGTAATATTCTCCCACACCAAAGGGAAAAATGAGATCTTGTGCTCTTTGTTTGGGTTGTTTAGTCTGTTGGTGTGTGAGTCAAAGTGACTTTTACACCTTAAATCCATTATTAGTATCTAATTACCAGTGTGAACTTGGTTTTGTGTTCTTCGGGCCTCTGCTAGTAGGGTGGTCTCCGAGTGACATACCTGAAAGGCCTGCCTTCCCATTAGATTGCTGTTGCTAGGGAGTTATTTCATATGTGGGGCCAGGGTTAAGATGTGTGTTTGGTTTCAGGAGGGAAGTAACCAGAGTTCGAAAGACACTGTCCTTATACTTAGGCAAAGGCATCAATTAAAACTTCCCTGGCTTGTGGCAGAGCACCCTCGTTTGCATAAACATTGGTCAGAAACGTCATGCTGTTTTGATTTGGGGCCAGAAGTTTATTATTGTAGTATTTCTCTGCTGAGGAGCTGAAGTTCTGTATAAGCACACACTTCAGCATGTGCACAGCATTACCCCTGAAACATTAGCCAATCATCAGCATTGCCTTGTGCAGGTTTCCTGCCTTGGAACAAAAAAACTCACATTCTGAGAAATTCATTATTAGCAAAATTTGAAAAAAGCCTGGCTATTTTTTCAGTGGCATCTCCTGTTACCACAGAAATCTATCCACATTAAAGCCTTAGTTTAAATTGGCTTCCAGTAGGTAATCATGAGAACTAACATTTATAAAGCTAAGAGTTACATAGTGCTTTTAAAGCATTTTACAGATATCTCATGTGATCACAATAACTGGTTGAGGTAGGTGATATTATCTCAAATTTACTGTTGAGAAAACAAAGGTAAGTGAAAATTAAATGACTCACCCAAGGTCACATAGCTAGGTCAGATTTGAACTCAAGTCTTCCTGACTCTAGGTGCAGTGCTCCATCAATTTCATTGCCTACTTTTCTTTACAATTAGCAGAATGCAGCCCTTTATAATTCTCAAAGTAGTTTGCATGTATCACTTCATTTGATAATCATAGATCATTTGTGAAATAAGTATTACTATCACCATTTTGCAGAGGAAGAGACTGAGACTTATAGGTATAAAGTAAGTTGCCCACCATTACACAGAAAGGAAGTTCTAGAGATGAGATTTGAACCCAGATCTCTCCTTACTCTAGTTCTAGCCATTTTTCCATTACACAACCTGTCCTCCTTGTTTATAATAGTAACTAGTATCCTCTAACTGAGGAAAAGTTCTGGATAAAGAATGAGCTGTGGATTATTTTCATTTTTTGGTGTAGATCTATGATTTCATCAATGTCATGAACATAATTGAAACTCCCTCCACCAATGTCAGTCGCAACATATCTGTAACCAGAGCCATCTCAGTTGTCCTGTGGGACTGAGGATCAGGTGACTTCCTTATGGTAACACAGCTAGCAAAGTGTATCAGCAATGCAATATTCACAATGCCTATGGCAATTATAAATATGCTGATGTGGTTATTAACTACAAAATATACCAGGCTCTCTATATGGGGGATAAAGCTAGAACATTTATTAAAATACCAAATAACTGAGTCCCAAAGCCATCAGAGTAGTTATGAAATTGGCAGAGGTAGATAAAGTAGAAAGCACCCACATTCTCAAGCCTTTAAAACAGAACAGGCTACCTCAGGCAAAGGTCCTCCTCTCCCCACTCACAGCAACTAATCAGAGTCCAGCAAGCATACTCCCAGCAGCTCCGGCCCCTAGCAGTCCTTAGCAGGAGTCCTTAGCAGAAATTCTGGCTGGCTCAAAAAGGGGTTCACACCTCCACCTTCACCTCGGCCGTGGCCACTGCCTCTGCTGCTGCTGCTGCCACTGCCGCCACCACTGCCAGTCACCGCAGGAACTCTAGCTTGGCTTCTGCTTCCTCTTGTCCCACCCCTTCCTGCTACATCAGCAAGTCCAATGGGGCATGGTAGATCTTTAAATCCCATAACCTTTACACAAAGGTCAGAAGGAAAACCAGAACCTAGATCCCCAGCACTCCAATGCTGCCCTGTTACCACCACCCCATATCCTCATTACATTATCAGCACAATCTGAACTCATCATAATACTAGTACCTCTGTCTTTAAAGGAGAATGCTGACTTTAAATGATTGTTATGCCCATTCTTCATGTTTTCATGCATGCAAGAAAGCAAAGAAGGTGAGAGAGCCTCTAAGTCTCGAGCAACATTTAAAATCATCTGCGAATAAATAGGAATCTCCACTCTCAAACATCAGGCCACATGGACCATTCTTAAGTCTGTGACTATAAATTATTAAAGTCAAGCAAATTCTCAGTATGGAATAGGAGAGTTTCACCACAGAGAAGAATACTGGTTAAATGTTTTACTGTAAAATTTTAAGACTTAAAATTGAGTTGTTTAATTTTGCTTTATATTTAAAAATAAAAAGTGCAGTATAAAAGTGCATCCAGAATTCCCTGAGAGAGATAGGGGCAGGGCACCCAGAAATGATTCAAGGCCTCTCAGTTTTCTTAGTATATGATCAGTACAGTGCTGACATTAAGCAAAAGGAAGAATCTTTCACTGATTGAGAAAACTATATACTTCTGGTGGTGGGGAATGGAACCTTCTGATGGCTTTCATTCTCAAGTGTCACATGACTATATAGGACCAAGAGGACTCAAGGAGAAAGCTGTCTGAAGGCATTAGGGATAAGGCCTGATCACACTTGGGATTCCCACCAGCCTCCAACATTTCAGACAAATCTTGGCTTGTGTAAGAGTTTCCCTAGGCTAGATCTTAGGAAACAAGTTGCCTCAAGCACAAAAGCTCTTTCTTGACCTTCACCTATGAAGATGAGCAGCAATTTGAATTTTCCTTAATCCTGCATTAAGACACTTGGCAGAAAATGAAAAACTGTCTTTTCTAATGAAACTGAACGTTGAGCTTCTGAATTTAGTACCACCACAAACTGGTGGATCAATATGTCAATAGGAATGAATTCTACAATTCTTAAATGCTTTCTATGCCATCTTATCTTCCCAATCCGTCATATACAGCAGAAAATGTACTGAACGTGTTGTCAGAGGACCTGAGTTCGAATCTCACTTCTGCCATTTATGTGATCTCAGGCAAGTCATTTAGCATATATGGGCCTTAGTTTCCTCAACTTTAAAATGAGTGTGTGGGACCAGATGGCCTCCAAATTTCTTTCCAGCCCTAAATTTACACTCCTATGAACAAACATACAAAGACCTCCTTATTTTCCTTCCTTGACATGAAGTTCCTTAGGAGACAGTAAATGATGAGATTCTTAAAAGTCTTAGAAAATGCATAAATTAGCTTCTCTATTCTAGAAGGTTATTAATGAGAAACAAATGGTACAGAGGAATTTTTTCTGAATTAAAGAAGCTTTTAGCAGAAGTCAGATGAAGACACTTTGCTTAACCTTTCCCTTACTTCAAGTATCAGTCTATAAAATGTGCACCTGCCACCCCTCACCATGTGCTGTGATGGTCAGTGAAATAATAAAACTTTGAAAGGCCTGAATTCTTCAGAGGAAAGACACCATACATATCTGAGACTGTAGTATTATTGCCTGGCCAAATATCCAAAGATCATAACCCAGGTGACTTTCCAGCCTTTTAAGGAAGGATCTCTTAGTTTGAAATTATGGCAAAAGTTTCCAAAGGGTTTTGAGTGATTAAAAAAACATCATTTTTCAAAAGGTCCTTTTCATGACCCAAAATCTCCCTATTTACAAATTGTTTCTAAGTTAAAACAAATCCCATATAAAATCATTGTCAATTTCTCAGAGGATGGAAATAGAATTGAGGCATAATGCTAGCTGTTTAAAGGCGTTCCTTCCAAGCAAGATTTCATCACAGCTGTGGACAAAATATAGTTTATTTTATTTTTGCATTGTTTTGTTTTAGATGGATAGAACTGGGCAAATCAAATGACCATCTTTGACTGGAAATATGTCCATGGTTAGTCTTTTCCATCATTTGCAAATCAACATTATTTTTTGATCATGTTTACTTTAGTTGTAGAATGTCAAATATTATCATAATACTCTTGTTCCCTAATTTTATTGCAATGATCACTCCCGTAACATTATCACTCTTTGCAAATTCTAGGCTTGAATTTCACTTGACAGCAGTGCTGTATCCAGAAAGCCCTTTGTGACCAATACAGAAAGCAACTTCTCCCACATCCCCACTGTCCATCCCACGAAAGCCCACCAGTGTACAGTTGACTTATTTCTGTGTTTGCTTCATCTTATACTTGCTCCCAGGGCTGACCACTAATAGAGTGCTTGATTTTTTCCCCTCATTTTCCAAGGGGAAACCAGTCTAGTTTCTGTGTTCTGGGGCCAGCACACAGGCAGCCCTGCCATCCTAAAGAAAAGTCATACATAATAGAGCAGCTTTAGCCCAATAAGCCAGTCTCTCCCAATTCATCAGTCAAAGTTTTATGCAAGTGGCCTCCCCTAGGTTGATAAATTCCCACAGTGCCTGTTGCCCCAGCTGCCAAGGACTCCCGCAGCAGGTGTTGTTTTCATGACCACCCTGGCAGTAATACAAACTGTTTCACAGCTCCATTGACCTCTCAGCTATTAGCAGGGATACAGGCTCCACCAGGGGCTCATTTTCAAACATGACAGGATTTCTGAAGACCAGAGGTCATAAGCAAATATAGATCCTATAAGAATACATTCAGAGTGGTCGATTTCAGGTCTAAAAGGCAAAGGGACATTTGCTGCATTATTCTTTTCACCAACTATCAGAATATCTGTTAGCATCTCTGACAAGTCATAACATTTTATTTTTTTTAGTAGGCTATAGATGATACTGTGAGGAAGAGTTTGTTCTAAGGACCCAAATGCTCTCCAGATGTTTTCTGACATTCAGAATAGTTGAACTGAATTCCTAACCAAATGAAAGAGATCAGAAACAATATTTTTTAATGAATGAATTGGAAAGATAGATAAGATATCTTTGCGTCTGTCTTTGTCTATAATGAAGTAACTATACCTGTAGGTATATTTAGACATAAATATACACAGATACATATATATGTGTGTCTATATACACAGACACATATGTGTGTGTATATAAAACAGAATGATCACCTAAGAATGATAGTATGTGTGCATTTATAATAATAGTTTATAATAGGCATGTTTGTAATAGTTAATCTATATTTTTGCACATATTCATCTATACATATATGTATGTATGTTCTGGGATGCACAGACTATTTACAAAAAAGACATCCTCAGTTTCAAAGAAAGTAGCAAATATCCCATTGCAAGAAATGGTTGTATCCATGTCCATTAGATTATGAGAAATGTTGGCTTTCTAAGAGCATATCCAATTACTTGGAGCTGTGACATCTGACCATCACAGCCAAAGGGTGAAACCACTCTTTCGTACCATTTAGAGGTTGTTTTCAACTATCTCATTCATTTCAAATGCTGTAAGGAGACTTTGGTGCATATAGTAATTGTCTGGCTGACTATGTGAATATGATTGAGTTGTCCTTGTCAAAATGCATTTGTTAAAGAGGGCATGAAATGAAGAACATGATGCTAGTGGGAATTTTCTGCTTCTCAAATGAGACCCCACTGGTGTTCTGAAAACTGGCCTCATTGTTCAGAACTCTTAGTAGCATTATAAAGAACCTGCCATGATTCCTCTTTGTAGTACGATAAAGAAAATCTGGTATTACACCCCCTGAATGTCTTGGGATTATACTGGAAGTCAACACATCATAAGACAATGCAGTCCCTGGGTTGGAGTGCAGATTTGCCTTTCCATCCCATACGTTGAAAGTAATCCCACATGGTTTTTCAAAAGTACCTGTTAGCAAGAAAGACAAATAGTTCTAAGGCACAAAACCATCTTTCTTCAGGCTGCTTCACTAGAGAAGTAAGAGAAAATACTTTGAGCTAAGGGATTATTATTGCTAACATTATTAAATGAAACTGATTTTATAATAGTGTTCCTAGGATTTATAATAGTGTTCCTGGGCTTTAAAAATGGCTTTTTTGGACACATTATATGCCCTTTTAAAGTACATCTTTTTGCTTCCTTTCTTTGTGAATTAGGGCAACATTTTTATTTCCTATTTCAAACATTGGTGAAGTCATAGACAACCTAGGACTAATCCACTTTAAGATCTGCAGCTTAATCTGCAGGATGGAGAGAACTGAGTTTTTCAGACAAATGTTTCTAATTCTGCTGATGGAGTTTTCCAGTAATAAAGTCCCAATTTTCTTTTTCTACGAGTCTCTCCACCAGCACTGATAAGTTACACAACCTCTCTGATAGGGGACTGTGCCATACATTCCTTATATCCCCCAAAAGAAAAGCATAAATAATGTTCCATTCCTAAGGACCACTTAGATACTTTTTGTGAGTGATGGTACATAGCTCCATCTGGTCAAAAAGAAATCACTCTCTGTTCTTTCTCCTTTCTCCTATTACTGTCTTACTCCATGGGTTCATTTACCCTTCAAAAGTGTCATTGCCAGCCAGGCATGGTCTACCTGTTTTGATCATTCTTTGAACTGACTGCTCAGTCAAACATGTTCATTCAGAATCAGCTTACAAACTGGAAAACCATTAAATCTTTCTTGGCCATGGTTGGAACAAGAGCAGACTTTAAAACAGGAGTGCTGAGTTTCCATTTAAAGTGGAAGAAACAGGGGCAGCTAGGTGGCGCAGTGAACAGAGCACAAGCCCTGAAGTTAGGAGGACCTGAGTTCAAATCCAACTTCAGACATTTGACACTTCTAGCTTGTGTGACCCTTGGGCAAGTCACTTAACCCCAATTGCCTTGCCTTCCCCCCTCCAAAAATAAAACAAAAAACAATAAAGTGGAAGAAACACTTGCAATATACATAGGCAAATTTTGACTGAGCCATATTGGAAATAACTTGTTCTGTCTCCACCTTCTGTGAAGACTGGGTCATTCCACTGCCCTCTAGCTCTATTCGGAATCCGATTAATTCAGAGTCATGGGCTGCTGAGGCCAAAGCCCCTTTCTCAGATAAGCACTCTCAGCTTATATTCATTCACACCAGTCCAATCTCTTCCACATCCCTATTCTTCTCTTCTTTTCCCTCATATTTTCTATGTTTATATTATTCTCTTCCCTTCCCTCCTCCCATAGAAAATAAGCTTCTTGAGGTTGGTAATGATTTCATTTCTGACTTGGCATCCCCAATGCATAGCGCAGTGTCTGTCACATAGTAGGCAATTAATTTCCTCATTTTTTATTCACTTAGCAAGTGAATGAATGAACTAATCTTAGATATTTTAAGAATTATAACAAAACAAAATATCCTTTGGAACATGTGCTTATAAAAATCTTTTCCAGTGAACTCATTCAAGTGGGAGTCAGAATGTTTTATTTTTCCTTCTTAATAAAAAGGAAAAAAAAATTTCAAATCAATCCCTAAAACTTCCTTTCTCCAGTTTTTCTCCCATAGGTTCATACATTTTAAGTGGAAAGAGGACCTTGTGGTCAGTTAGTCCAGTCCTGTAAAAAAGAGAAGACTGAGGCCCACAGTCAACTGAATAACTTATTCAAAGTCACATGAATGAGCCAAGATAGAACCGTAATAGCTATTCTTTCCACAACATCAGACTACCTACTAGTCATAATTACCTATGAGGATTCTAGTGTTGTGACCTTCAGAAAAGAAACATGGCAACTGAAGCTTTTGAATGTTTTGTGTGAAATTGTAATTAAAATAATGCTACTTTTTTTATAAATTCGTTATCATGAGCTTCAGTTTAAAATTAATTTTAGGATGGGACACACCCAAGTGACTGATGATATTGTGATCAATTTTTATAATACTGATGAATTACTAGAGAAGTAAGGGAAGTGATGGAAACATTGGAAATACAGGTTTCTGCTTCCACCATCAAAAGTGTAAGATCCCAAGGGCAGGAACCATCTTTTGCCTCTTTTGTATCCCCAGCTTTTAGTATAGTGCCTGGAACATAGTAGACACTTGACAAATATTTATTGTATTGAATTGAATTCAGTTGAATTTCAGAGATTATTACATAATATAAAATAACATTTTTATCCTTATACTTTCTGAAATCTTTGTTAAAATAAAAAATTATCTGATTTTGAAAATAAAACATTGGGCAGTTTATCATCTTACCAAGAAACCTGTCGAATGCTTTGGGTTCAGAGATCTGTTAGTCAACCTGCATAGTCATAATGGAGGAAGGACAGATTTGCCCCAGAATGCTGAATTTAGAGCCTACCCCACCCCCTGGATTAGAGGGCTCTGATAACACTTGGCGATCTTTTAGTATCATGTAAATGACGATTTGGTATCTAGTTTGGAAGAATATAATTCAATTACAACAAGAAGCCAGTTGGTGAGCACCTTACCCATTCAGCACTATCCCTTCTCTTTCTCCCCTCCCTCAAAGCCTCCCCAGTAGCAATCTCACATGGTGTCCTGAAGTCTCTGTGCTCACCAAAGGGACAACATCCCTCTACTCCAGCTGAGGAAATGCTTCATGCCACTTTCCCTAAGTACAAAAATTTTTAGTTACAGGGGCGGCCAGGTGGCTCAGAGAGTAAGAGCACTGTCTCCAGTGTCGGGATGACCTGGGGGTCAAATCTGGGCTCAGATACTCAGCACCACACCCAGAAATAACTGGCCATGTAACCTTAAGTAAGTTACTTAACCCCGATTGCTTAAAAAAAAATTTTTTTTAGTTACAATTCTGTCTATAGACCAGCTGTGGGCATTAGGACTGTACTACTATGTTTTCAATTTTCCTTTAAGACTGATCCAGAAGTTACAGACACAGAAATAACACAATTTTTTTATTTAATCAATTTGCATATATTTATTAAACCTCTGGGTTTCAGCATTAAATCTGGATAAGGCTTGCTATTGCAGATTGCCTCCTTCTTGTTACTACTATCAGTCAGGTCCCAAGCTCCCTGCTTTTTAGAATATCTTATCCACTTATGAAGTGTCCCTTATGTGCCAAGCTTGTGTGGTGGCTGCCAGATGACAATGTGTACTGACATGGGCTACAAAAACAGAGAAGCTGGTGGCTGAGCACAGTTTCAGTGCAGGGCATTTAGTTGGTTTGAGACCATTAAGAAATAGCTTTTGTACATGCCTTCTAACAGTGGTATTACTTGGCTGCAATATGACTTTGGAACATAGAAGTTATGTAGTCCAAACAAAGAAAAATGAGTCAACACCACTCAGTGGAGTAGAGACATTAAATAACTATGACTAACTGTAATATGATATAATATGATATAGCATAACATAATAATTACGAATAACTATAGAATGTAATTTCAACTCAAGTTGTTTTTTCTATTTAATATATGGCTTAATTAATCTTTAATTATATATTTAATTATTTTCTAATATCATAGCAGGAAAATTATTCTGTATCATCTTCAACCTTTTCTTTCTGTCATGGACCCCTTTGGTAGTTTGGTGAAGCCTATGATCCCCTTCCCAGAATAATGGTTTTATATGCATAAGACAAAATGCAAAGGATTGCAAAGGAAAGCAATTATTTTGAAACGTAGTTTTTAAAATATCTCAAAAACAAGTTCAAAGACCCTGGGTTAAGAATCCCAGTTCTGTATAGACACCTTTGATTTTCAGTTGATTTTCACATTAAAGACATGTCAGAAAATATTTTAACTGTATACTCATGCAGGAACCACAGTGAAAAGTAGGTCATTCCACAAGTGCACAATGCATGGAGTGCATTCGGAAATACTGAATTACTTGCAGCATCTTAAAGATTACTTGAAAGAAACTGGCAGTAAAACTGTTTTGTGGTACCTCACCACAAAATCCTAACAAGATCAAACAGTATAGAAGAGCAGCAAACCCCTGGTCACATACCATGGCCAGATCTCCAGATATCCACTGTAGTCACCCTTTCCTCCCCACTAGAGCAGAGCTTCATTTGGAATGACGAAAATTTCTGGCAGCCAAAAGGAAGATGATGGATGGCGTTGTCATCTCACAAGGTGTTACAAAGTGGCCTCATAGAAAATGTGAAGGCTGGGGTGGCCAGGTGGTGCAGTGAGTAAGAACCTGGCCCCGGACTTGGGAGACCCAGGATTGGTTCAGGCCTCAGATACTTAGCACCCACACAAAATAACTGGCCTGTAACCTTGAGCAAGTTACTTAACCCCAACTGCTTTAAAAAAAAAAAAAAGAAAGAAAATGTGAAGGCTGCAGAATCCTGAATTATTCTTTTCCCTGGTAAACTGATATCACAAGAAGGAAATTTGACATGACTAGGGTAGACCTTATAGGGAGAAAGAGTACTCTGGGTATAGTATTCACCTTAGGTATTAGGTAGAACGGAAACAATATGAATAAAAGGAAGATTTGTCATCTAATAAATCCACTCAAGCTTCTGATAGTGACTCCTCACTGAGGTGGAATGATCAACCTCATCCTGGGGAAAAAAATATTTTTTTCCCCTTCACATTCTAGTACTGAACTCATACTTTTTGGAAATAATGGCTGATCATAACTTTCAGGTAGTCCAACAATTCTTATATTGTCTCTCCTTGATCTGCTCTCTAGATCTGTTTTTCTAATGAGACATTTCAGAATTTCATCCATTTTGTGTAGTTCTATTATTTCTTGGTTTCTTATAATGTCATTCAATTCCTCTTACCCAATTCTAGTTTTCAAGGGGTTATTTTCTTTCTTAAGAATCTGGATCTTTTTCTAATTGGTTAACTTTCTTTCCTTAATTTTCTTGGATTGCTTTTATTTTTTTTTCCTAATTTTTCCTTGATCTCTTATTGATTTTTAATTCCTTTGTAAGTTCTTCCAAGTACCTTTTTTGCACTTGTAATCATTTGATGTTACTCTTTGGGGTAGGAGTTGCTATTTTTACCTCACTATCTTCCTCTGAATGTGAACCCAAATTTTCTTTTACATTCAAAAAGTTATCTATGATCAGGTTCTTTTTTTCCAATAGTAGCTAACTCTAGGGTGGGGGGAGGGAAGAAAAAAAGGGGGAAAAATTTACATGACAACTTTATTTTATATTTAAAAGGAATAGCAAGTTGTAAATAATAGATTTGCAGCTTCATGCACAATCATCTTTTTCATTATACCATATTATTGAAATGTTTGTTTTATTCTGTAAATTAAAAATTAAATAATTTTTTTTAAAAAAAGAAAGAATGACTGGATTCAATGGCATCTAGCCCAGCCTCAATACTGCTTTAGAACATAGACTCTATATAATCCAGATAAAGAAAGAGTCTACACCACTAATGGAGTGGAGTGGAGTCATAATTATTTTTCAACTCAAGTTGTCTTTCTACTTATTTTGTGACTTAATTAATCTTTAATTGTATACTTAAAGATTATCTAATATCCTTGAAGGAACATCATTTTATGGCATTCTTTACCTTTTTATGTCATGGAGAAGGCCCAGAAGTACTGCCTTCAAAAGACTGTTTCATCTGGGTCTGTCGCGGTAAACAACATGGTGTAATGTAAATTAGAACTGGCTTGAAATCAAGAAGTTGTTATTTGTTGTTCAGTCATTTCAGTCATGTCCTACTCTTTGTGACCACATTTGGGGTTTTCTTGGCAAGGGTTGCTGTTTGCCTCTCTAGTTCATTTTACAGGTGAGGAAACTGAGGCAAACAGGGTTAAATGAAGTCATCTAATCCAGCCCTTTCATTTTATGGTTGAGGAGATTAAGATTCAGAGAGGTACTTGTAGGTACTTGTCCAAAGTCACAGCTAGTTAAGTTAATGACAGAGTTTGGACTTGAACTCTGGTCTTTTGACTCAAAGCCAGTGTTCTTTCCCATTATGCTACTTCCTCACTTACAAATGCCCAAGGACCCCAAAATAAAAATGAAACAAAGCCCTATCTGTTCTTTATTTAAATAAGTTTTTATTGACGTCTTTTGTTTTTTAAAATCACTATAATTTTCACCACTATTCTCCCCTTCTCCATCTTCCTCCCTTTCCCAGAAAACCATTGAATATAACTAATAGTATTCTTAAGACAAAAAAAGTAAAAATCATCAGAACTGATCAATTGATTTTAAAAAATCTGAAGAAATGCACATATTATATGTATGTACACACACACACCACACACAAATGTATGATCCTTGTGGACCTCCCAATTCTACAAAGGGGGGTAGGGGTGGATGTCTTCTTACATCTCTTCCTCAAGCCATGCGTATTCTTTATAATTTTGAATCATTTACTTTTGGTTTTAAGTAAAAAAGTAGTTGTTCTTCTTTCCATTTATATTGTTATTCTTGTTTACATTGTTTTCTTGGTTCTGTTTTCTTCCCCTTTGCATCACTTTATGTTGAATTTTCCATTCTTCTCTGTGTTCATCACATTCATTATTTCTTACAGGACAATAATCTTCCATTACATTCATATACCACAGTTTGTTTAGACATTCCCCTGTGGATGACCATCTACTTTGTTTCTAATTCTTTACTACCCCCAAAAAAGTGTTGCTATATTTTAATGTATATAGGGACTTTCTTCTTATCACATAAGCCTACTAATGGAATCTCTGGGTCAAAGGGTGTAGATATTTAGTCACTTTATTTGCAATTTGCTTTCCAAAACGGTTATACCAATTCATAACTCTACCAATAATGTACTAGTTTATCTGTCTTCCCAAAACCCCTCCAAAATTGACCATTTTCATCTTTTGTTGTCCTTACCAAGGGTGTGAGGTGAAACCTCAAGGTGTTTTGATTTGCATTTCTCTTATTAGTGTTTTGGAGTGTTCTTTCATGTGGTTGCTAATACTTTTAAAAATTATTCCTATCCTTTGACCACTTATCTTTTGGGAAAAGACTTTTGGTTACATATGTGTATAATACATGCATGCACATATATTCATACATGTTTAATTGTTCTAATTGGGTACCAAACATTTACCAGAGAAATTTGAGACAAAGATTTTTTTTTCCTATTTGACCATTTCCCTTCATCCTGGGTGCATTAATTTTACTTGTGTAGAAATCTTTCAGTTTCATGTAATAAAAGTTATGTATTTTTTTATAATTGCCTCCATTCTTTGGTTAAGAATACATCTCCTACCTATAGCTGTGAGAAGTATATGATCTGTTTCTCAACTATTTTTTAAATAGTATGATATATCCATTTAGAATAGATTGTGGAAGTGGTGTAAGGTATTAATCTAAGCCTAATTTTGATAAACAGCTTTCTAGTTTTCCCAGAAGTTTTTAATTAGAGGGTTTTTTTTCTGAGTAATTTATGTCTTCCAGTTTATCAAACAGAGTTTTTAAATTCCATTGTTAATAATTCCCCCTCATCTTGTGTCTTCCATTGATCTATCTCTCGATATTTTAATCATTACCATATGTTTTTGATGACTGCTACGTTATTCTAGAGTTCAAGGTCTGGGAAAACCCCATCTTTTCATCCTGTATGCTTTATTCTGTACTGTGAGGCCTATTTAGTCAGTAGAAGGGTAGCATCAGCTTGATGGTTTTCTGTAGACTTTCCATTTGATTATAGTTCTTTTCTCCTTCCTTCCTTTAAACTTTTTTAAAACTTTACTACTATTGTTAGAGAAATTTCACATATCCCAAAAAAGAGGAAGCAGGAAGGTGAGTTGTCACTTCTCATTCATTGCTAAAAGTCACTTTCAGTAAGTCTATAACAATGTCTTTTTTCTTTTTAATAACTGTTCTGGGAAATGACTCTAGGGAGAGAATGTGGTACCACAGAAAGAAAATTGGAATTTAGAGACCAAGGACCTGTGTTCGAATCCCAGGTCTTCTATTTACTGTCTGTGACCTTAGACAAACATCTCAGGGCTTTCCATTCCCTAATTTGTAATAAAAGGGCTGGATGTAATGACTTCTGAGGTCCTTTCTAACTATCATCTAATAGTACACTGGATATTTTAATGAAAGTATAAGTGAATTTGATTTATTTTTACCAAAAAAGAGAAAGATAACTGATATCCCTGTGCTGGCATATATTTAGCCACATACTTTGCTTATTATTGACTGTATTTCCCATGTTTCCATTCTTTCCTCTTTGTGGCCATGGTGAAAATTAGAAGACTGTCATTTCCCTTATTTGAAAAAAAAAATGTTGCAAATATTGTGATACTCTGGAATGCAGTCCAAGACAGGTTTTCTCAAAAAAAAGAGACCTGAATTGTTGAAAATGAGAAGAGGGTGGGGAGGGAGGGGGGGAGAGAGAGAGAGAGAGAGTCTTGCACAATTTTCTACAGAAAGCCTTGTCTGTTTCTCATATTTGGTGGGATTAAGAAATACATGTTCCTGGTTTAATTAAGCGTGGGGGATATGGAGATAGCAATAAACTATTAGACCTCAGACTCCAAGCCTCAAAACATGTCTGTCTAGAAAACCGCCTGTTGACTTCAAGGGGTAGAAAGAAAGATGCTGGGTCTATTGTTTAAATATTAAAGGAAAATTTTGGCCTACACTATTCATTAAGCAAATCACTTACCCCCAATTGCCCTACCAAAAATTGCCCCTCCAAAAAGCAAAAAAATAAATCAATAAATAAAAAATATAAAGAAGTTCAGAGAGTCAGAGCAGAGCCCAAAGAGGAACGAAGGTGTGGACAAGTCTGGCCAGGGCCCTTTCCTGGAAATGGTGGCTCCAGGAGAAACTGACCAATCACAGGAAGGGGCTGAAGTGAGAATTTCATTGATGTCTTCATTTAAATGATAATTTCTGGTTACTCTCTCAGAGCCTCGATTAGTAATAAAGAATCAGAAAATGTGGGGCAGCTAGGTGGTGCAGTGAATAGAGCACCGGCCCTAGAGTCAGGAGGACCTGAGTTCAAATCCAGCCTCAGACACTTAGCACTTACTAGCCATGTGACCTTGGGCAAGTCACTTAACCCCAATTGCCCTTCAAAAAGAAAAAAAAAAAAGAACCAGAAAATGTGTCCTTAATTTACTTAGGAGAAGGAGAGAAGCAACAGCACAGAAAGAAAGGGGCAGGACAGCCATGAATTTACCTGGGAAAAGGAGGGAAAGTGTGGCCACCAGAAGAAAGAAAAAATCATGTGGTAGCTTCCCATTTTAAGCTAAGTGTTAAACTCAGTTATTTGCATGTTGCTAAATGACCAAAAGTACTGATACTACTCCTTTGTATTTCTTTACCCTAGGGGAAAATTTCAGTTACCCTTCCCTAGTTATAACTGGAGATCTAAAGCAAAAAAAAAAAAAAAAAAAAAAAAAAAAAGGTGAGGGCCATGAGAGTTTGCTATCAAATTTTCCCAGTACATTCAATTGAATATTAAAATATAAATAATAAAATAGATTTTTAAATACTCTAAAAGTATAATTATGCTGAATTCCCAAAGACTATAAGGTAGAGATTATTACTGATCTGTTTTAGTGAAGGTAGTTTCCACACCCAGAGTTTCTTCTAGCAGTGAAATCAAAGATTGAAAGAGCAATAACAAAAAGCTAATACCAAGATTCTAGATCAAATGCAGGGGGGATTCCTGTATTATGGACAGATCCTTCTGAATTATAAATAAGTAAAATAAAATAAGTATTTTATCATCCAAAATGGACTGAAAATATTTAAAAATTATATAAAGCATGTGTAAGTAGAGAAAATCAATCTTAAGTTCAATGAAAAATAATTATACCAAGAGTTTCTCAAAATTTCACAGTAAAAAGAACCCTTCCCCATGAACTTGCACTTTTTTTTTTAAAGCAATAGGGGGTTAAGTAACTTGCTCAAGGTTACACAGCCAGTTATTTCTGGATGTAGTGCTAAGTATCTGAGCACAGATTTGATCCCCAGGTCATCCTGACACTGGAGCTGGTGCTCTTACTTGCTGAGCCACCTAGCCGCCCCAAACTTGCACTTTTAATATTAACATATCAATAGATACATGATCTCATTAGTGGAAATATTTCTTCCAGTAGTACAGATAACAGCTCATCCATGTTTCATTATCCTTGTCTGATTCTCACCCATATCTTCCCAGAAATTCTTCACAAGGTGTCTATTCAGTGTGCTAGAGGACTTTTCCTATATCACTAGTTCTTAACATGATATTCACAAGAGTTCCATGGATGGGGAAAAAATAAAATCTTTATTTTCTCTAACCTCTAACAGAAAGTTAGCATTCCCTTTACTTTTGAACATAGGCAGCATATAGTAATGTTAGCAGTATCTGTGACTTTGTCACCAATAGAAATCACAGATAGTTTTATATCATAACATTCATCATTTGATGAACATTCATCAAAAGCTCATCACTGCTTCAAAATTACTGTAATTATTAGACCTGTTGGTAGATATATGCTAAATATACTACAAATTTAAAAAATATTTTTATAACTTCTCACATAATTGGTTTCCTGTGAAATACTATGTATTTTGCTTCATGCTTTTAAGAGAGTGGTCCACAGGCTTCGCTATGGCTCCAAAAGAGTCCATGACATAAAAAAGCTTAAGAATACCTCTGTATAGATAAATTTAATGTGTCTAGATTGTCTAAAAATTCTGTTATTCTTAGTGCCCTCTGTGTCTTTTTCTACTACTCCACTATTATCACTTCAGAAGTGGAAAGAGCCCACCCAAGACTGAGGGCCATTCTGCATTTTTCTGTTTTATGGGTTGTCATAGCCAAAGAATTGATCACCTGCTGGTGAGCCCACCCATGCTGAGCCTAGTTCTCAGGCAGCAGTCGCTGTACTTAAAACCCTTCCAGCTCAGTAGGACCTTCTGGGGCTTCTGCTCCATAGGCATAGCCATGATGAGGCCACCAAGCAGGACCTAGAGAAACTACAATTCCATAAACAAAATTTGATGAACATAAGACATGTGTTTGTATTATGTTTGTGAAATACTTCGATGAACACTGTAATACAGTGAAAAGAGCACCAGATTCAAAATGAGGACCTGTGTTCAAAATCAAAATTATTAAATACTCTCAAAGTATAATTATACTCAATTCCCAAAGACTAAGCTAGAGATTATTACTGATCTGTTTTGGTGAAGGTAGTTTCCACCCCAGAGTTTCTTCTAGCAATGAGATGAAAGATCAAAACAGCAATAACAAAAAGTTAATACTAAGGTTCTAGATAAAATGCAAGGGAGAATGCCTATAGTACTGATACCTGCACTTTTAATATATCAGTAGCTACATGATCTTATCAGTGGGGATGAGACACTTGAGTGTCTTCACCTTTCTGCACCTCCGTTATGGCTTACTTAGATATCCTCTATGGTCCTCACAATTCTCTAAATGTATGCTCTTATGATCCTATGTACACAAACAGGAATGAAGTCGCCAAATCTTAGCCACTGAATAACAGATAAAATCAGGGGGGGGAGGAATTATTCATTTATCTGTATGAATCTACATAATTGGGTGCTTGATATAGATGAAACATCAGAGAAGATTAGGAGACTGGCAAAAAGAGAAAGGAACAGTTATCCAGCTCTACAGAAAAAATGTTCTGTGGGATTCCATCTTTCTCTCTGACTTATCATCATCTCTCCTACCACAATTACAAGTTAGTGCTACAGACTTCAAACTATATCCAGTTTGATTTCATCAATAGATCTCCCCACCACATCCCACATCTGCTAAGTGGTGCTTCATATCCCTTGAGCTTCACTCAATTGGGCATAGGCTGGAGGAAAGTTATTTGGACCACAAGCTAAATGAATATGATTGCTTATCTTGTATCACATGTGATCTGCACCACACCTTTGGCCATGCTGTATCTCTGGATTCTGGCATCTAGGAAAATACAGAGAGGAAGAGCTAGCTATGCGTGGGACTTACAGATCACCCCGCCACAGAGATCTCACTTGGCACCCCAATCTAGCTGGCATTTGTATAGTGCTTTAAAGACCTCAGACCCATTGGTGAGGTTGGGAGATGTCTCCTCCAAGCATGTGAAGACTTCCCCTGATAGAATGGGCCAATGAAAACAATTTGTTCCAATGGCCATGAAGGTGGCTGAAGCAGGCACACTGGAGTGCCTTAAGTGATGAAAGACATTTAGAAGGTGAATGTTTTGGCTGTGACAATGGAAATAAATTGTACTCAGTCATAAATGAGTTTAGAGCTTCCTACAGGTCTGATTGGAGCTATCACCTAAGTACTATACAAAAATAATTATTTGTATGTAGGCAGCTAGGTGCTATCAAAGATAGAAAACACTGAATTCAGGAAGACTTGAGTTCAGTTCCTTGAGCTCAAATACAAGATATATGAGTCTGGATAAATTAATGTCTCTCAGCCTCAGTTTCCTTATCTATAAAATGGAATCATACTAGCACCTACCTCCCAAAGTTATTGTAAGGATCAAAGGAAATACTTGGCAACCCTTAAGGAAGTCTTCTTCAATGAAATGTACTGAGCCAGATTGCCTTTGTAGAGTATGTTTATGAATTGCTTTCATCTGTAGAAATGATTGCATAGCTGCTCTTCTTTGTTTTCCTAGATGTCAGCCTATCTAAAGTGCTTGGCAAAACCTTAACTCTTTCTAGAAACCAACTGCTATCATTATTTTTATTAATTTCCATGATGGACCTCCCCATACTTGGCTAGACTAATCCTTTTCCTGTACTTTTGCTTGCTAGAACCTGCCAGAGCATATGTTCCATGATCTCCTACGTGCCTTGATGAAGCATCAGAGAAGGACATTAGTGGAAGACAAATATGTCTAAGAGGCCATGTGGCATGGGAGTTAAAGTGTTTAGGCTTAGAATTAGGGAGACCTGGGTTACAGCCCACCCCTAATAAGGAGAGCCTTATTAGCTTTGTGGTCGCAGACAAGTCAATTAACCTCAGTATGCCTCTGTCAACTCCACAGGATTTATCTACTAATTCTTCAGGATTTCATTTAGTCTGTGATCATTAACTAAATTTGCCAGGTCTCCTCGGGATCTATAATCTCAGTGACAAGAATAATCCCTCCAACCATACAGGTCTCAATTCTTCACAGTCTCTCCTGCCCAGCATCTGTCCATGTCTTCCCATAAACTCACCATAGGGGGCACACCTAATATGCTATAAACCTCCAACAAATTCTCTTCACTTAAAGGACATTATTAACCAAGTTCCCCAAACTGTGGAAGTCATGAATCCTTTAAGGATTCCCATTTACAAAGTTAAATATATAAACATGGATATTTATGGACTGATGAAAAGCTTTTTCAGATTTAAAAAAAAAAGGGCAGTTCAGAAGATCTTAGAGGTTACATTCCCATTATTCTTCTATGACAAATATAAGAGAATCTTCATCAGAACTATACTTAAACATATCTATTAATTAAACAAGAATTTTAAGTACCTACTGAGAGAAATCATTATTTCCCTCATATTTAATAACTGATTATTGTATTGGAACTAAGGCTTTTCCCCTTTTCTACTTCCTCATCCAGAAATCAACCAGTGTGGGAAATCTTTCTCAAAGATTTACCCAGGCCAAGATCTAATCAGACAGTAAAAGAAATTTGAAGTTTACAATTCCTGCTCATTGTGTTTACTCAGACAGGTCTGGGAGAATGTTGATTCTCCCCTTTGTCAGATAGGTGATAGAAAAATTGATAAGTCTCTTTGACTAAGATTTAGGTGATCCAAGTCACACACCCCAAAACACTCATTGTAATACAACCCACCCTCTCATTGTGATATTCATTCTCTCATTAATTGTTAACCAATCAGAGCTGACTGCCACCTTCATGAACACCTAGTCTTCCAAGGGCATATAAACTATGAGTCTACTACCATGAGGGGTCTTTGGTCTAAGAGAGACAACCAAATGACCATTCTTTTCAACATTCTGACTTTATCAACAAAAATGATTAAATTACCCAGAAACTATGTCTCTAGAACTTTTTAAATGTCACACAATTGAGTGTTTTATGCTAGGTATACAGATATATTCTTCAACTTGACATTTAAACCCTTCTCAATCTTTCTCCAGTCCACTTTTTCAAGCTGTTCAAACTTTTCCCTCAAAGGCTACAAATTCACGGATAAACAAATACAGGCTATACACAAAATAAATACAAATTGATGGGGCAAGTGGTCACTAAAACCAGGAGGATCCAGAAAAAGGGTTCTTGAAGGAAGTAGCCTTTCAGTTAAGCTTTGAAGGAAGCTAGGGAAGGGCTCCCAGAAGTGTGCATCAGGAGGGAGAGCATTTCAGGCTTAGCAGATGAGCAACACCACAGCATGTGGCGGGGGGGGGGGGGGGGGGGGGGGGGGGGGCATGCGGTGGTGGTGCAGTGGAAGGAGCACTGGGCTGGTAATCTACAAGACTCATCTTCCTGAGTTCAAATCTAGCCTCAGACACACTTACTAGCTGTGTGACCCTGAAAAAGTCATTTAACCCCGTTTGCTTCAGTTTCCTCATCTGGAAAATGAGCTTGAGAAGGAAGGGACAAACCGCTCCAGTATCTTTGTCAAGGAAACCCCAAATGGGATAATGTGGAGTCAGACATGACTGGACAACAAAGGTTCATTGGAAGAGATAACGAGGGATTTGTTTTTAGATATGCTTAGTTTGAGACATCTATGGAACACCTCGGTGGAGATGTCAAGCAAGTAGTTGGAGATGTGGCCCTGGAGCTCCAAATCAAAATGAGAACTGCAATGTGGATATGGCCATAGTCTACATAAAGATGAGAATTGAATCCATAGGAACTGATGAGATTCTGAAAGTGTAGGAAGAAAAGAGTATGGTGCCCAGGGTATACCCCTGGGGTATTCTCACTTATAGAAGGTAGGACTTGGGACATGAATCTGCAAAGAAGATCAAGAAGGTAGAGAAACCCAAAGGAGTAATGTCAGATACTCACAGAGAAGAGACTTGGGAAGGACAGAGGGGTCAACATATCAAGGAAGATCTCAAACTGTATTCCAGTAGGACACAAAGCCTCTTGAGATATTCAGCAGACAAAGAAAATATTTCAAATATTGTGCCACAGGGAGTAGAAGAAGGACCTCCCTGCTGCTCCAGTTTCCACCTTCCCCAATCCATGTAAAAAGGGGACTCTAAACAAACTTTAAAGCTGCAGAACCCAAAAATGACACAGAGAAACTAACCTCCCGCTGAGGAAAGCCCAGCAGGCTGGCAGGAATGTCCAGTGCAGAGCTCTGGGAGCTGAGCCCAGCCCATGCCAAGGCTTTAGCCCCAGGGCGGGCCTGACCAGCAGCAGGCCAGAGGGACTCCAGATCGGTAGCAGCTGTAGCTGTTTCCAGATTTATCAACACATAGATATGAAGGACAAAGTGAGAGGTCAGTGCAGTCTGAACTTTGGGACCCAGTAAGTGGGAGTGTGTGGCTTTTGCCCCCGGGGCGAGAAGCCGCTAAGACACCAGCAGAGCCAGCCAGCGCCATGTGGCAGCTTCAGCTCCTGGCCTGCAGAGTGTAGAGTGTAGGGAGACCAAGCACCAGTCTGAGGGGTAATCAATCTTGCTTTAACCTTCTTGGATCTGGATTGCAGTCTAGTGTGGAGGTCCTGGGGTGTGTGTCCAGCTTGCCAGAGCATGTGGAGACCTCAGAGAGGGCACCCATCTAATAACTCTGGCAGCCGAGAAAACCCCAGCGTTTGGGACGAAAACTCCCCTGTCTGGTGGCAGAGTCCTACTGCAGCAAAAAGCCCAGGGGTCAAGTGATTGAGGGGCGACATGACCAGGCAAAGGAAACAAAGCAGACAGAAGATTCCAACATTAGATTCCCATTTTGGAGACAAAAAGGGGCAAAGCATGGAACAGGAGGAAGACAGTGAAGTCAGAACTCCTGCACCAAAAGCTTCAAAGGAAAATAAAAGGTGGTTACAGGCCATAGAGGACCTTAAGAAGCAGATAACAGAAGTGGAGGAAAAATTGGGGAGAGAAATGAGAACGATGCAAGAAAATTAAGAAATGAGAGTCAACAGCTTGACTGAGGAAAATAATACCTTAAAAAACAGACTGACTCAAATGGCAAAAGAGGCTCAAAAAGGCAATGAGGAGAAGAATTCCTTAAAAAGCTGAATTTGCCAGATGGAAAAAGAATCTCAAAAGCTCAATGAGGAGAATCATTGCTTCAGAATTAGATTGGAGCAAATGGAAGCTAATGACTTTATGAGAAATCAAGATGCTGTTAAACAGATCCAAACAAATGAAAGAATAGAAGGCAATGTGAAATATCTCATGGGAAAAACCACTGACCTGGAAAATAGATCCAGGATAGATAATTTAAAAATTATTGGACTAACTGAAAGCCATGATCAAAGTAAGAACCTAGAAATTATCCTCCAGGAAGTTCTCAAAGAAAACCCTTTTCTTTGAGATGTTTTAAATGTTTCTGATGTTTTAGAACCAGAGGGCAAAATAGAGGTTGAAAGAATCCACCTATCACCTCCTGGAAAAGATCCCAAAAAAGAAAACTCCTAGGAATATTATAGCCAGGTTCTGGAATTCCCAGATTAAGGAGAGAATATTACAAGCAGCCAGGAAGAAACAATTTGAATATTGTGGAAACACAATCAGGATAACCCAGGATCTAGCAGCTTCTACACTGAGGGATTGAAGGGCTTGGAATATGATATTCCGGAGGTCTGGGATTAAAACCAAAAGTCACCTACCCAGCAAAACTGAGTATCATGTTTCAGGGGAAAATATGATCATTCAGTGACATTCTTGATTTCACAGCATTCTTGATGAAAAAAACAGAATTGAATAGAAAATTTGATATTCAATTACAAGAAGCATGAGAAGCTAAACAGGGAAAAGAAATCATAAGGAACTTATCAAAGTTGTACTATTAACATTCCCATATGGAAAAACAATAATTGTCACTTATGAAACTTTTCTTAGTAGTTGAAGGGAATAGAAATACACACACACACACACACACACATATATATGTCTCTATATGAGGGTATATGGGCATATGAATACATATGTGAATGTGTGTACATATGTTTACAGGTATACATAAATAGAGGGCACAGGACCAATTTAACAGGAAGGGATGATACTTAAAAGGTGAAATTAAGAGATGAGAGAGGAATATAATGAGAGGAGATGGGGAGAGACAGAATGGGGTAAACTATCTCATATAGAAGAGGCAAGGGAAAATGGTTACAATGGAGGGGAAGAATAGGAAGGCAAAAGGGAATGGTTCAGCCTTATTCCCATTGAATTTGGCTTGAGGAGGGAATGAAATACACACTAAATAGGGTATATCACCGTCCAGGAGAGTAGTGGGAAGGGGATTAGAGGGGGAATGATGGAAGGGAGGGAAGGCTGGGGGGAAGGGAAGTTGGAAGCACCCACTTTTGAAAAGGGATGGGATCAAAGTAGAGGACAGAACAAGTGGGAGGTGGGATAGGAGAGAGGGAGGGAAATATAATCAGTATTTTACAATGTATCTACTATGTTATTGTTTTGCATTAGCCACACATGTACCACCTATATTGAACTGCTTTTCTTCCCAGTAAGGGTGGGTGACAAGAAAGGAAGGGAATGAATCTGGAATTCAAAGTTTTAAAATCAAATATTTAAATATATATATATGTATACTATTATTAATACTATTTTGCATGTAATTGGGAAATAAGATATACATGCACTAGGGCTTAGAGATCCACTGGAAAAGTCAAAAGGGGGTATGAGAGAAAATATGGGAGAGAGCAGATTGGAGGAGGGGATATCCTGTGGGACTGCTATTTTGGGGCAGTGGGTAGGGGGAAAATGGGTAGAAAATTTGTAACTCAAAATCTGGCAGAAATGAATGATGTAAATCAGAAGTTAATAAAACATTTAAAAAATTTAATAAAAATATTGTGCCACATGACTAGTACTCTCTATTTGCCAATCCACACTTTCTAGTCCCCTTAGCATAATGGGTGCTTAATGCTTTTTCCACCCTGAAAGGAAGTTGCCTCTCTGAGGAGTCACAGAGAAAATGATCAGGAAGGACTTGAGAATGAAAATGTAATTAATGCTAGGGAATTCCTTAGGTACTTTTCATCTAGAGCTACCATTATAAAGGATCTTGGAGTCTGTGAGAGCATCAGATGTTTTTGAAAAGCATGCTAGAAATAGAATACCTTCCACAGAGATGTAGTGGACGTTAGGGGGAAGGGAAGAGCCCCATGGTCTTAAGCAATTTTGCAAATAATATAATCCCCTGAGCCGGTATAGAAATAGCCCAGAGGCATCGTTTAAATTCCATATTATTCTGAGTGCTATTATCGCTGCTGTTAATATTGCCACAGGAACATAAAAAAGTAACATGTCTTAAGGGAGCTGAGTTGGCCTGGTTTAATTGGCTTGCTTATCTCTGCACAGCTCTATAATTTACCTCTTGTGGGAGTTTTGACCTATAATTATCACCTTGTGTGTTTACTTTGTTATAGAACTCCAGGAGTCATAGCAACAGGGCTGGTCATCCTGGGGGTGGTCATTTGGGATAGTGATGAAAACTTCTTGTTTATATTAGTTAAATGAATGCTCCATTCTTACGAGAGTTGGGGGCCAGTTTGCAGGGACTGATAAGGGGGGTGTACTCATTTTTTTCCAAAGGTTAGGTAGCAGTCAGTAGTAAGAGATGATTCCAGTCTGAGTAAGAGAGAATGATTACATTTTATTTCAGCAACAATGAGGTCTTCTGTAAAAAAGTTTCTTCCTACAGTGCCTTGGTTTCATCCATAAAGATAGGCAATTGCTGAAAAATGAAAAAAAAAAGTCTACAACTTTGGAAATAACAATGCTCTTACCTACTTCCGCTATTCTTTTGCCTCTGTCATTATTATTAATCTTAACAATCATTAACTAGTATATATCCTGAATGATGGTAATGTGTGCTGTCATTCATAATAATTCATAATTATGTGGTATTAATATTAGCACCCATATAAAGTGTTGGGCTTGGCACCAGGAACAACTGGGTTTGGATTCAGCCTTTGAGGTGGCTGTGTCCCAGCAAGTCATTTAAGTGCCTAAGGCAGCTTGAAAGAACCTGTTAAGTCCTGAAAAGATTACAATCTGCTTTAGAGAAGGAAGTTCCCACACCAGGAGTTCATCCCACTCATGAAATCACAAATCCTCTATTCAAGAAGAGTCAACTAATATTATACCTATTATGATTAATACTGGGCTGCCTTTTAACGTAAATTTAATAATACATTATTAACATTGAATCAGGTTGGTATTTCCATTGCCTGTTTTATATGTTGGCTGATCATAGTTAAAATAATCATGCAGATTAGCAGAAACTTGATACCCAGTTGGGTTAAACCCACTGATGAGATTGAAAGAAATCAAATAACTTTAAAAAATAACAAATAAAAATTGAAATGACTAATTTATTCAACCATACAAGGCCCATTTCTACTTTTCATTTCTTATTTTATATATATGTATGTATGTATATATTATATATGTTGGCTTTTTGGAGGGGGAAGGCAGGGCATTTGGGGTTAAGTGATTTGCCCAAGGTCACACAGCTAGTAAGTGTTAAGTGTCTGAGGTCAGATTTGAACTCAGGTTCTCCTGACTCCAGGGCCAGTGCTCTATTCACTGTGCCACCTAGACACTCCTCTTATTATACATTAAGTGTGATGGTGACTGGTGAAAGTTTCACAAGGCACATATAAAATGTTTGTAGGCCTGAAGTTTTCTTTTTTCCTAATTTTCTCCAAATCTCAGTTTTAAGAAGTGAATTTGGCAGAACATTCTTGGCTACCAAATTTTAAAAAAGTATTAATATAATAGAAATATGCTGTTAGAATCATGAAAATTGAAGTTTCAAAATATAGATCCTTGAAATATTTATGGTATATTTTTCTAAATTCATACAGTTCAAAACAGATTTGTTTCTCCTTGCTGTTAAGCATATCTGTTTTTAATGAAAAGCTGTAAATCTTTGTTAATGGATCCCTAAAAACAAAATTTTCTCTAGAGAACAAAATTTTAAAAGTCATATTTTTTTTAAAGTTATGAAATCATTGGCTTTCTTTCCAAGACTAGCTTTTTAAAGGAAATATAAATTTAGCTTGTATTTGTGTGTTTATTTGTTTTCTGCAGACCTTTAATGCCTGAAGAATGCAGACCCACTGTTCAGCCTGTACAGCCCCTAACGTCAGAATGCTCTCGGCTTTGTAGAAATGGTTACTGCACACCTACAGGAAGATGTTGCTGTAGTCCAGGTTGGGAGGGTGACTTCTGCAGAATAGGTTAGTAGTTCACCATAACTGCAAGGGTTTGGAATAGGAATGGGGAGAAAGAGGTGGGTCTTGTGTGGGGAACAGGATTCTCGCAAACTTAATCATTCTACTCCAGTCATTTTTTCTAGAAACTTCTAAAGTTAAAATAGCAGTTGCCAATTTGCAGACGCTTTAAAGGACGCTCTTTTTCAAGGCTTAAAAAGAAAACTTTTCCCTTATTTTCATGGGCTGAAATTCTACATTTCTGTAAGCCAGCCTTATCTGTAATGAGAGGATTTATAGGGGATGGAATCTGACTTCAATGGCTTGTAATGTCTTTTCCATTACAAATTTTAAGATTTTACACACAAGCCAATTTCTGCTTCAAAAGGTAGGAAAGTCAATACACTATCCCAGCATAGTGGGCGGGTATATTTGCTCATTTCCTACCATTTGTTTTCCTTCCATTTAGAAAGAGAGCACAAGTTTGAGGAGGGAATGAAATACACACTAAATAGGGTGTCTCACCCTCCAGGAGAGTAGGGGGGAAGGGGATTAGAGGAGGAATGATGGAAGGGAGGGCAGGCTGGAGGAGAGGGAAGTTGGGAGCACCCACTTTTGAAAAGGGATGGGATCAAACAGAGAATAGAACAAGTGGGAGGTGGGATAGGAGGGAGGGAAATATAGTCAATCTTTTACAATATATCTACTATGTTATTGTTTTGCATTAGCTACACATGTACAACCTATACTGAACTGCTTATCTTCCCAGTAAGGGTGGGTGACAAGAGAAGAAGAGAATGAATCTGGAATTCAAAGTTTTAAAATCAAATATTCAAATATATATATATATATATATATGTATATATATATATATATATATATACTATTATTAATACTATTTTACATGTAATTGGGAAATAAGATATACAGGCACTGGTGCACAGAAATCCACCATGCCCTACTGGAAAAGTTGGAAGGGGGTATGGGAGAAGATATGGGAGAGAGCAGATTGGAGGAGGGGATAACCTGTGGGACTGCTATTTTGGGGCGGTGGGTAGGGGAAAAATGGGTAGAAAATTTGTAACTCAATATCTGGCAGAAATGAATGATGTAAATCAGAAGTTAATAAAGCATTTGAAAAAAAAAAGCACAAGTGTCACATCCCTCCATTGGCTCTTCCACAAACCTGTGCTTTCCCCAATCACTGTCACCAAGTGATACTTAACTTGGACTTGGGGGTTGCATAAAGAAGGTTCAAAAGATGTAGGTGAGCACCAGTGGTGTGAAATTGAGGGAAAATTCACAAATGTGATATCTTGTGATTTTATACATGAGAAAAGATACCTCTGGATAATTCTTCCTTCCTTCCATCATTTTATTTCTTTCTTTCTGGTCAAATTAATTTAATTTGGTTTTAAATTACATGCAAGAATAAATTAGCTAAAACTCAGAGATTTGCAGAAATGTATGCATTTGTGTTAGACTTGAAGTCATGTGTGACTTAGAAAAGAAAAACAAACTATTAGGGGAAAAGAAATCCAAATATTGAGGTTGAGTCTTGCCAACAAAAATAAAACTACTAATTTAAATTGGATTTTACTTTTATTTCAGATAGAAAGCTCATGAAATTTCCTATTACTCAAAACCTCTTTGAATGTCTTTTTTTATTTTAAAGATCCATTCTGTTACAGTCAATTTTAACCTAATGTTTAGAATTAGATAAAACTTTTAAAATAGATTATAAATGTAATGACTACTAATAAAAACAAATAATCAAATAGATGAGTTCAGTAAGGAATAAAATCTTGCATAATGCCTTAGCATATAACAAAGCAGAACAAATGACTTAATAAGAGAATAGGAAACAAAAAGTTTTGTTATGTGATTCAAAACAACTTTAAACTGACCACCATATTTCCCATTGTTTTCCTCTGTCAGAATCAATTTCAGTCCCTCCTGTAGTAATCAGTTCATATTAGGTGCCTGGTAAGATCTTTTGTTGCTGTTCCATTTTTCCTTCCCTATTTTATGTCATGTTAATAACTGTTAACCACCTCAAACTTTTTTTTCTTTTGAAACAAGAAGGAATAAATCCTAAATAAAAAATACCAAAACTCATGTGAATTTCAAAATTTTAATTAATAAATTCACCTAGTAAAGTTCATTGTTTTAGACTTTATATACAAAGCATACAACTTCTGTAGAAATAATGACTAAATAATATTTAAAAGATTGATATGCTGAACCAAGGAAGTATTTAACTGTTTCCTAACCAGGTTGCTAAGTAAGAGTAAACGGTAACAGCACTTTAAAGCTCCCATGCTCTATACTGAGATTGGGCCCATGAGTAACCCTTGTAGATTCAGCCTGGGCAAGGTAGAGAGATACAAAGCCTGAATCCCTAACAAAAAAAATTCAATAATTTCAAATCACAAGACCCCATTTGTATGTTTTTGAGACAATCTCCTATCAACAATGAGTTTTGATTACTCTCTTTCTACCTTCACAGAATTTGCTTTTCTTCTTTTTATTTTCCAGCAAAATGTGAACCAGCCTGTCGCCACGGAGGAGTTTGTGTTAGACCAAATAAGTGCCTATGTAAAAAAGGATACCTGGGACCTCAATGTGAACAAGTGGATAGAAACATCCGCAGAGTGACCAGGGCAGGTATTCTTGATCAGATCATTGACATGACATCCTATTTGCTGGATCTAACAAGTTACATTGTATAGTTTCGGGGACTTTTTGGATTCTCCTTCCTGATGGGCATTTATTTTTAATCCTGTCATTAAAAAAAAAAAAGAAACAATGAAAAGACTGTTATCCTGCTACAAATTCCTATGATTTCATTTCCTCATTTATTAATTTAAAAAATCATTTCCACAAACGTGCAAATATTGTGTGTGTATATATGCCATCTGTGTATGTGTGTGTATATATATATGTTATATATCATAATATATATATGGATATATGCACACACATGTATATACACACTCATCCATCCCCTACCCTCAACCCCACAAGTGTGGCTGCTTCCTGGTGGATTTTTTTTTAAACTACATTTCTTTTTATAGAGTAGTTAACATAGTGAATCCACTGTACACTGAGAAAGGACATTTTTTATGTCACCAGAATAGATTCTTTGACATCCCAGCCATTTTGTGTCTGTAATAACTAAGAACAAATTTTAAATGGAGTTTTGAAACATTACACTGTATAAACTGATGGATTTAATCCTCTTTTTTTTTTTAAAGTAACATTTTAAAATAGAGGGACTATATGATAAGATAATGTTTCAGAACTCCTTGATGCATTTCTAAATGGGCAACTTGATATAAAATTGTAATCTTTACCATCATCAATGTATTGCATTACAGAATGTTATTATACACTTACCTTTTTATTGGCATAGAAATCAGGTTACCCCAGCTTAATCTCAAGATTGTTTTCCAGTGTTTTGTAATTAAATTATATCAGCATATTTCAAAACCAATCATCCTAAAAGGTCTGTTTTTTATTGTATATTTTATTTAACAATAGGCACTGGGTTCATGTTACATATTTATATTATTTTATTTTATTTTTATAATATAGACATCACCTAGATGAAACCGCTTTACCATGTCCTGTAAATTACTAAAGTTACATTTTTCACCAACTTAATTGGAATGACGGGGAGTGAGAGAGCAAACACGCTCTTTAATGTGCTGTGGATCTAAGCTAGCCATGTATCCTTGGGTCAACATGTAATCATTCACGACGGGATGAAAAAAAGCAAGAAAACAGCCAGTCATTATAAAATTCCAGCATTAAACATTTGTAAAGTGCTTTTCACCATAGCAGGACTGCCCAGATTGTATGGGATTAGAACTGTGCTGATTTCACACTGCATGGAACTCTCCTGGAGAAGAGCTTGTCCTGAACCAATCTTGGAAAGCTCTTTACATAACGAAATCTTGCCAAATAGGACTTTTCATGTAAGTGTCCCTCCAGGATGCCATGGAAACCTTCACTTTGGTTAATGTATCAATAAATCTTCTGTAAATGTATTGTTCAGATTTTTAAAGAAACGAAATACTCTAATTTAAACCTGAGAAAGACATTTTCTGACTGATTGGCCTTTTGTTAATGGTTTTTAAGTGGCCAGTTTGCCACGTTTGGATTGTAATAACAGCTTAGGTTTCTTTGCACTACTGAAAAAAAAAATCTACTCATGATGAACATGTTCCCACCTTGGTGTTCCTATAAACACCTGTTCCTTCTGAGTCCTGGATACTGTATTGTAAATTAGGCAGCACAGACTGGCTTTTCAAATGTGCTCCATTTCTCACCTTTAGAAAAATAAGCCTTGATTGGGATAGAGAGGGGGTAGTGAAGGAGGAGGAGGGGAGAGTGAGGAACAGTTTCTTAGTAGGCGGTATTTCTCTGTTGTTTTAAAGTGAGAGCTCTGTAATTAAAGCCAGGGAGCATTTATAACTAGACCACAATGCAAAAGGATGCGTTAAGTCCACTGCATTTGTCTTCCATATATGATTGCTTCAGTTTCCAGTGACCTCGTGGCAAATGGAAATTGGTTGAGAAATCTTGGTCCAGTGCTTCGTGAACAATACCCTGCATTAAAAAGTGCATGCATAATTTTGCACGATTTAGATTCAATTGACAGTCTATTCAAAGAAGTCTTGGGATTAAATGAGCATGGAGACCAAATTGCCCTCTTACCCCAGAAAAGGGGTGGTCCCTGCTAGTCCCACTAACACTTCATTGGCCCAATGGTGTGACAAATCTTGCAATGAACCCTGCAGCGGCTTGCATCTGTAGGTTAAGAGCAGTCTTTTGTCTCCATTGCTTTCTCTTCCTAGCCCCTGTGCTAAATTCCATCACAAAAAAAAGTTTGACAATTAAGAAAATGTCCTGACAACCATTTTTTTGTAAATTGACCTTACCATCTAATCTTCCCCTAGTCAACGTGGGTGACATTAACAAAATGTGAACTTCTTGTGAATAAACCAGCTGTCTAAATCTGTCAAATCATGCAGTTTTATTACATGTTAAACTCTTCATAGTTTCTGTAAAAAAAACACTAGAGAATACCATATTTTCAGCAAAATCTGAACCGTTCAAACTTTCTTCTTACATATTTAACGTATTTCCAAAAAAGATCATTTGGCCAACCCATCTGTCAGTTAAATTTCCATTAAATGAAGGAAATTTCTTTTTCCAAAGTTGAAAAGAGTTCCAAGTAGCTTTAGAAATCCCCATAAGCCCCAGTTGTCACTACCTTGCTTGCTGTGGGTTTTCGGCATAGAAGATGAAACTCTAAAAGAAAGCCCTTGAGTCTCATGGACTTTAAACTGAAACACACTTCCAGGTCTCTGTCACCTCTTTTAGTCCATGGGGGAGGACATCTCAGTAACTAATTAGTGACCAAAACTTTAAACTTGCCACTCAGTTTTTTAAAATTCAGTGAAGAGCAGCTTTTCATACACATCTGTAGGAAATCTCAATTGGCTTATGTACGGTGGAAAGCAGGTAGGAGGTGCTTAAGAGGTATGTCCTGAAAGGTAATTCTTTTACCCCATATAAGTCAATCATCATTTAGCTCCAACAGATTGTGTTTTAAAATGGAAAGGAGGAAATATCTACAAATGAAGAAAAAAACTAATGAAAATCATTATATGTCAAACTCATTTTTTTCCCTGGTCATTAACTTAAACTCAAAATAAGTTTGACATGAGGATCTGGTTTTGAAGTTGCCCAATGTGGGAATAAAAAAGTGCCATACTTTTCTGCTATCCATTACTCTCCAAGCCTCTCACTCAGACAAAATTGCTAGTCTGTAAGAACTTTACCCTGAGCTAATATGATAATATTATATATACAATATGGTAATAAATGATGAGCACACTAGTTCTCATCACATGCATTTGAATGTATTATTTCCAATCACTTCTTTCCCACCTAAAAGATCAAAATTCATGGCAATAAGATGACTAACCTAATAATTATCCAGTACTTAAGTTATCTTTTTACACCATCTGTTCTCAATAATATTTATGGCATTGTCCAATGATCTGTCTACTCAGTCTTGTGGAATGCATATTAGTTTATGTATTTGTTCCATTAAGCCATGGGTCCTTAACCCTTTTTGTGTCATGGACCCCTTTTGGTGGACTAGTGAAGCCTACCAGTGCCTTCTTCAAATGATCTTTTTAAATGCATAAAATAAAATATAAAGAATTACAAAAGAAATCAGTTATATTGAAATCCAGTTACTAAAATAATTTTTAAAAACAAGTTCTCAGATCCCAGCTTATGAGCCCCTGAACTAGGACAACTTTTAAAAATTGAATTGATTTTCTTTTGTCTCAAACCAAAAGAGAAACCAACCCCAAAGTAGAAGTGAAGAGACCAGACCAATACCAGTGCACTATAGTCAACCTTTGGGCAAGAAATCAATTCAGTTGATAGTCATTGTGAGCCTATGCCGAAAGCTGCCAGTGATTTATTTCTTCTTCCCTTCTGTGCCTCCATTCATCTTTTCCTCACTATCTTCTCTGTTTTCCATCTCTAGTGGTTTAAACTGAATACACATTGTCTCACAACATCCATAGTTACAAAGTCTCAAATTCAAACATTTTCACTACAGGATATCCCACTGATATCAAATTCAACATTCCCAAATTAGACTCTTCATGATGAAGAATAGCAATCAAGTGTCAACCTAAAAGGCTAAACTGTTGTAGCCAATCAGGCTTGGGGAATGAAATGGAGTCTTCATGCCCCAGCTCAACTGGTCACTTCACCACAGATCCATATCCTCTAGGTCAAGGGCAGCAGTCTCAAATGTTCTACTTATATAGAGTCTAGGGGTTCAGATGGGGGGGCGAGCTACAGAAAGAAAAGTTAGCAGCTGTTTCCCCTGTCACACAGGAGTCAATTTTAAAGAACATTGTTCTAAGAGCAATGAGGAGAAGGAGATCAGAGCGTTTCCTTAGTAGGGACTTCATAGCTGCATTTGGGATTACACAAGCATCTGGGTGGGGGCAAAGGTAAGCACACACTCAAGTATATCAATGAACTCCTGTATTGATGATTAAAACCCCAGAAATCTGAGAGTGCTGTTCTGAATGCTTGTTAAGAATCTTCTCCTTAAATTAAGCAAGAGGGATAGGGAGAAATGAATGCACTTCATTTCAGTTTCTTCCTCTGCCTTTCACATACAAACTAGTCACACATGGCCTATTAGGCCATGAAAAGGGGTCATCATGCCTTCCAATAGCCCTCAAGTTCCTACAAGTGTGTTTCTTTCAAAGTTTTTCTCATGTGCCCTTAATGACTCACATAAGAATAGCTGTTTAAAAAAAGGTTTAGTCCAGGGTGTCCCTTGTCATCTTAACAGACATTCGAGGCGGAATATATCCAGTTATCAGACTCATGATTTTTAAAATTAAATTTCCCTTTTAAAATGTGTGAAATTGGCATATACCTATTTAGTCTCATTTCCCATAACTTTTAAAAAATAGATGTGTGAGATTGAGGATGTAGTGACAGGAAGATAGTCAAAGAAGAATGGTCCCATTTTATCAATGTAAAACCCTTAGTACCTACCATCTTTATCCGGGCAGAATCTTCATCAACTTCTGCCCCAAAGATGTGGCATCAGGCCTGTCATGAGTTGTGAAGGTTGGCATATGATGAAGTTGGCAATTAAATGCTAGTTTTTTCTTTGCATATGGGATAAGAATGATATAGCACTAAATTCCAAAATGTGTGTGTACATATATAGGCAGAGTATACATAAATAAGAGACAATATATAAACAATGAGCATTCTCACCTCCTTATAATATTTTTTCTTCAGGAAGCATAAACATCAAATTTGGAGTGGGGACAGTAATGAATTTTGTTATGACCCAGTATCAAATCTACCATTTTTTCCTGGGCCGAGGGTAAGAGTAGGAGGCTCAAAATGATGTATGTAAGAGGTAAAACTCTCTCTGCCAGTGGTGAACTACTCCCTGTATTTTTTCTCCTGTTCCATTTATGAGTAACCAGTCAGTAGTGCCCTGCTTTCAAAAGGAATGTCAGTCCAGTTTCTGCCATAAAATGCACTTTTTTATTTGGACACTCATGGAGGATGTCATTAATTCAACAGTTTTTAGTCATGCATTTCTTGGGATAAGTTGTGATTGTTACACAGTAGAACCCTTTGTAAGCCTATTTACTAGAGCCAGACCGACACCCAGATTATAGACTTCAATAGGTAATTATGTTTTAAGGGACAATTTGTCCTATGGGGTATTTCAAAGTCATGTGACAGGGGTAATTCTAATGGGATTCTACTGCATTTGTTTTTCTGTCAATATGACATTTGACTATTCAGCTATTAGGTTATTTTTTTTTTAAAGTAAACATCACAAAATGTGACAAGGATTAATAAGTATAAAAATGTGAGCATCACAATATCACATCAGTCTCCTGGCTTTCTCTATTTCTGATAAATTTGTTACACTATCACTTAATTATGGAATGATTGTTTCATAATTCTTCTATCATACTTCCTTACTTCTTTAACTTTCTTTTGGGTAAACACAGGTAGTGAGAATAGTCTCTCTGGACTCTTTTTCCCAGAAGCTATTGTTATCAATCCATGTTAACATCTTTGTCAGTAAAGGGCAGGCAGCTGTGGCAACAAACTGAGAAGGCAGATGCATGTTGATGGGATCGAGGTTCATACACTCGAGATTGTTGCAACTTTTATCTTTTTTTTTTTTGCAAAGAACCCAACAGTTTCATTAGTACAGTTTCTTCTTCTGTATTCCAAGTTTAACCAAGGAAAAACAGTGTGCATAATATTCCATAAAACAGCATTCATTCATTCAATAGATGTTTCTTAAGTGCCTACTATGGACGTGGCACTGGGCTAAGCCCAATAGGGGAGATAAAGAGGTGTAATATCATGGAGGCCCGGATCCCTATGCTCAAAAGTCCATTGGATGGACATTGGATGGAAAAGATGGAGAATATACATCCAACTATCTCCACTTTAGCTCTCTATCAGCATCCAGCAAGACTAGTACATACTGCATACAATACATCAGTGTGGATTTGTATGCGGACGCACACCCATGTATATGTATGTATTTATCTACCTGTACAAACACTATATATGTATACACACTATCTATGTAATATATATGTATAATGCATATAAATTCTAACAAGTATATTTGTGTTATCTGGAAAATGGAACAGTTGTATCTTGAAGTGGTAAATGCAGAGAACTGGTTTTATTATTGATCTGTGGATTTAATGATTTCTAGACCAAAAAAAAGGATGTTTAAGTGTATAATTTCTTTCCTTAATTTAATATATTTATGTAAATGCATGCCTGGAACTCTGGTTAGATTGGCGGTGGTGTTGTCCTTTAAACTGATAAAATGTATTAAACTTTATCTTATGAGCTAATGTACATGCGCTACTTTTAAATTATTTTTATTTCAGTAATTTAAAAACTATGGCAAAATGAATAATTTGAAGTGCATTAAAGTGTTTCATATTTACACCAACTTTATAAACAACCACTTTGAAAGTAGTCTACATCCAGTTTACTTCCTTACAATAATCCTTGCCTTTTGTAATGTTATTTTTTTTCATGCTCAAGCTTGGAAGTTTTATTCACAAAAATGTTTGCCAATGTTGAGAGCTGGTTTAGTGTTTAGGTAGAGTAGGTTGTGACCCAGATCATATGATTTTAAAGATTCTGTGAGGATCCTTCTTGACATCCTCCCTTTTTCCTCAACCCCTCCAAAAGGCTTTCCCTATCTGCTGGCTGATAGTTGAGATTCCTTTTAAGGGAAACAAAGTGCTTCCATCCACAATTAAAGATTAGTGTTAAAATACAAGTGCAATGAAAGAAACACCCATGGATTTATATATAATCTAACGTATAAGTGATTGATATGAGATCTTTGCACAAGAGTCACACTTGATAGGGGAAGTGTAGAATATAGGGCAAAGGGGTGTTGGATGCCTAAAATGGAGAAACCAGTCAAGATGAAGGTGAGAAAAAGATCCAGAAATGAGAGGCCAGGGTCACTTAAAAAAGCCTCTTTTTTTTTGGTCTATGACTAGCCTTCTCAATAGTGTTCATATGAGGGGCGGCCAGGTAGCACAGCGAGTGAGAGCACCAGATCCAGTGTTGAGAAGACCTGGAAATTAAATCCCAGGCTCAGACACTTAGCACCCACCCAGAAACACCTGGCCGCGTAACCTTGAGCAAGTTACTTAACCCCAATTGCTTAGGGGCGGCCAGGTGGCTCAGCGAGTAAGAGCACTGGCTCTAATGTCGGGATGATCTGGATCAAATCCGGGCTCAGATACTCAGCACCACACCCAGAAATAACTGGCCGTGTAACCTTGAGCAAGTTACTTAACCCCAATTGCTTTAAAAAAAAAATAGTGTTCATATGAGTGTGAAACCAAAATCCATTCTTTGGGAAGGTAAAACATATGCATCTCTGTTCCTTTATTCCCAAATAGGTCAGAAAATGCACTTGGATCAAATCTAGGAATCTAGCTGGGGACAGTGGGAGGTCCTTGTGAAGGTAGCAGTGTGTTCAACACTACTTCATTTACAGCAAAATTGTTACTTGACAAGTGAGGCAAATTCACTTTTCATAACCACTCCAAATAACACTCAATGCATCATTACCATAGACCACCATAGTACTAGAATTTAGTTTCCTGGACTATACTTCTAGCGCTTGGGGGTGTATACCACCTAATTTAGCCCTAGATTGTATTGTCACCTGTTCTTTCATTCATATATGTGTGCATATGGTATATATATATATATATATATATATATATATATATATATATACACACACACACACACACATATATATATACTATATTTATACACATATACAGTGTGTGCATATATAGTATGTATATGTATGTGTGTATACAGAGCCATGAGGTTGGGGGGGGGGTATCTTTGGTTATATGTCTCTCTTTCTACATGTCCTTTAAAAATTTAAGCTAGTCAGATAACTCCCAGTGAACCTACATCATTCAAATTTCAGGCTATGGGTTTTATATATGTGTGTGTGTGTGTGTGTGTGTGTGTACATATATACATATATAATATGTGTGTATATATATACATATCTATACATATATTTATGTATATGTGCTTGCAGCCTTCAAATGAGGAGCCTCCCACAAATTGTCACCCATACCTGAAACACTCTACCTCATCTCTACCTCCTGCCTTTCCTGGCTTCTTTCAAGTCTTAGCTGAAGTTCAGCCTTCATACATATATATGCATATATGCACATATATCTCATATATGTCTTAACAATAGGGCCATCTTTTGCCTTCTTTGTATATCCATCACTAACACAATGCCTGATACATACTATGCCCTATATAATAATATTATTATATTAGCTGAGTGATTAAATGAACAAACCATTCAATCAGTAGAGCAGCCCCAAAGGTACTACAGTTATCAGGATGAAGTCTATCACAGCCACATAACCCTTATAAATTCCCATTATGTTGTATTCTGTAGAATGCATGATGAGGGGGATCTGACTTCCAAATTAAGTAGTTAATACTCTGGAATCGAAAAAACAATCAATACTGTCACAGAATATTTTGATAACTCAAATCTAAGGAAAGATGATAATGCTTATTAACTTGGGGACAAGTCCCATGGCCTCTCTGCATCAGTTTCCTCACCTGTAAAATGAGGATAAAAATACTTGCACTACCTACCTCACAGGGTTTTTGTGAGGAAAGCATTTTAAAAACTTCAAAGTTTTCCACCAATATGGCATTAAAATATTGATGCCATATTGGTGGAAAACTTTGAGGTTTCTAAAATTCTGATACCACAATTGTTAACAAACTATCCAGGACCTCAGTTTCTTTATCTGTGAAATGAAAGGGCTAGACTAGATGGCCTCTGAAGTCCTATCAGCTCCAGATATAGAAACCTGTGATCTATCAATGAGTGGCTAATGAGGCAAATACAGTGTGGGAGAGAGGGTGGCCAGTGCATAGACTGTCAGCACCAAGGCTAGAGAAAGCAGGGGAGCATTAGCATCTACAGGGGTGAGCACCATGTCTAGTAAAATGCACTGTAGTCAGTCACAGGTGTGTAACTAGAAGGAGGAAGTAACTATTACTAATGATAGAAAATAATTAGACTCGCCTCAACTGAGGAACTTGTTGATGGTTGATTATTTTCAAGAGGACTTCAGACCCCAATAAACCTTCGGGATTCAAAAAGCTTATAGCTTGTGATCCAATTATTGTGACTCTGTAATTATGACTCACGGAAAGCACCTAGGAGAGCAGAGTAATAGTAGAAAAGAATGATGCATCTTTTTCCCCTCCTCTCAACATGTCTTGTGTGCTATGATTATGATTTGAATCTCTCTGATGGCTGAGGGTCATCTCTCTGGTAAAAGTAAATCAGTGTGATATGGTCATCCTGAGACCAAATAGGCTGCATCTTGGTCCAGGTAATTGCCTGAGACTCCACTTAATCAATCCCAAGGTGCACACGTGTGCATGTGCGTGTGTGTACATGTGTGTACGTGTGTGTGTGTGTGTGTGTGTGTAAGAGAGAGGGAGAGGGAGAGATGGGGGGGAAGTAAGAGGGGTGAAGGGAGAGAACTTCGGCCATAACATATTTGTTCATTACATTAGAAACTTAAAGATTTGCTTTAAAGCATCAGCCACACTTCATCTCTTCCTCAGGATAAGCACTGTTTCTTCTAGTTAAAGATCCAAAAAGGTTCCAAAGAAGCCTAAACCTGCATTTATTCAAAGAAATGAAAGGAGGCATTTATAAGAAAAAACAGTACACAGTGTACAGAAGAATAAGACATATTAAATGGGTTTTTTTCTGTATTTTCACAGCCTGATTTATATTCATGTTTCCATAAAGCATTTTGTATCATGAGTACCTGAAAATCTTTTTAAAGCCTGTGTAGCACTTTACTATAAAAAAAATTGTTCTTCTTATGGCTATGCCAGCATTAGAAAGTGCTTGAGCTCACCCGTGTAACTTAGTAAGATGTTGCCAGATTCTTTTGACATATTTATAGTCTTATAATTAAACTAGTCCTTGATTCAAAATCGATGTGGCTGATATACTAGTCATTAGGATATCATGCACACCCATTTCTATGGTCAAATCAATTGATGGACCAAAGTTTTCTGCAGAAGACCATCAATTCTCAGAAGATAAAGGAAGACACTGGGGCAAGCAACATTCTATCCATCAAGAATGTTTAACATGTAAGTAATAGGAAAGCTGGGTGAAAATGGCCATGTCATATTAGTGACAGGAGAAAGTTGAAAGTATAGACATGAACCTATAGCCTGAAATTTGAACATGGAAGATGGTTTAAGTGGAAGTACTCAAAAAGGAAATTCTGTTCATTTAGTTATGAATGAAGGCAATAAGGAAAAAAAGGGGGAAGCATCTTAAACAAATGATGTGGGTTCTTTGGGAATTACTTGATTAGCTTAAATTTTTAAAAGACATGTAGAAAGAGAGACATGTAACCAAAGATACAAAAAAAAACCCAACCTCATGCCTCTGTATAAATAACAGGAAGATTAAAATCCCAAACCCAGGATGAGCTAAGTTTATCATCTTTAATAGACAACAAAGAGGTAGGGATTTTGTTAGGTACATTAAGAGTAAAATGAAGGTGTATTCTCTCTCATGTGGGGAAGGGGTTTGGGGCGGAAGAATGAGAAGGTAGATTTTATCAGATTAAAACAAATGCTTTTTTTAAACAAGAGTCAGATGAAGAACAAGGATTGAATAGGTCAGCTGACTAGGGCAGACAGTGGAAATGATGGGGGGAAAGGCAAAAGAGAATGTATCAAACTCATTTGTATTCCAAATTGTATTCCAAGATGGATGAGGAGATAGAAAAGGTGCACCTGACTATTCTAGATGAGTTCATTTTCCCTGGTCCAGATGAATAATGGGGTATTTAAAGAATTTGCAAATGTGGTCCCAAAACAGTCAGTAATCTTTACAGGGCAGAGAAAAGAAGTGATATCAGGACACTATATGCTTCCAAAAAGTGGATTCCAAGAAACATTAGATCCTCATGAAGATTAGAGAAAGAATTATTAAAATGGGTGGTTTCAGGGTATTTCAAAAGAACAGGGATGCTAATCAGGTGGTCTTCATCATGGGTTCACTTAGGGTCAGGCATGCCAGACTATCTAATCTCTTTTTTTTGCTAGGATTACTGGACAAAAAAGATCAGGAGAATAGCATCAATACGTATAGACTATCAGCTCATTAGAATAGTGGCAAGAGTTGGATTTGGGCTCAGAGGACTTGGGTCTAGATCCCAGCTCTGCTACAGTGTAACTTTGGCCACTTCATTTCTGAGCTCTGGTCTCCTCATCTGTAAAATCAAAAGCTTGAACTAGGTAGCTTCTAAGGTCCCTTTCAGCTCCCAATCTATTATCCTAAGAACAGGGAATCACTGTGTCCAAGAAGATGAATAGAACAATTGCTAATTATCCTCCATCCCTAGGGTATAAAAGAATGGTCAAGGATTTCTCCTGACACTGGTAATCAGTATAGTAGATGTGGCTAAGACATTGCAGAGAACGATGTGGAGACAGAGGGTTAGTGTTAGGGTCTGTAATTAGTGGGCTGACTCAGAAAGAGAATCACTAGAGTGACTTTACTGTGTGGAAGCTAAAAATATGGAAGTTAGTTCATGTGTTCATTTAAAGGTGTGTCTGGGTGCAGCTTATAGGTGTGTCTGGTGCGGACCAAGCTTGGATGTGTTCTAGTAAAGAGCCCCAGGAGCTCATGGATGTGCTCAGGTGTGCATCCACAAAGGCATTGGTTTGACATTAGGACAAACACTATCTAAGGGAGCAGGAAGAAAGTAAGGGCTAGGCTGGGAGGCTAGCTGGTAAAACAGTACCCACAGAACAATTTCTATATCTAGGGACAGTGATGACAGGAACTTTTCAGATGCTATATCTGAATGACCTATTTCTTATCTTCCGGTAATTCAGAGAGAGGGAGAGAGACAAAGACAGAGAGAGAGAGAGAAAGAGAGACAGAGACAGAGAGGGAGAGAGAGAGAGGGACAGAGAGAGAGAAAAGGAGAGAGAGAGAAGAGAGACAGAGAGAGAGAGGAGAGAGAGCCCTAATGCTTTTGTGACATTACATAAATGAATGTGGGGAGAGAAACTCCCTTACATTAAAAAAGAGGGACTTCGGCTAGATGATCTCATGTTCTGATACTCTATAATTCTGTTAATATTACAACTGAAGAATAAAAGCTGCACTCCACTGATGTGGGTGCTCCCTCCTCTGGTTCAGACTATATGCCTTCTCATTCTGCATTATTCTTGTCTCTACCTTTCCATAAATCCCCCCTAGAGGATCTACCCAACACATTGGAGGCCCTTCTCTGGACTTTTTAATATTATTGTGCATCCCTAAGGTTGTCTTATTACTCTATGTGACCAGCCCACTTCCTTTTTCAATCAAACAATAAGCATTATTAAGTACCTACTATATGCTAAGCCAGGCTAAGAACTGGGCAGCATACAAAGACAGAAACAAAAGAATACCTATTCTGAAGGAGTTTATATTTCATTAGGAGAAATAACATTTACACAGATAGGTAGATAGAAATTTGCTTGTATGTATGGGTATTTCAGTGTGTGTATATACATACATATATGTATGTGTTGTATATTTATAAACACACATATATATGGAGATATATATATATATATAGTGTTTGTACGTGTATCACAAGCTATTTCAGCAAGAAAGGCACTAGCATCTGGGGCAATCAGAAAAGGCCTCACTTAGGAAGGGGCACTTTGAGCCCTGCAGGAGGCCTGAGATTCTATGAGGTGGCAAAAATGAGGATGGATCGTATTCCAGACACAGACACAGGAGATGTGTCATGGGTGAGGCGCAACAAGTAAGCCAAGTTGGCTGGAGTGTAGGGCTTAAAGGAAGTAATGTGTAAAAAGCTTGGGAAGCCAAGTCAGAGGGCTCTGGATATCCCACTGAGACATATGTTTTTGATCCTAGAGAAAATGGGAGCCCCTGGGGCATCAGATAGGCATGTCTTTCATAGCACCTTTAATGTTGCTTTAAAAGTCACCATTGATAATACATGGCAGCCAACTTAAAGCTACAGTACCATATGCTTTTCTATTAACTGTTAACATAAGGCAGTTAACCTAAAATATTGCTTCATGTCTAGTTTCACATCTTTGACTGAAATTTCCAATTTGCTTATATATCTTGCTGCCATTCCCCAAAATGATATCAATAAGCAGATAAATTCTAATTTAGATTGCTCTCGGTGATGTTAACTATTTTTTAAAAATCTAACTTGATTAGTAGAAGAGTATAAACATCTAGGCTATTTAGACACAATTAGTGATGTTAGAAAAAAGAAAGGTGTCAGGCTTAGAAAGGAAATCAGTCTCAACCAGAGTCTTTGCTTGTTCTTCAAAGAAAGGTTGGCATGTAGTCCCAACAAGGAATTCTGGTACCTGGGATGGATGATGTGGTCACATTGAGAAAAGCTTGTCCTCTAGAAAACCCATCTTCAGCCCCTATGACATGTCAGTTTACTTCAACACCCCAACTCCCAGGAGGAAATGGGTCATGAAAAGGGTGCAGGCCCAAGACCAATCAACCAGAGTTTTAATGATGAGGGTCTAACAGAGAGGAAATACACCTGGATGGATGTCAATGCCCTGGGGGAAAATGCTAGTGGTCTTTTGACTGCATTAATTATAATTCTGCTAATATAGTTATTTAGTACCTTCTGTCAAAGAATTATAATACAGCTTGACTATAGGCACTTAGCGCAATGCCTGGCATGTAAGGCAATTGATAGATATTCATTGATAGATTGATTGATCTATGGGCTCCAGGAAGAAGGGACTGTATTACAGGGTGTCCCTAAAGTCTGGACATATAGGAAATTTCATTAACTATGCATATTTTCAAGAAATGAAATGAATGAAATTTTCAACATTTTATTTGTTTGATTAATCATTAATGAGAGCTCATAGGAAGACATAGGAGACACATAGGAAATCTTATTAATTAATTAAATTAAATTAATCTCATTAATATGGAAAATAGTCCCCAATGGCTAATGAAAACTTTTATTCCATATGACATTGTCATGGCTAAAATTTATGCTAATTAAATAAAATGTTGAAAATGTCATTTATTTCATTTCTTAAAAATATTCATAGTTAATGAGATTTCCTATGTTTCCAGACTTTAGGAACGCCCTGTATATCTAGACACTCTATCACCCACCCAGAGATACAGCTAGGACCTAGCCCTATCCCTGGGCCAGCTGTGTTTGGATGGTTCTGTAGGTGTTGACTGATGCCTTTCCAGTTTGAAGTGTTGCTTGTGGGTTGTGGGAGAATGAGATAAAGAATTAATTTGGAAACTTCTGTATACCTGGGGTAAGAATTTTTATATTAATTCAATTTGACAAATGCTTAGTAAGCTCCTATTCTTTGGTTCCTAGGTCTGTAGATTAGTATTCTGTCCATTAAACCATGTAGCCTAATATTCAATTTTTTAAAATCACATTCAACTTTTGGCCTGTATTTGTGATTCCATCATGGTGGGAAACTCCTTCCACAGGAAGAGATCAGCAACTAATTAACTCTATTTGCCATTACAGTCAATATTCCATTATTTCCTTAAATGAGTTCTGACCAAGGTGAAAGCAATCTTGTGTAGTCCAAGGTAAAACTTTTTTGTTTTGACTTCTTTCTAAAACCTGTCCTAGCAATACACCCCAGAACTGTGCATTAGATTCTAAAACTAGACTCTACCAGCATTATTAAAAGGAGTCATGATTCCTCAACCAACAGTCACAAGATCAAAGGATCATAATCCTAGGGGATGTTAGAGGTTATTCAATCCAATCACCTCATTTTAAAATTTAACAGAATTTTGTCAAATTCAAAAAAGAAACGGGGCCACTAAACATACATAAGGATCACTGCAGACCACATGCCTAGTGACTTAGAAAACCACATATCAACATTATCTATGTCTTCTTGTATTTTTATTTATTTTGTTAACGATTTCCCCAAATACTACATTCTAATCTGGTTCTGGTTGAAGTCAGGAGTGTTGCAGGCTGCAGACATGTCTGGCTTAAAGAAACTGAGATCTAGCTATAAATAAATATGAAAGGCATAGATAGGACAATACTCATCATAGATACTTGATAAATAATAAACTTTTTTCTTCCCACTAAAATCAGGAAGTATAAAAATAACGTGGAATTGACAGAGCACTTTATAGTTTCTAAAATATTTCTCACAAGTTAATTAGCTACTTACAACAATACTGAAAAGTAGAAAGATCCTCATCCAACAGGTGAGAAAGCCATGACTCACTGAGATCCAGTAGTTTACTCAGGGCTCCATAGCCGCTAAGTAGTAAATCCAGGACTCTAACAAGATCAGGCAAAATTTAGCCCTCCGATTTTTCCCCAATTCTTACTGGAGTCCATTTCAGAAGACTGTTTTCAGCCTCTGGCTAAAGGATTCAACACACATTAAGTCACTTTCATCAGAGCTCAATAGGATTTGGACAAATTTGAGAATGAAAGAGATATAAATGGTTAAGAAGAGAAGCTGAGAAAGACAAAGCTAGTATGGGTAGATGTAATGGGAATGCAAATTTTAAGATCTTCCCTGCCCCTAGGCTAAAGTGCACCTGGAGCCTGGGATGGGAGGCTTGTTTTTCAGTAGATACTTTTTGATTGGCCAGTGGGTCCAGAAGGTTGTTACATTCTTTGAGCCAGGACCAGGCTATATAAACCCTGATTTGAGGCTTTGTTTTGGGGCTCACTTTGAGAAGTGTTCTGTGATTTGATCAGATGAGACTCTGGGAAGCCATTCTTGAGAGCCCCCCAGCTTTGAAAAACCCAGATGTTGATTTGGTATGGATGTAATAGTTGAACAGTTTGGAAACCTGTCTACTTGATCTGTTTCTCTGTCTTGACAATTCTGTCTGTATACTCTGAAGTTCGGGATGCTGACCTTTTGCCCCTGAACTAGGTAAGCAATATATATTTGACTGATTAAAGTAATCTTGTTAACCCATTTTGAGTTGCTTTCCTTTAACAAAGCAGATCTAAGAACCTGTGTTGGCAGCCACCCTGGGGACGCTGGGGTGCTTGCTGATACAGTAGATGATTTACTTTAGTAGGACAAGGATGCCATCAGACAGAGAGTTCCTCTGCAGCATAATGTGGGATCAAATAGACAATCAAGTAGACCGTGGGGCTAACTATGGCAATTCCTCTTTCCTCAGTAAAATGACCTCAGTATTCTGTGTTTAATCTCAGTATATGTAAATATATGGGAATAAAAGATAGACCTCTGATTTCATTGGTATAGTGAACTCTGCCAATGAAGCTTGGCATCTTCTTTGTAACTTATAATTTTAGAGTTGACTTGTGTACTGAGTGGTTAAATGAACTGTCCAAGGTCACACAGCCAATATGTACCAGAGGCAAGGCTTGAACTTGGGTCTTGCTAGCTTCAAAGCCAGCTCTCTATATGCCATTCCATTCCTAGGTGTGAATTTTTTTAACCAGGCTTTACTCTCTTCCCCAGATTAAAGGAAGAAAGAAGAAAGAACAAAAGAAAGGTAGGGAAAAACCAGGCTATGGTATCAAAGTGTACTGAAACGACTACTAAACTGTGAGTCAGGAGACCTGGGTTCTAATCCCATGGAGTGTGAGATTTTAGATGAGTCATCTAAAAGTATTCTTTATCTCCTTTCTGGAAAACTTGGGAAATGGTAATACTGTCACAATCCATCTCACTGTGTTTAAGTATGCTAATGTCTCCACCTCTGTCACTACTATCACCCATATTCAATAACTTGTGAGGTCCTGTTGATTTATACATTTAAATATGTTAATGTCTCCACCTGACCACCCCCACATTCAATCCATTGTCTTGTCCTGTTGATTTATTAATCCAGACTATCTCTATAGAAATTCTAGAAATTATTTTTTTTCCTGTGCCTAGGACAATGACCCATATACAGTAGACATAATAAATGTTTCTTCAATGGATAAATGAATGAATGTCCCACAGGGTTGTTGTGTGAATCAAATAAAATTATGTGTGTGAAAGTTGTTGGAAAAGTGGAAAGCACTATATTAATGCCAATAAGGGTCACTGACTTAGATTATGCCTGGCTATACTGGTCCATCTCACTGCTACCAGGTGACAAAATGTGATGAGATAATACATATAAAAGAACTTTTTACCAAAAGCATTTTTAAAAATCTAAGTGATGGTAACAATTTAAATTCAATTCAATGAATATTTACTAAGCACCTACCATGTGCTGCTGTGCTAGGTATGGTTATAAAGGGGAAAAAAAATGAGGTGTCCCTGCCCTCAGGAAGCTTTCATTCTATTGGGGAAAAACATTTATACAAATTAAATATAAAACTAAATACAAACAAAACAAAAATACAAAAATATACAAAGTAAAAGAGGACAGAGAACTAATGATTGAAAAAATCAGGAAATATCTAGTTCCTGAGTTAAGCCTTGAAGTGATATAGTGATTCTGAGCAGAAGGATTGAAGAGGGACAATATTTGAGTAATAGGGGATGGCCTGAACAAAGGCATGGAAGTGAGAGTGTGAATGATGAATCCAGGAAATATCCAGTTGTCAAGTTTGGCTTGAGTATAGAGTGAATGATGGAGAGTAATATCAAAACAGTCTACCCTAGGTCCCTATTGTCCTTACTGATGGTTATCTCTCTCAGATCTCCTTTATCAGGAGAGACCCAGATACCACATTTCATTTCATTTCCTACTCTCTAGCTATCCCCTTCTTGAAAGCCACCTTGCCATAGCACATGCTTACCCTTCCTGCCCCACCTCTTGTTCCTACTTCTAGAGTCATAAACTGTCATTAGATCAACTCTGCCACTGTCCCTAGATGGAATGGGTCAGATCTGTTCTTCTGTGGTCCCATTCATCATCCCTGTAGTGTTCTAGACTAAAGTGTCCTCCCCAGACTACTATGGGCCTTTCTGAATTACCTATTCCATTAGAATATAAATTCTATGAAGGAACGGCTGTCTTTGATTTTGTATTGGCACATAGCAAGCACCTAATAGATACTTACCCATTCATTCATTATTCATTAAAACAATATGTACAGACAGCTTGGGGCCAGATTTGTAAAGGGATTCAAATGCCAAATCAGAGTTCATATTTTATCCTAGAATCAATCTAAGAACCTGTAATGCCAAGCAAAAGGCAACTTTCCAAGGTTCAAAATACCAGCATAGCTGTTCTCCATTTTATTCAGTGACAAATTAAGAACAGAGAAAATCAAAATATAGCATAATTCAAAATACAGCATTCACCAAGGGTAATTCAATAATTTCCAAGTACTACTCCACCCCTGGACATTACATTCATTTAGTCAATCACAAAGTCCATCTTCTAAGTACTACTCCACCCCTAGGCAGTACATTCATTTAGTCAATCACAAAGCCCCTCTTCTCAAATGGAGATTAGTTTCCAATCATAAGTAAAGTACATTCATTTGGTCAGTCACAGAGCACAAAAAAGTCAGAAGAATAGGCCATCTACCCCAGAGTTACAACAAGCTTAAGCACAGCATTTAATACCCAAAAAGAGGTCTTTTCTTCATCTTGACCTGAGGCAAGTTCTCAGCAATCTTTGTTCCTGGGGAGACAAAGCTTAGCAAGGCCACAAGATACATCACCAGTGTCCTCATTAATTCATTCTCTGTCTGCAGAACAATCCTAGGACCCCTGAAAACATTAGCAAAACCCTCTTCCAGGATTTCTGTAAACATACAACAAGAAAATTCTTCTTCAGGGCTTCTGAACCAACAACAAGGTTCCAGAACCTCTGCAACAACAGCACTGTCCTTCAACAGTGGACAAATCTGGCAAAACAACATCAAAACAGACAGACAAAGTACCAGCATAACAGCCATGTCTCCTCAGTACTTGGCAGCTCTGGGTGGCAGCTCTCAAAAGTCCTGGGCAGTTCGAACTGGCCCTCAGCAATCCTCTCTGTCTATCTGCCTCCACAATGCTGCTTCCAAAAAATTCTTCTGCCTCTCTCTCTGCTTCTGCATCTCTAAATTCATGTCACCAGCTCCTCCCAGTTCAGCCCTCTCTTTTTATGTCAAGTCCATTCCACAAGTGGGATTCACAAGCTCTGGGTTTTAACACTCAAACAAGCCAATACAGGGGGATCTTTAAATTCCATTACTATTACAGAACCACTGAAGCTTCTTCAGCAAGGAAGAGACGTAGTCAGATATATGCTTTTGAATAGGTGTGTGAAGGTTAGGTTAGGGATGGTCAGGGAGACTAGTTAGGAGGGTATAGCAAGAATTTAAATGATAAAGGTTTGAACCAGGCTGGTGGGCATGTGAGTACACAGAAGGGAATATATAGGAGAAATGTTGTGGAAGTAGCATCAATAGGACTTAGAAAATATTCAGATATTTGGGGTGAAGGAGATTGAGAAGTTGAGAATGACTCTAAGGCTGGGAAGCCAAGCAACTGGAAGAATGAAAATACCCTCAAAAGAAAAAGTGAAAGTCAAAGGAATGGGTTTGGGAGAAGACACTGAGTTCTGTTTTGGACATGTTGAGTTTGAGATGCCTATAGTATATCTAATCATAAATGTCCAATAGACAATTGATGATATAGAACTGGAACTCAATTCAATAAAGTTATTAGATTCCTACTCTAGATACTTGTATTGAGAGAGATAAAGAAAACATACATGATCATTGCTCTCAAGCAGCTCCCAGTCTAGTAGAAGAATCAGGAATGTACATAGATAACTATTAACATATGATAAAACTGAGAGAGAAGAGAACCAAGGACTGTGGGGGATACACAAAGGAAAACGTCATTGTAGACAAGGTAGATCAGGGAGGACCTTCCAAAGGAGGTGGCATTTGAGCTGGGCTGTAAAAAGATAGGGAACAATTAGGTGGCATAGAGTCCTAGGACTAAAGTCAGAAAGACTTATTTTTCTGAATTCACCTCAGACACTCACTAGTTATGTAGCCCTGGGCAAGTCTTCCCCATGTATAAAATGAACTAGAGGAGGAAATGACAAACCAGTATCTTTGCATTATGGAGGAGGAATCAAAGGTCTTTGTTTTGAATCAAATCTTTGCCAAGAAAACCCCAAATGGAGTCACGAAGAGATAGACATGACTGAAAACAACTGAAAACAGTAAAAAGATAGGCTGGTGAAGAGGGTAAAAGAAACAACAACGAAGATGGCCATGACCACCATAACTCTAAGCAATAGGCAAGTAAAAAAAATGCAACTTTGGAATGCATTTGAGTTAATACATTCCTAATAAGCAAATGCTAGAATTAAGAGTGACTTCATTTTCCCCAAATGCCAAGACTGTGTTTCTTTCAACAGTGGAATGGACAAGTTAATGGTAATATTTATTCCCATTTTGTTTTCAAACATTTATTTTTGAAACTAATCTTAACAATGTTGTTGCTCTTTTCAGGGAGGCACATCTTAACTCAATATGCTCCTAACTTTGGTTAAAATAAAATAAGTCCATAGAGTGTTGCCAAAAGTCCATGGACTACCAACTGCTGAAAGCTAAGGTCTACTTCATAGGATCAGAGACCTAGGGCTGGAAAAGATTTTCAGCCTCAATAAGTTCACTTTCATCATTTTATAGGTGGGGAAATAGAAGCCCAAAAGTGGGTAAATGCCTTGCCCAAGGCCACATAGTAGCAGAGTCAGGATTAGAACTCTGGACTCAGGACTCAGGATATCCATGCTGCTTCCTTCCGATGGCTTCTCTCAAGCTAAGCCAACATCACAGAACTGTCATATTTTTAACCTTATGATGGGTATGTTGGAGTTTTGATTCCTCCTCCATAATGCAAAGAGCTAGAAAATGGAAAGTCAAGTCAAAGGATCTGGATTTAAATATCAACTCTTCTCCTGACTCTGTGTATGACTTTGAGTAAGCTAGTTTTCATTAAAGCTGGAAGGAACCTTAGAGGCCATCTAAACCAACCCCTTCATTTTGCAAATAAGGAAACTGAGATCCAAGGAGGCACCTAATTTGCCTGAGGTCACACTGCTAGTAAGTGACAGAGGCAAGATTTTCTTTTTGAGCCTGTTTCTTCTTCATCATCATCATAGCATTTGAATAGTGTTTTAAGCTTATAAAGTACTTTACAAATATTATCTCATTTTATTCTTAACCCTAAGAAGTAGTGATATTATTATCCTCATTTTATAGAGGGGAAAATGGAGGCAGATGGAGGTTAAGTGACTTGCCCTGGGTCACGCTGCTAGTAAGTGTCTGAGGCAGGATTTATGCCCAAATCTTCCAGGCTCCAAGTCCAGGGCTCTAGTCACCCCACCACCTGGCTGCCCACTTCTGTAAAATGATGGGGTTGTGTTAGACAATCTTTAAAGTCCCTTTTAGCTCTCAATCCTATAACTTTAAGATTTAATGGAGTAAAAAATCACTTCTTATTTCATACTTTCTCTTAAGCACTTGTTTTCTGGTTTCTTATCCTGCTTATTTGGATCAAACATGCAATATTTCTTTATACATGCTTTATGCAATTTACCAAAAATAGTTGATTTCTTACAAAACTGAACCCCATTGACTATGACCAATGTGTGATGGCAGCTGCTAACATGAAGGGGAAAGTGGGTTCCCAAAGTTTGGGGAAGTCACTCTGACACTATATGTTCTACAGTGCGACCCCAAAACCATTTGGACAAACTCTCAATCCGCTTGAAAATCCATCATTCAAACAATAGAGACAAACAAGAACTGAACAAAAATTAGCCTGGGAAACTGAAATTTGTCCCAGGGAGGTGACACCAGGGTGGGATATGTGTGTTTCCTCTCCCTGTCAACCACCATCCCAGTGCCTCAGCTCATAGGCCAGACCACTCTGGCCTCATGGTGCAACCAACACCCACAGGGGTCCATTGCAATGGCAGCCCGTGCAAATGTCTTTCTTCCCTGATCACCACAAAAACATGAGATGGACCTCCCACAGTTGGACTGTCTTCTATAACACTATCACTGCCATCATCCCCCACCCGTTCTCCCCCAATTACTTCAACCTAATTAAAAATACTTCTAGATGAAGCTCTGCTTAGGTCGACCATTTATGTCACCAATAAAAATAAAATTAAAATGACCTATTAAAGCAGCAAATATATTGATTAGGTGCCTACTGTCTGTACAAGATGCTAGGCATAGTATGTGTATGGCAGATGGAGAAGATGGGAGATTACAAAAATAAAACACAAAACATAGTTCCTTCCCTGAAAGAGAGCCTAGAATCTACTTGGGGAATTAAGTCATCAGTTCAGGAAAAGAAGCATATTTTCTGTTCCAATCTCTGGTTTGGTGGATTAAGATACCAACAGACCTCAAGTCTGGGCATCTGACCCTGAGAAAAGGCTTCAACTTATGTATGTTGTAGGATGGGAATTCCCACATAATCAAATCACTGTCAATACTCACTTTCTAAGAACATAGATTTAGAATTAAAATTAACTCTAGAGATAATTTTGTCCAATCCCCTCATTTACAGATGAAAAAACTGGGACCCAGAGAAGTAATGTGAGTTGTCTAAGGTCATACAGGTAGTGAGTATGAGGAGTACTAAGGGAGAGGCAACTAGGTGTCACTGTACTCTGGAAGACCTGAGTTCAAATTCAGCCTTAGACACTTATTAGCTATGTGATCCTGGTTAAATCACTTAACTTCTTT
>NW_027186473.1:48020793-48032591 GCF_028583685.1 Petaurus breviceps papuanus
AGAGAGAGAGAGAGCTCTTAATCATTCTGCTCTGGTTCCAAAGATTATGGGTTATCCATATATCCCAGCACCTTCAGGGTGGATGTGGAGGTCAGTAGCAAAGGTGAGTTCTTATCATAACTGTTTAATTTTCATTTAAAATTTTCTCTAATATTTTTAGGTCAAAGGCAATGTTGTTTGATGCTGTACACCTGGTTGAGAATGGCAGCGAATGCCACCAAGTATGTATTTACATTTCAACTGTCTACTGACACTCTCTTATGTGCTTGCCCTTGTTCATTCTGGCCTTAGAGGGGCAAAGCCTCCTAATCTGCCCATGATTTTTCTCCCTCCCTTCCTCTCACCTTTCTTCCCTCTTTCTTTCCCTTCCTCCTCTTTCTCCCTCTCCCTCCTTTTCTCTTTCTTCTCTCTACCTTTTTCTCTCCCTATCCCCTTTCTCTCTTACTTCCCCCACCTCCCTTTCTCTTTCTCTTTCTCTCTACCTCATTCTGTCTTCCTGTCTGTTCCTTTCTCTTTCTTTCTTTGTCTCTCTCATCATTTCTCTCTCTGACTTTACATCTCTCTCACTCTATCTCCCCTCCTTCTGTCTCTCTTTGTTTCCATCTGTCTGTCTCTCCCTCTTCCTCTTGTCCTTCTGGTTCCTGCAGGAAGCATGTTCATATGTTTAGTCCACTTAATTTCCCTCCCTCCCCCTTTTTGTAGCTGTTTTGATGAGCAGCTGGCAGTAAAACCCTGTATGGCAATATGTGAAGCTGAATCTCCGTGTGAGGCCCCCTTGGCCACCTGGCTCTCACATTCATTCAGAGCTCTGGTGGAGCTGAGAGTCAGGGGCCCCAGAACTGCCAGAGGCCTAGAGACCACAGGGCTCTCAGAGGTGAGTGCCACTTACTCCAGAGTTCAGAGTCCAAACCTCCAGGCTATGAAATAATCACAGGGAGTTGAGGGACCCCCAGAGATCCTGCCCTGACAGGCTTCACTCATTCAGATGGATTGGTCCCTGTCCTTAAGCAGCTCTAGCAACAATAACCAGAATATCTGTTCCAGTGATTAATGACCCCTCAGATCAAGCCACTTTTAAAAATTTAACCTAAACATTGTGACCCATTGTTAATCCATTTCACCTCTTTCTATCCTTGATATAGAGATATATCTTCAATATGATAAAATCTTTGATCCTGTCCTCTCCACCCTCCTCTTTCCCCCCAAGGGTTTCTTCAAGCAAAACTAATTTCTCATGTGTCTTCCTGTAAACACCCTCTTTTTGAGTATATTATTTCTGAGTCACAGCATTGACCTGGTGATATAATATATTCTGTTGTCTGAAAGTCATCCGTTCATTCATTTATTTATCAAGCATTTATGAAGTCACTTTTATTTTTTTTCTTTTATTTTTATTTTATTAAGCCACCAACAAGGTGTCATAGTGAATAGAGCACCATATCTAGAGTCCACGAGACCTCAGTTCAAATCCAGTCTCAGAAACTTACTGGCTGTGTGACTCTGGACACATCACTTAACCTCTACCTCAGTTTCCTTATCTATAAAATGGAGATAATATCCCTATATGAGTTGTTGTGAAGATAAAATGAGATATTTGCAAAATGTTATATAAATACTAGCTAATGTTCTTAAGTACCTGTTATCTACTAGGCAGTGTGGGAATGAAGATGGAAATAATACCAGCCTTCATCACTTTTAAAGTGTTAATGAAGGGCAGCTAGGTGATGCAGTGGATAGATAAAGTGTTGGGCCTGGAGTCAGGTAGACTCATCTTCATGAGTTCAAATCTGCCTTCAGACACTTACTAGCTGGGTGACCCTAGACAAGTTACTTAACCCTGTTTGACTCAGTTTCCTTATCTGTAAAATGAACTGGAGGAGGAAATGGTAAACTTCTCCAGTACCTCTGCCAAGAAAACCCCAAATGGGGTCATGAAGAGTTGGACACTACTGAAAAAACAGCCTTCAATGATGTTGCATTCTATTGGGTAAATACTGTAGAAGGTAGCTCTTGAACTAAACCTTGAAGGAAGCTAGGAATTTCACAAGTAAAATTTCACAAAGTCACAGTTTGGCTGGAGAGTAGAATGTGTGAAGAAAAGGAATGTAAGCTAGCATACATACTAACTATGTGACCCTGGGTAAGTCACTTAACTTCTGTCTTGCCTCAGTATCATCTGTAAAATGGGGATAATGATAATTCTTAATAATAGCCTGGGAAAGTCAGGGAGGCTCATCACCAGCTTGGCTCAAGGCTTATTTTTTTTTTTGGCCACAATAATTCATAAGACAAGTCAGTGAAATTGTAGAGAGATTTTGATCTATGTAGGCAAAAGGAAAATTCATACCAAGGAAATCACAGATCACTGAAGCTTTGAAATGGTGTTTGGGTACTCTTAAAAGGCTCAAATTTCAAACTGGCTTCCAACATTTCAAGTTATTTGGCATTAGCACTGGGATAAGGGTATGATAATAGGGTCTTCCAGAGACCTGAATGGATGCTGGGTTCCACAGTATGGATGAGACAGAACCAGGGTGGTCCTAAGGGACCCAGTTCTCTCCCTGGTGATCTGGAGAACTTTGGAAAACAACATCAGAATTAACAAGACCAATCAAGATTGGCCCACCTCCCCAAAGCAATCTGGGCATATCCCCAGGGCTTCCAGATCAGTACTACTCCTTCTACCACCTCTGGAAATATGAAAAGTCATTCCCACAAGCTAATTCTGGGGCTATAATTCCCCCCTAGGATAGCTCCAGGGTAGAGCAAAAACCCCACCCAGTTTCCTATGCATCTGGAATAACTCTGAAATTTTAGCTCTGAAAGTAATCTGAGGTGGAAATACATAAATAACTGACTACTACCTTCTCGCCTAGAACTACAAGACTATGTGACAATTTGAATGCAACTAATAATATGTGGCATACCTCTACCCCTTCATCTGAAGACCTCAAAGCCTTTTATCCACATTATCTCAATAATCCTTGAAACTCCTTCGGTGAAAGAAGCATTATTATCTCCATTTCACAGATGGAAAAACCTCACTTAGAGGCCATGATTACACAGTTAATGTGAAATCCAGTGTTGGCCATTCTCAGGCAGAATATATCTTCTGATATCATAACTTATGTCTTAGAATGGTCCCAATGTGAAGGAAAAGGAATGATGTAGATCTATATCTTGCCACTGGACCCCAGTAGCTCCAGAGGATAGAGTAAGGCTGGTGACTTTGCACAGCCCAACCTCCCTTAAATCCAATTCACTTGCAAGTGATGAAATCACCTTCCTGATGTCATGGTCCTCTTTGAGAATGAAGGGCAAAGAACAACAACTTTGTGTGCAACTATCAAAGAAGATAAAATGCTAGGACACAAGAAAGGAGAATTGTCAATTCCATCATGAGCCCAACTACTATAAAAGACCAGCCCCCAAAACCAAGAACTTAAATACAACTCTTCTTGGGGAGATTATGGAAGATTATGTCTACATGTGAATAGTGAAATAATGAATTGAACTATCTAACAATTAAAAATTCCAACAAATTTGTGATCTCAAAGATGTGTACAGTCCATCCATCAATGTTGATTGCAATCCATCCATGTTTGCCTATCCATTGCAACCCTTGTCATAGAGGCAGCTATGTGAAGCAGTAGAGAGTGTGCTAGGCCTGGAGTCAGCAAGACCAAATCCAGCCTCGGACTCTTCATAACTGTAGGAGCCTGGGCAAGTCACTGGACTTCTAATTTGCCTCAGTTCCCTCATCTGTAAAATGGGGATAATGACAGTATCTACTTCCCAGGGTTGTTGTGAGAATCAAATGAGATAATATTTGTAAAGCACTTAGTACAGTACCTGTCACATAGTAGGCTCTTAATAAATACTTGTTTCTTTCCTTCCTCGTCCATGTCATCTCATAAATCCCAAGGAAATGGGGAGGAAACTTCTTTCAAATTTCTTATTTATGGCAACCCACAAACAATTAAGTAAAAAAAAAAAAATCACATTCCCTAGTCCCCCTCCCCCGCAAAAAATCTGAATAATTCAGATGAATTCTTCTAGAGTCAAATAATCCAATGATTACCTCAGCCCTCCACTTTGGTTTTCATACATAAACACAGATTAATTGAGGTCAACAATGGGGGAGGGGATGGTGAAGATCCAGGATCATTTTGTTTATCTGTCTACACTGTTCCCATCCACTGGGCTATTTAGCCTCTGAATTAGCTGGGAAGTCAGTGACTAGCTCTGAATCAAGATGTCTGATTCCTCGTTCCCTGATCTTTCCCTGGATTCCAACTTCCTCTTCCCTGCTCTGCTTTTCTAATTCCCATTCTACTTATACTCCAATTACTATATCCCCCTAGAGAGCTCAGAAGGCCATTATCAGAAGTACCTCAGGGAATTTGAACCAATAAGTTTTAACATTTTGAAGTTTTCAGAATGGAGCAATTGCCTTTTTTTTTCCATCTTAAAATGTCAAAAGCTTCCTGACACGCTTAGGCCCATGGAAATGGAAGATATTTTCTCATTAGGTTAATTAATGGCCCTGCCTGGGTGGCATAATTTGGTATAAGTTTCCTCTTTGGATTCTGTCATACCTAAAAAGGATCTTAGTTCTGTTATGTTTTGTGGTGTCTTTAAATTTTTTATGACTTCTACTTTGTTTAGTCTGTGCGTAATCCTTCTTTTGAAACCTAATGTCCTAGAAAATTTACAGTTTTCTCTCAAAACTGGCACTTTCCACATTTTACAGCCATTCCCTCTTCTTCAGTTCTCACCCCAACCTTATGCTAGGTCCTTAAAGTAGAATTTGCAGCTCGGGGAATTTATGATGACATCGGCCAAGTCCACTCCCCCAGTTCGATATATCAAACCTGACAAGATTCTGTTCATTAATCTTTGAAATACAGCTAGGTGTGATGTAGAGAAGAGTGACTTCCAACTGAGAAGACCTGAAAAGCCACTCCCACCACAGGCTCAGCTGGAGAGAGATTGCCCTTGACCTCATGGGAAAGAGCCACTACCTGGGTGGGGACTTTGAAGGCCAGGAGTCATTGCAGAAACACTCACTTTGCCAACCATGGCATTCCCTGCCTCTGCTGGTGTTCTTCTGGCCAGCCGGCTTCTTGTCTTTTTTCTCTTTAATTTACTCAGCTTTGAATGAGAGGTACCCTCCAGACCACAGTCCCCATCTCTATAGAAAAGCAGTCACTTCGATGGTACCTGAGGTCTAGTCCCCCATCCCAAGTATATTTCTGATGCTGAGTGGTCCTTATATAAAATATATAGAGGAAAGAGCATTGGATTTAGAACCACAAAGAGACATCTGAACCAATCCCCTCTTTTTTACAGATGAGAAAACTAAGGCCTAGAGACCTTAAAAGACTTACTCCAAGGAGCACAATACACATGAGTGGGATTCAAACCCAAGTCCTCAGATTCCAAATCCAGTGTTTTTTCAGAGACCTGAAATCAAATCCTGTGTGACTTGAGCAAATTACTTGGTCTCTCTGGGCCTCCATTTCATTTTCTCTAAAATGGAAGGGTTTTAAAAAATGATCTCTGACCCATATGTACAAAACTCTTTCGAGCAGTTCTTTTTGTGGTGGTAAAGAATTGGAAACCAAGGGGATGCCCATTGATTGGAATGGCTGAACAAGCTGTGATATGGGACCACGATAGAAAACTATTGTGCTGTAAAAAATGATGAAGGGGATAGTTTCAGAAAAACTGAGGAAAATAAATAAACTGATCCGAAGTGAAGTGAACAGAAGCAAAACAATTTACACAGCAACAAAAATATCATGAAATATATAGCAACTCTGATCAACACAATGGCCTGCCATAAATTCCACAGGACATATGATAAAAACAGATGTATTCTCAGTACAGATTGAAGCATATTATTTTTCCTTTCATTTTTTTTCTCCCCCCTCCCTGAACTTGGCTAATGGGGAAAATTGTTTTGCTTAACTTCCTATTTGTAATAGGTTTTGTTATTTCTTGCCTTCTCAATGGATGGGGGAGAGGTGAGGAAGGGAGAGACTTTGGAAGTGAAAATAAAATGCAGTTGTATTTAAAAAGAAAATGCAGAAAAGAAAAAGATGGTCTCTAATATTTCTTTCAGTTCTAAGTCCAATGGTCTTAAGAACACAGGACCCCACAATGCTGTGTTGAAACTAAGAAAGAATACAGTCTTGGCCCCAGAGAGGAATGAGAGCCTTGAGCCTGAAGACCTCAAAGGACCCCTCCCCTCCCCTGCCCCAGCCTTCCCATTCCCTGGCTCTCCCTCTGCATTTCTCAAAAGGGAGCCCTCTCCAATGACAATCCCCTGCTGGAAGGTGTGTGGGGAAGTAGCCTGTGTGTTGAAGAAACATGATTCCCATCATTTCATTTCTTCATTAAAAATCTGCCTGGCTTAAACACTGGTGCTTTCAACCATTCCTACCCTCCTCAGTCTTCTACCGACCCACCCCACCCAGACTCCCAATCATCAGATCATTGTTTAAACACAACTAAATGGTTCTTTCCTGTCTGCAGATATGGTTACCTCTTCTTTATTTTTCCCTGTTTCCATAGTCTGTTAGAAACTCCCCTTGAATTAACAGGACACTTTTTTTTGTTCGTGTGCAAATTGGAGACATTCCTGGCTTAAAGCTACATTCAAGTCTTGGCATTTCTCTCCTTGCTAAGTAAGTGGTTCTTGTTTTCCTTAGACTTGTAACACAGTGGGGCCGTTATACAATACTTGCACTGCACACAACTATTTCAACCTTTTCCTAGAATCTTTTTTCTGTTTTCAAAATAGAAATGTTGGCAAAAAGAGCAATATTTCCCAGCAAGCTGAATGCTTGAGGAGATAATGATTTTGTGAACCAAGTGTGAACTTCTGAATGAGTTGCTTTCTCGGGGAATAGAAACCAGACAGTTTGACTGTGAAGTTGTGCCTTTGTGAAAGTTAAGAATTTAACTCAATCAAATGTCTAAGCCATCTTCCTAAGATCGAGAAAACCCAACATTCCAATATGAATGTGTGCAAAGTATTCTTCTGACTGCCCAGGAACCAAAGGAAAAGGCAAGCAGATGAACTGGAAAACAACATGTTTGAAGTCAGAGGACCAGGGTTTAAACCCTGTTTCTGAAATTTTACTATGTGACCTTGGCCAAATCTATTTGGGTCTCAGTTTCCTCAATTGTAAAATTGGGTAGAGGGTGGCAGAGATTGGACTCAAGGACTTCTTAGGACCCTTCCAACTCTGAATCTATGACCCTAAGCAAAAATGTCATGTTAAAAAGCAAAATCTGAATTTAGAGAGGAAGATGGTTATTATATGGTGAAGTCCTCCTTCTGCTCCCTCACCCAGATGCCGTGTTTTCTCACGGGGCCTATATGTGTTTGCCAGGAAGCAGATAAAATGCAAAATATGTGTGTGTACATACATATGTGTGTATCTATGTGTTTACATATATGCAAACATGCATACATGCACAGTGTGTGTATGAACAAGGAAGACTCACTGAAGAACAGAGGATAGGTTTCTAGAAAGGCTCTACAAATAGAAAGTAAAACCACATCACCGGCACCGTCTGCCAAAAGCAATAAACCCAGCCAGCCCAAGCGCCCTCTTGACTTCATCAGCAACCTGCCCTCCTCTCTTCTCCTCTTCCTTGAGAAGGAAAAGGGAGGAAAAATGCCAGGCAAAGAATGCCAGGCAAATCAAACCATGGGAAAAATAACACCTCCTAACTTAGGACAAGACTGTCCTTTCCAATCCACACTGCAGATCTACAGTCCAGTATGCTTGGCACCCTTGGAACAAGATTCATCCAAGTGCAGGTTGGATAGGAGATTGTGGCTGGAGATGATTTAACTTTTATTTCACATTCATAGAGACAGAGAAGGTTCCTGTGCTTCAGTCCAAGCTTCATTCCAACTTCAAAGATCCTTCGACATTCTAATCCAAAGGATTTATCTATGGATCATCAAGCCCTTGAGATGTTTACCTTCTACTAAAGAAGAATTACAAACTTCAGATTCATTATTCATATAATTGTTCCTGGCATACATATATAGGCTGGTCTGGAGGTCACAACTGGTAAGGCAGTCTTTGACTCTCCCTTTCTCTCAGTTCTAAACCACCTGTTTCCCATCTCTCACATTTAAGGGTGATTATCTGAAGGTAGGTAGGTCAGACAGTGAGAACTCAATTTTTCTCATCTCCATTAAGCAGAGGTAACTAGTAGAAAAAAATAATTTACAGCAAGTAAGAACTGGCAGAGCCCTTGAAGGTCACCTCATCCACCCCCCACCTCCCTCATTTTACTGCTGAGAAAAAAAATGAGGCCCTGAGATGTTAAGAGATTGGCCTAAGGTAAAACATAAGGGTTAAAGTTGGGGTTTCAATGTCCATTTACATGATTATAGAACTTTAAATCTGGGCAGGGCCTTAGAGAGCATCTAATCCAAACCCCTCATTTTAAAGATGAGAAAACTGAGACTGACTAAAGGAAACACAAATATTAAGTGTCTGAAACACTTCTCCAAAGACAGTACTCAGAACATGACAGCTCAGTCCTTCTGAGTCCTCCCTTGGAGTACAGAACTGAGGAGACTGAGCTCTGGTTCCAGGCTGCCATTGAGTGGTTGGGTGACTTTCTGCCAATAACCCAGGGGTGTTATTATATATTAAATATCTATTAATATATTTAAAATATTTTCTATATTTTATTATTAAATATATTATATATTTATATATGATATAATATATTTTATTATTAAAAGATATTGTATATTATATTATTATATATAATAATATTTAAATATATATTAAACTGTGGCCTCAAGGCCATGTGTGGCCCCCTAGGTCCTTGAGTGTGGCCCTTTGACTGATTGGGTCATACTTGAGGACCTAGAGAGCTACATGTGGCCTCAAAGTCACAGGTTCCCCATCCCTGGACTAACCCTTGGGCAATCTGGTGATGCCTACAGACTCTTTTTCAGTATCATGTTCAATGTTTTTAAAATTCATAAAACAAAATACATAAGATTACAAAAGAAGCCAGTTATACTAAAATAGAGTTATCCAAATATTTTTTAAAACAAGTTCAGGGGGGTGACTAGGTGGTGCAGTGAATAGAGCACTGGCCCTGGAGTCAGAAGGACCTGAGTTCAAATCCGGCCTCAGACACTTGACACACTTACTAGCTGTGTGACTTTGGGCAAGTCACTTAATCCCAATTGCCCACCAAAAAGCAAAAACAAACAAACAAAAAACAAAAAAACAAGTTCAGGGTTCCCTGGTTAAGAATCTCTGGAGTAGATGTTCTCTATGGTCAAGTCAATTCAATATAAGAATTAATAAATATTCTAGGTGCTGTACTAGGCACTGGGGAGGGGGGAGAAAGAGGAAGGGGTCAGTACAAAGAAAAAAAAATAGTCCTTGTCCTCAAGAAGCTTACATTCTGCTGGGAGGGGTATGGTGCATAGAGACCAGTAACTATAAATGACCTACCAAATAAATACAAAGTAGCTTGATGGGGAGAGTAAGGTGGCACAGTGAATACTGGGGCTGGAACGAGGAGTGACGAATATTCATCTTCCTAAGTTTCAAATCCAGCCTCAGATATTCACTGCAAAACCCTGAGCAAGTCATTTAATCCTGTTTTCCTCAGTTTCCTCATCTGTAAAATGAGCTAGAAAAAGAAATGGCAAACCACTCCAGGATATTTGAAAAAAAAAATTCAAAGGGGATCATGAAGAGTCAGACATGACTGAAAAACAACAGAGAACTAAGGAAAGAAATATGAAAAGGCTGGCAACCAGCGTTTTCATGGTCCACAAAATGACATCTCAATAGACACTCTGAAAAAGCAGAGCACAATATGGCAGAGGGATGGAGAACAGAAAAGGGAGAGAAAGAAAGGAGAGAGGGAGAAGAAGAGAGGGAGATGAGGGAGGAGAGGAAGAATCTGAAGCGTCTTCAAAATAAAAAATGAAAACAGAAGGAAGGCCAGAAAGAAGTACATTCAAGCGGATGAACTCTGAAAGCTGCAGGCTGAATTGGTTACATGGGTGTCCCAAAAGTCTTAGTGTGATTTCAAGCTGATACCTGGTATATTTAAAAAGAAAAGTCAGCTGTACATAATAGAAACCTGCAGTTCATATACAACACTGCTCATTTTTTATGTATATGGAAATGCCCATTTTATTTTGTTTCTCAAGTTCAAAATAAGATTGAGAGAGCCCTACTAATGAAGGAGATTAAGCCTTGCAGATGTTCACAAACCACTAAAGAGTCTTTAAGATAACTTGTAGATATATGATTAATTATATTCTACTTTGATTACCCAATCAATCAACAAATATCTATTAAGTACCTAGTATGTCAATAGGAGCAGAAGCTGGGTGGTGAAGGGCAGCTACGTGGAGCAGTAAGTAAAGCATTGGCCCCGGAGTCAGGAGGACCCAAGTTCGGTTCCAGCCTCAAACACTTAACACCCCCCCACACAAAAAAAGGAGCCGTGTAACCTTGGGCAAGTTACTTAACCCCAATTGCCTTCCAAAGCAAAAAAAAAAAAAAAAAGTGTTAAAAAAAAAAAAGCTAGGTGGTGTAATGGATACAGTGCCAGACCTGGAGTCAGGAAGACTCATCTTCCTGAGTTCAAATCTGGCCTCAGACACTTTCTAGCCATGTGACCCTGGGCAAGGCATTTAACCCTATTTGTCTCAGTTTCCTCTTCTGTCAAATGAATTGGAGAAGGAAATGGCAAACCACTCTAGTATCTTTGCCAAGAAAGCCCCACAGGATCAAGAAGAATCAGACACAACTAAAAGGACTGAATCACAAAACAGAAATGTCAGTCACTCAGCTGGCATTTTATTTAGCTCCTTCTCCATGCCAGGCACTCTACTAAAGGGTGAAGATACAAAGAAAGGTAAAAGACAGTCCCTACCCTCAAGGATCTCACACTCTATCGGAGGAGACAACATGAAAACAATGATGTGCAAACAATACATGGTGTACACTGGAGAAACTCAACAGAGGGAAGGGAACCAGCATCAATGGGAGAGGGAAAGGCATTTTATAGAAGATGGAACTTGTCAGAAGCCAGGAAAGGAAGTCAGAAGATGGAGATTAGGAGGGAGAGTTATATGTACACATGCATATACATATATGTGTGTACACATATTTATGTATGTATGTGTGTATGTATGTATGTATGTATCTCACTTTCTCCTCCAGAGCCATCTGGATCCAGTGACCAGATATGCATCAGGATGACTGGAGATAACTCAGGATACAGTGCGAGATCCTGGCCCTTTTCCACTAAGGCCTTTTCATGGACTCACTTAGAGTGAGGTAACACCCATTCAGTGAATAGGCTTCTTTAAGAAGTGAGTCAAGGGGCAGCTAGATGGCTCAGGGAGTAAGAGTGCCAGAGTTGGGAGGACCCGGGATCGGTTCCGGCCTCAGATACTTAGCACCCATACAAAATAACTGGCCAGGTAACCTTGGGCAAGTTACTTAACCCCAATTGCTTTAAAAAAAATAAAAGAAGTGAGTCAAGGGATGGTCCTTTTAATTGGAAAAAAATCAAGCTGGGAGAGGAAGACCCTCAGAGTTGTTGTTCCAAAGAGAAACAGTTACCATTACCATTTATTCTAAGGCAAGAGTGTCTAAAACACAGCCATTAAGTGGAATGTGGACAGGGACCTATTGTGGTCAAATATATGAGCTTCAGAGTGAACTGGGAGGAAGGAAGGAAGGAAGGAAGGAAGGAAGGAAGGAAGGAAGGAA
>NW_027186473.1:48032601-48052930 GCF_028583685.1 Petaurus breviceps papuanus
AGGAAGGAAGGAAGGAAGGAAGGAAGGAAGGAAGGAAGGAAGGAATCTAGCCAGTAAACCCCAAGTGAAGTGGGCAGGTTCTGGTCATCAAAATTTACCTTCCCTTGGAGAGGAGGAGGAGAAGGAGAAAGAGAAGAAAGAGAGGGAGAGGGAAAGGATGAACTGAGTTACCCAAGTAGCTGGGTCCCCATTCAGGCAGTGCAAGTTATGTCATCATTTCCCTGATGCCATGCTCCTCTTTGAAAACAAAGGACAAGCTCAACAACAATAAAAATACATACATATACATATATACGTGGTAAATACAAGGAAACAGGTAGGGGAAGGCACTAGCAGCTGGGGTGGGGGGAGGGATCAGGAAAGGCTTCAAGCAGAAGGTGGCACTTGAGTAGAGATGTTAAGGAGCCAAGAGATTCTAAGAGGTGGAAGTGAGGAAGTACATCTCAGGCATGGGGGCCCACCAGGGCAAGACCACAAAGACTAGAAGAATCAGGAATAGCCTTGCAGTCTAGTAGGGCTGGCTAGATAATAGAATGAGGGGAGGGGAGTAGCAATGACACCTAGTGGTAATCTTATGTACAATGATTGGCCTAGGAAAGTGTTGGACCCTCCTGGGCCATGGTTACCTCGTGATTTTTATCAGGTAAAAAAAAATGTGAAAAATCTTAGGTAGGTCACTTTTATTCCATGGGTCACATCTTGGATGCCCAAGATGGATTAGTTGTGCCTGTGTGGAAAAAGGTAGTCCCCTCCCCTGCAAAACGAACTGTGGCACTCAGAATTTTTCCCTTAATAATATGGAAGCCTCTCAAAGACAGGGATTGTTTTCTTTTGTTTTGTCTTTATATCTTCCAACACCTAGTTGGAGTGTACAGTGCCTGGTACTTTAACGAATGCTTATTAAATTGAATTGGGTAATGTGTAAAAAGCTGTAGAGAAGTCAGCCTCCCTGTTTTAAAGTAACTTATTCCATAGCAGTCATTCCTTCCTTGTCTTTTCCCAGTGTATCTTCAGGGGTCAGATGCCAGGTCTGGTTCAAATGCTTCCATAGGAAAATCACTTGCCTATCTGCTACTATTACCATCCTAGGATGAGGCAAAATGAGGAGGCAATCATTCTGGACTGTCCTTTTCACCAATTTCACCAAGGATACAAAATCATAGGATTTAGGACTAGAAGGGAACTTACATAGTATCTAGTGCAACCTGCTCTCTGGGAGGTTCCTGTGATTCCATCCATTTGAAGAACTGCCAGTTCAAAAAATTCTTCCACCCGTGCCACTTAGCAACTGATGAGTTTGCTGGGGTCAGTGAGAAGCTGAGAGGTTTTTGCATCATCAAGAGGACACAGAAAGGAAGAAGAGGCAGGACCTGAACCCAGGTCTTCCTGATTCCCAGCCCATCCCTCTAGCCACTTTACCATCTGCCTTTCTACTAATTTTTAAGGATGTGGAAATTGAGTTCCCAGAGTTGAAGTGACTTCCCAAAGTCATGCAGGCAGCAACAAGCATCAGAGCAAAAATGTGAACACAGACCCTCTGATATCAGTGCCTTTTCCACTGTACCACACACAGCTTCTTGAAAAAGCTTATTAACTGGGCACCTTTAGAAGATGTTTTCTTTGCTTTTTTTTTTTTTTCGCTTTTTTTGAGGGCAATTGAGGTTAAGTGACTTGCCCAAAGTCACACGGCTAGTTTTTTTGTGTTTGAGGCTGGATTTGAACTCAGGTGCTCCTGACTCCAGGGCTGGTGCTCTATTTGCTGTGCCACCTAGCCACCCCTGGAAGATGTTTGCAATATGCTGGTATCCACTGAGTCAAGTGTGCTTTCTCCAAGGAGATACATCCAACCATAGAATTACAACTGTGAATTGAAATCACCAAGCCCACAACAATGGATCTTGCCAAGATGATTTTTACTTCAAAATTAAGAAAGAACTTCTACTGTTTTACAGCTAAAAATATTAAGGAGTCTATCTTCTCTGCAACAATACCAACTAATGTCATACCGGCCACAAAGAGAGTCCTCTAACCAAGGCTAGAAATCATAAGATCTTCCCCTTAGATCTGGAAGGAGACTCAGAGGTCATCTGGTACAGATGAGGAACCAGGGGCCCAGAGGAAAGGGCTAGAAAAGATTATAAGGTTACATGGCTAGTAACTACCGGAGCTAAGATTTGAACTCAGGACTTCTGTCTTCAAATTCAGCACTCCCTCCACTGCACTATATCCTTCTATCCTTTTCAAACAACATTTCCTCTCTGCTTTAACCAAGAGAGTTTCATAGGGAAAAAAAAATCAGGGAAGAGAAAGGCAACTTTCAGGGAAGAAGGCAGAGGGGGAGAGATACTTCACACTGGACATAAAGGACATGTTGCTGAAGATCTGGACAGCTAGGTGTCACAATGCCTGGCCTAGAGTCAGGAAGACCTGAGTTCAAATCTGAGCTCACTTACTCTGTGACTCTGGGCAAATTAGTTAAATCTATTGTCTCTGTTTTCTCATCTGTAAAATGGGCTGGGAAGGAAATTACGAGGCACTCCATTATCTTTGCCAGAAAAACCCAAAATGGGGTCACAAAGAGTTAGACATGAGTAATCAACTCAACTACAACAACAAAGAAGAAAGCTGAAAAGTATGGGCCAATCCATGGGACTGGAATAGTTCAAGTTTCAACTCCACCGCCACCTCTATCACTTTGCACATTCACCTTACATCCATTACTCACCCCTTCCAACCTTGGCAGTCTTCACGAAAGGCATTTATAAACAGCTTTGCCTGTGTATGGTAGCTCTAAGACAGTCACATGAACTGGATCTACCACAGACAGGACTGAGGAGACTTCTCTTTCTGCACTTTTCCATCTCTCCATCTTTTCACATCTATGATATGATCCTTGGTTTGGAAAAGATAGGCTCCTTCCTTTCACCCTGGAAGTCAATGCCAAAAGTCAGAGGAGCCAAAAGGTAAATAGTTCCTGGTGTTTGGCATCTAAAATCCAAAGCACAGGAGCTTAGGAGGAGGAAGGGGAGGTACATGCATTGAGTTCTTCAGCTCCAATTGAAAGTGATCCTTCTCTCAACAGAAGTCACCAATTAGGTGGAACTCTTTTTCTTGGATCCATTTATAAATATTAATTAACACTACTAAAGGATAGAAGTGCTGAGCCAGAGTAAGGACCACCCTTCAGCTTAATTACAAAGACTCATTTCATGTAATATAACCTCAAATTATTTGTGATGGAGCCTTCAGGACCTGTCACTGCTACCTACAACACACACATACATACATACACACACAATTATGGCAATCTATTCCTATCCCATTATTGAGTTATTATTAGACTATTATTAGTAATTTAATAATATAAGTCTTCTTGTTGAGTTATTTCAGTTGTATCTGACTCTTTGTGACCCCACTTTGGGTTTTCTTGGTGAAAATACTAGAGTAGCTTGCTATTTCCTTCTCCAATTCATTTTGCAGGTGAGGAAGCTGAGGCAGAGTCAAATGACTTGCCCAGCGTCACACAACTTATAAATATCTGAGACCAGATTTTAACTCAGGTCTTCCTGACTCCAGGCCAGGCACTTTGTCCACTGTGACAACTAACAGCCCCAATATCAATCTATCAATAGCTAATTTGTACAAGTGCTTTAAGTTTACAAGGTGTCGTACACACATTATCCTTAAAATAACCCTCTGAGACAGGTGCTGATGTTACCTCCATTTTACAAATGAAGAAACAGAAATATAGAGAGATAAAGTAATTTGCCCAGGTTCACTCAGTCAATAAGTGCCAAAGGTGGGATTCGAAACCATGTGTTTTTAACTGAAGTCCACTCTATGATCTGCCTGTCATTTTATACTGTTACCATCAGATAATCAAAATTTTTTTTTGTTTTTCCATTTGTGCTGAATAAAGTTATTCCAAAAGCATCTTAACTAATTTCCAACTTAACAAGACTTATGAGATGTGCTGAATCAAAAACCTTAATGCCCATTTTTCAGTGATGGAATGTTCAGCATGGCTGGATTCAAAGTGAATAGATCAAATCCCAGCTCTGCAACCTGTCTGAAAGGGAAAGGAACTGGGAGAGGGCCTGGGGCAGTGATTTCAGAGGTATAGGGAAATTCCTGATGAGTTAATTCCCTCTTCTAATACAAGAAGGTACTTTTTCTGCAATTTCTAGTCTTACTTGCCTAGAGCACAGAAAGATTAGATGATTTGCCTAGTATCACAGTCAGTATGTATCAAACGTGTGACTTGAATCCAGATTTTTCTCCTACCTTTGAGATGAGTTCTCTTTTCACAAACTTACCCTGTGTGACCTTGGGTCAATCACTTGACTTCTCTATGCCTCCCTTCCTTATCTGTAATATGAGGTCAGACCTAGTTCCTTCCAGTTTTAAATCTGTAATCACAAAATCACAGTATTTGAGGGTTAGATGGACCTCAATGCCCCATACACAAAAGGATTCCCCACTGTAATGCACCTGAGAAGTGGTCATCCAATCTCAGTTTGAAGGAGGAATGATAGAGAACCTGAGCCAGCCCATTGAGCTTTTAGGGTAGCTCTAACTACTAAGAAGTTTTTTTTTTTCTTTAAATTCAATCTAATTGACTTTTTTGGAATTTCTCTGCAGTATTCCTAAAATCCAAGAACTAGCAATCAGTAAATGTACATGCTTCTTATTCAGAGAAGCAATGAAATTCAACTTACCTCTCCACCATGTGGTTGGATAGACCACAGTTCAACACTATTTGATTCAACAGAGGCTTATTAAATAACAGCTATATGAAAGGTACACCACCGTATGTGCTTGGCTCTAGGGATAGGAAGATACCAAATGAAATCTCCCTCAAGGGAATGAAATGCTTCTGAAGAGAAACAACACATACTCAGATACATAAATACCAATTATACACACAGTACAGACAATGTAATTTCAAGAAGTATACAGTATCAGGGCAGCTAGGTGGCGCAGTGAGTAAGAGCACCGGAGTCGGGAGGATCCGAATTGGTTCTGGCCTCAGATGCTTAACACCCACACAAAAAAAACTGGCCATGTAACCTTGGGCAAGTTACTTAACCCCAATTGCTTTAAAAAAAAAAAAAGTATAAAGGATCAGGAAATGCCTCCTGTAGGAAAGCAGTTAAAACCTCGCTAGGTTTTAACAGGAAACACATTCTATAAGGTAAAAATGAGAAAGGAGAACATTCAAATCATGGGAGACAGCCCCATAAAATGAAATGAAGACAGCAATCACACGTCACCAATGGGCAACAGCTATCATAATGGCCAATTTGACTGGAACAGAGGGCAGGAAGGGGAGTAAGATGAAATGAGATTGCAAAGGTAGGCAGGGGAGAACTAGGTTACAGGCAACTTTAAATGCCAGGCTGAGAATTTCTTATTTTCCTTTTAATCTGATTTTACAAAAGTAAAAGAACTGATTTCTCCTTCTTTCCCCATATTTTGGTCAGTTATAAAGATTGTACCCATTATGAAGCGCTGCAAAGAAAAGGAAAGAAATACATTGAGCAGAGAACAGGAGACCAGATTAAAAGGTAATCGGGAAATATCTAACAAATAAATAAAAATATAATAAAACATAGGTAATGTTAAGATGTGGTAGCCTGCAGGAATACATGGTTTTGTGACCTGATTTCTACTTGAATTTGACACTATTGAAATAGATGATCTAGACAGACATCGCAGTATGGCATTTGGAAAAGGCTGTTGAACTGGGAGCCAAAAGACCCACCTGGGTCTTCATTTGAACTTAATGACTGAATAATTGTGTGACCTTGGATGAATCACTTCACTCCAGTCTCTTCTGCAAAATGAGATAGCTGGACTAATGTTTGCTTTAAGAGAAGACCCAGCTCTAAAATTACAGTCTACCTTAGATCAGTGCTGAATTCCATAGTGACAGTGTCTTAATCATTCGACCCTCCAGGCTGTATCTCTCTTCTAATGACACTCAAAGATTTCAAGCGAATGGGAAAGATCCAGTCTCTTGTAGGTTTAAACACTGGAGCACACTCCTTCTTTCTCTCTCCAAGAGGCAAGGAGCAACATATGTTTCAGTTCAAAAACCTAGGATTAAAATCATTTCTGCAGTTGGGAGTTGAGGCCAAAAGCTAAGACACATTCTTAATACACTGTTTGCTTGGAAAAATAACCCTCACGTGGGGGAGGGGGAAGTAACAAGGTGTCAAAGGAAACCACAGACATGTGCTTGCTAAACACCTTCTCTGACTAGTTCAAGGGGGAGGATTCCCGACTGTCCCTCTCCAGGTGCTGGGAGACGGGGTTCACGATCGCTTAAAAACCCTGCCACCTAGTGGACCCCTTAGTTCAGCCAGACCAGTCTTCAAAGACTGGCTCCTGTCTCTCCAACGAGTAAGGTTGCCCCTTCTAACCTGATTAGGTTAGCTTTGAAAGTGACTGTTTTTCACTGAATTGTTTCAAATAGATCACTTTTGTCCTCTGCCTGAGTCCTTTGGTTTCAGTATAATGGATGGCATACAGAACTTAGAGTCAGAACGCCCTGGTTCATATCCTACCACTTCCAAGGATCCCAGCATTAACAACAGAAGTCACCTTAGAGGTCAAATCCAACTGCCTCATTGTACAGCCGAGGAAAGCAAGGTCTAGAGACATTAAGTCACTTACCCATAGCTAGCAAGCATCTGAAGGAGGATTCAAATCCACCTTCCTGACTCTAAGCCCAATGCTCTGTCCACCACACTGCCTTTTTTACATTCAAGCTGTGTGACCTTTAGTCAGGCTCCCTGAGCCTCAATTTCTCTATCTGTAAAATGAACCCATAGTATTTACCTCACAGTGTTGTTAAAAAGCTTGAAAGAGAAAGTGGTTGTAAAGAACTGTCTATATAAATAACAGTTGCTGTCATTAAGCCTCAGAATATTAATGGAATCCCTAAATGCCTTAGCCTAAAGATGAGGTGCATCTGCTTTGTGAAATATTTTTTCAAGTCAATTCAGTTATGGACCTCCCATGTGCTGGGCATTACAGATAAAGGACAAATAGAAAATCAGTCCCTTCCCCTCAAGGAGTTTGTGTTGTATTTAGGGGGTGGTGGTGGAGACATATTTAAACTAATAAATTTGGGGAGCAGGAGAAGGCTAACAGTGAAGAAAAAATGAAGGAGTGTGTCCTATGTTAAACCAAACTGATGCCAGTTTTTCTTGATGAAAAGTTCCTCACCAGGGTCTCTTTATGAAAGGACACTCCCAATTTGGTTGAGAGAAGCTTGGTTTGAATCTCAGCTCTGCTGAGTGACTCACTCCATGTCCTTTTGGATGTCAGTTTTCTCATCTGTAAAATGACCACATTAAACTAGACAATCTTCAAGGTTCCTTCTGTGATCCTATTAAGGGTCTTTAGTGATCTTAGCTTTGGCACATCTCTTAGGTATATTCACATTTCTGAGATAATTTCCAGGCATGTCAGACAGCAGCTTGTTCACTAGGCACAAGGAAAGCTTTGAAGAAAGCTAGACACTAGAATGCAATCTGCATTCACCTGGTACCACTAGGATTTTGTTTATTGTCCTGCAAAAACAAAGCACCTGGTAGTTCCTCAGTTTCCTGGAAGTGTAAATTGCCTCCATTTGTATTAAATTCATGGCAGATGAGGAATAAAGCAAATGAGAAATGAGAGCCCAGTGTGATCACGGTGAGAAATAGCGTGTGGTTACCCCCAAATGGCAAAACTGGGCATATTTCACAAGATATAAAGTCATCAGACCTTCATTCCTCTCAAGATTTTACTCCTGACTCTTCTTTCTCTACAATTTAACAAGTGCGCCCTACTCTGGAAGTTCACTCTGCCCCTGCGTTTTGCTTCCTCTGTTAGGCTAATTCGTCCCTGAGTCTGCATTTTAGGAAAAGCCTCCTGGCCAGCAATCTTCTTTTTCTTTTCTTTTTTGGAGGAAGGAAGGCAAGGCAGTTGGGGTTAAGTGACTTGCCTGAGGTCTCACAACTAGTGTTAAGTGGCTGAGCTCGAATTTAAACTCAGGTCCTCCAGATTCCAGGGCTGGTGCTCTATTCACTGCACCACCTATCTGCCCCAAGCAATGTCTTCTTTATCTCTTGCCTTAAAGTTCTCCCAGCTTTCTCTACTCAACCCTCCACCTCTGAAGGTACTTCCCCTTCCCAAACCCTTTTTCAGTTTCCTTTGGATTATTTTGCCCTATTGTACAGCTAGGTGGTGAAGTGGATAGGGCATTGGGCTTGGAATCAGAAACACTCATCTTTCTGAGTTCATATCTGGCCTCAGACACTGACTATCTGTGTGACCCTGGGCGAGTCACTTAATCTTGTCAGCCTCAGTTTCCTCATCTGTAAAATGAGCTGGAGAAGGATATGGCAAACTACTCCAGTATCTTTGCCAGTAAAACCTCAGGTGGTTTTTGTTTTGTTATCAAGTGAGATCTTTGTTAGTTGCATTCCCACTCTCTCCCAAATTTACTTTGCATTTTTTATATCTATTTTATATTTCTTTGTGTACCTCCTTAGACTATTAATGTTTTGTTTCATAATTTTCAGACCCAAATGCTTTTCATAATTCAGTTATTAGTGTTGGCATACAGGAAGAGTCAGACACAATTGAAATGACCAAACTACAACAGATAAGGATGCAAGCTCCTTTAGCACAACTGTCTTTCTCTCTGCTTGTGCTTGTACTCCTAAGAATTTAGTTCAGTGGCTGGCGAAAAGGAAGCACTATCGAGCACTTGATTACTTGACTTAAGTAAAATTTCCAACTGGCCTTCCTAGACCAGTTGCACGTCTACTTTTTTCTCTAATCAAGTACAAAAGGCCTGACTGGCCACTAGATAAAATATCTAATGATACCTTGAGAGAAGTCCAGCCTTGCTTAGAGGGCTTATATTTACTCCTGGATAGTAAATTAGAATCTTCACAGAGTCACAGAATTGCAGAATTGGAAGAGAACTCAGTGGCCTCATACCTGAAAAAAAAAATCCCTAGTCAACACAGCCAAGTGATCATCCAGCTTTTGCTTAAAGACCTCCTGTGAACAGGAACCCAGCCCATTCCACTCTCCACAAGTCTGTAAAATGAGGGGGTTGGACAAAACGGTTTCTCAGGGCCCTTTCAGGTCTAATTTTCTCTGATTCTTAAGTTGAATTTTCAACTGTATTTCTTTATTTCCTGCCTCTTGGCTAGTCTTGCACATGAGGTTCAAGTCATGGGTATAAAACATTCTGAGCCTTTGCAGTGAAAGGAGTTATGAAAGTCAATACTGCCACTTATTAGTCCAGAAATGTCCTGTGCCTTCATCCAAGCCTTCTAATATTTAGACAGATTTTTTAACAAACACCACTGTTTATAGGCACAGATCTGATTTCACAAAGAATTTGTTTCATAATTTTCAGACCCAAATGCTTTTCATAATTCAATTATTAGTGTTGCCACACAGGAAGAATTCCATGGACCCACTCCGCCTTCCCCAAAACGACAACAAAACAAAAAGAAAACAACTTTGAGAATGGTTCAGGAGGAAAGATCTAGAGTCTCTCCAAAATCTATGGAAGTTTTTGTTGAGCTAAGAGTAGAACATTCTTCTATCCTTTTCATTTTGTCAAATAATGATGCCTCACCATATGCACAGTTACCTCTGCTTCATATTCTCATTTCTTAGGAAAAAGACAAATGAAAATCTAGCAACTAGCAGAGAAAGATGCCAACTTTCCAGTCCCTTAAGAGATTGTTTTAATATGTCTGCCAATTATTAAAAACTAGTTGAAATGATCTTTGTAAAAGTAGTCTAAATATTTTCCTACCCATGAGAAAATTTTGGTTGTCCCACTGTTATCAAGTGAGATCATTGTTAGAAATTTACTTTGCACTTTTGGTGTCTATTTTGTATTTATTTTGTGTACTTGCTGTTTCCTTCCAGTGACTATAAGCCCCCTGCGGGCAAGGACTGTTGTCATTGCTGTCTCTGTATCTCTTGAGCCTAACAACACTGAGGGGGGGAGGGGAAGGGTAAAAAATAAATGCTCATTGTTGACATGATACATCAAGAGTTTCTTTTTGTCCTCAGCTTTTTGAAATGTCCTTTTTTAGTTCAATTCTTGAAAAAACAACAAAAAAATTTGGAAAAAATACATGTAACACATTGTAGCAGCAAGAACCCTAGCATACCCAGGATGGCTGCTAGCACAGGTTCCTAGATCTGCTTTTCTAAAGGAAAGCAACTCAAAATGGATTAACAGTCTTGCTTTAATCAAACATATGTCATTTATCTATTTCAGGGGGAAAAGGTCAGCACGGTGAACTTCAGAGAATACAAACAAGTTACAAGGAGACAGAGAAACAGATCAGCAGACAGGATTCCAGCTGTCTGACCATTACATCCATACTTAGCTATCAGAGAAGGAAACACCAACATCTGGGTTTTCAAAGCTGGGGGGCTCAACAGCTGCCCAGAGTCTCATCTGGTCAAATCACACAACTCTTCTCAAAGTGAGGCCCAAAGCAAAACCTCACGTGAGGGTATATATAGCCTTCTCTGGCTCAGAGAATGTCACAACCCTCTTGACCCCCCACCCAATCACAAAGTAACAAGGTGCGGGCATTCCTGAAAAACAAGCCTCCTGCCACAGGCTCCATGTGACCACATTCAGCCTATTCGGGGGCAGAGTATATTTTCAAATCAGGGAAGGTTCTCAGTGTCACTTAAGCCTATCCAAGGGGCAGGGAAGATCTTCAGATTCCCATTCCCATAACACATGTAAAGCAAGAGAATAAAATCATTTAAGGTAGTTTAAATACAGTGAATTCCCCCAAAGTCCTATTAAAGCTACACTAAGATTTTGAGGACCCTCTTCCCATATATTAAAAAAAAATAATAAAAATTCCCTCTGGGCTTCCTCTTCCCGGAATGAAGACATTCACCTTTACCCCAATGCTGATAGTTAATTGAAATGTCCATTAAACATGTAACATAGATCCATTCTCCACATCACTACCCCATAAGAAAAGGACAGTCTGTTTAAAGTCTTTTACTTCAATGGAGATAGGGGCAAAGGGGAATACATGGAAGTAGCAAGTGTTACTATCAAGAAAGGAAAGAGGAGAAAATCATGAAGCCTATATAGATGTCTAAGACCTATTTTTCACTAATACTTTTTAAAAATAATTTTAGGTTGTTTTTCCTCTCCTACACCCTCATACCCATACCTCTTTGCCTTCATCTAAATGGGGAAAAAATTTCCTTGAAGCAAATATGAATAATCCTGAATCTAGTATATACTACCTATGAGACTTTGAGAAAGTCATTTGTCTTCCCTGGTCTTGGTTTCATCATCTGGAAAATTGGGAGATTCAGAGGGAGGAGGGTAGACTGGGAGATCTCTGAAACCCCTTTCAGCCCCAGATCTAAAATTCTAGGAATAATAGGGATAGTTCATATCAAAAGAGATTAAAGAGAATATTGCTGAAGGCATGGCTATAGAAAACTCGGTAAAGTTTATTAATCATTAGATTGTAAGCTCCTTGAGGGCAGGGACTATCTTTTTTATTAGTATCCTAACTGCTTAGCATAGTGCTTTGCCATAGTAGGCACTTAATGTTTATTATCAAATTTTTTGTTTGTTTTTTTTGGAGGGGGGAAGGCAGGGCAGTTGGGGTTAAATAACTTGCCCAAGGTCATACGGCTAGTGTTAAGTGTCTGAGGTCAGATTTGAACTCAGGTTCTCCTGACTCCCGGGCTGGTGCTCTATTCACTGTGCCACCTAGGCACCCCTATTATCAAATTTAAAGACTTAGCAGAATAGTAAAATGAAGTAGAAGGATTCATTTCCCCCCTTTTTAGGATTAAGGAGTTCTGAGCTTAGTTTCTGTTAAAGTAGATTAAGAATACTCGAGATAGATGCTAAAATCAAGTTAGTGTTTTCTGTTCCTTTCTCCCCAGAGGCAGAATACCTTCTCAGTAATGACCAGTTTCCATTGTAAATTAGTATAACTTAGTTCTCACAAAATAGAGGTGGTTATCATCAAACTCCGAGGCCCAGCCGTTCTAACTGAGCCCACCAAAGCAGGACCAGCTCTACCCTTCTTGGAAGAGCTGAGCAGTAGGTCTCAAAGAAAATACATAGTGAGAAGGCAATTCCAAAGAATGACTTGTATTCTTCCTTGGTCACATAACCAGGTCACACCACCAGGTTCTTGGCAAATGGCCCCATCATTTTCCTAACAATTTATGTCATTTCTGATTTCTCTTCCCTTAAAAAGATCCAGCCAACAAAGCTAGTAGTCTTGGCCTTTTCACCACTAATAAGTTGTACATGACAAGGATCCCCGTTATAGCTTCAGATACCACCATGGGCTCATTCTTTAGTTATTTAAATGAGACAAAGGAAAGAAGCCAGTGGGTAATGTTCAAACTCCATGTGTGAAGGACTATGTTGAAGGACTCATTCTGCATTCTTTTGAAACGGAGAGGGAAAGTTATGATTGGCTCCATATGATTGGAAAGTGTGATGATAGCATGATTTATGACTGGCTGTGCTGATGCAGTCATTATTCAATGCTATCATTATGCAGAGCTAACAGCTCTGTGAGATGCTTCTTTAGTGGCAACATCACACGAGTGTGTCACGTGTCATCTGAGCAGCTCAGAGATGTTGTGACCCGGGGCCTCCTAAAAAGATTCCATGGTGGAGAGTGCAGAATGTGAAGACATGAAAGAATGATTGAAGAGGCAATGAAATCAGCTTGTTTCCTATTTAACAAATGATCTGCCGCTCACATAGACCATCCCCACTCATCTCAGCAGATTTTCCTCTTTTGTTGCAGTACTGCCATCTCTGCTTAATCATTGGAATTTCTGGCTCTTCTGGGCCCTCTTTCTCTTGCCTGTATTTCATGGTGGTGAAGGCATGCTGAAATGCACAATCCATTTTCTCAGCCTGGACATCCCACGGCATTTGTTTACCTCCCGTTATATGTCACTCTGCTATACGATCTTTTTCAGGGTCTTCTTGATCTTTCCAGATCAGACACAATCTGGATCCTGTTTTCCTTACCCCCAGTTACACTTCCAGTCATTTCCTCTTTTCTGTCAACTTCCAGATGTTTTATTTATTCACTTATTTTCAGCACATTGGATGCTTTCCTGAACTCCTACACAATTCCCTTCAATGCCACCCCCTTGTCTTCCATACCAAGGCAAGCTCTAGAAGAAACCTGCTCTGAATTACGCTCCCTTTAGTTGGCTTGTCTTTCCCCCACCACACCCCCATTCACCCCCTTAAGTCAGTCCACCCATCCTCCACCCCAGCTGACTTTGCTCTGCTCTTTCTTTTTTCACCCATGTTGGCCCAAAGAAGGAGTCACTTCCAAGTTTCACTCCCAGCCCATAGCTATATTCTTTTGAGGTTTGGGCAAGAGCAGAGTCAAAATCTATTGTGCAACTTCCCAGAGGGGCAAATAAATTCACTAGGCCCTTAAAGTCAAAACCACAGTTTGTTTTAGAGCTTTTTAATAATCTCTTTGTGCAAATGTCAAGAAAGCAAGCCAGAACCATTTAAAAATTATTATTCAGCAGTATCAAAGATGTGAAATGCTAAAGAAAAGCTACCATCTTAGGGGCGGCCAGGTGGCTCAGCGAGTAAGAGCACCAGCCCCAGTGTTGGGATGACCCGGGGATCGAATCCAAGCTCAGATACTTAGCACCACACCCAGAAATAACTGGCCGTGTAACCTTGAGCAAGTTACTTAACCCTAATTGCTTTAAGAAAAAAAAAAGCTACCATCTTGCCTTCTACAGAAGCACTTCCTTTTTCAGACTTCCTTAGCATGTGAAAATATTCTTCTACATAACTAAACTTGCCAGATAACTAAAGTTGTGCCCTTTTAAAAGCCAAACCTCTAATTATTTATTCATTTTTTTATTTGCTTGTTTATTTGTTTGTTGATTTGTTTTGCCATTTTGAAGCAAACTTTTCTAAGATGATTCATGGGTTCTTCTGATTTATTAAATGGTATTCAATTCAACAATCATCTATTAAATGTATATTATATGTCAGGCCTGTCCTAGACACTAGGGATCTAAAGATAAAAATAAAAGTACCTACCCTCAAGAGGTTTACATTCTACTTGGGGCAGGAGAGGAATTTCCCTCATTATGTTTATATCTGTTATTAGGATGAGAATCCAGTGCTACCAAATAACAAAACTGAGCGTTCTCACACTTGAGTAATTTTTCATGATTTTTTCATGTTCAAGTTTGGGTTTTTGCTTTATGTTTTATAACAATTAATAATAGGGGCTACAAATCATTAAGGTCTTCAGATTATAATCTTTTACTCCCCTGGAAGGCAGCCAGCCCCTGTCTCTGGACCTCCTAAAGTGCTAGTTTAACTCAGCCCCTCCCCAATCTATTTCTCCACCCAGCCCTGAAAGCAGTGGGAATACTTGACTTCCAGGCATTTCAGCTTTCACTGGTCCTGGGCCTAAGTGAACATCCCAGCTGAGCTAGGAGGAGGGTAGGACATGCAAGCAAGCATCATTAATGAAGAGAACAGAGTCAGTTCAGGGCATTTTCTTAATCACCTACTCTGTGTCAGCCACTGTTGTAGGAACCAGAGACATAAAGACAAAAAGGAAGCTTGTCCCTGCCCTTAAAATGTTTCCATTTTACTTAATCTCTTCCCTATGGCTCAGGCTCATCTTTACAAACATCAATGACTATCCTGTTCTATGTGATATCAGAGCACCTCCAGTAAAATTATTTTAATGACTGTATTTTTCTAGTTCTTAAGAATGCTGTTTGTGTCAGATCTAAATAATTGAAACAATATCAGTTGCTCATGGGCTGGCTGAGCTAATATAATAAAAATCACAATGCCATCTAAATTAACTAATTTATTCAGTGCCATACCAAAAAATATTTTATAGAGTTAGAAAAAAAATAATAACAAAATATATCTGGAAGAACAAAAGATCCAGAATATCAAGGGAATTAATGAAATGAAATGCAAGGGAAGGTGGCCTAGCCATATCAGCTCTTAAATTGTATTATAAAGCATCAATCATCAAAACTACTTGGTACTGGTTAAGAAATAGAGTGATGGTGTAGGGGTGGCTCGGTGGTGCAGTGAGTAAAGAGCCGGCCCCAGAGTCAGGAGGACCCAAGTTTGGTTCCAGCCTCAGAGACTTAGCACACATACACAAAAATCACTAGCCATGTAACCTTGGGCAAGTTACTTAACCCCAATTGCCCTCCAAAAGACAAAAAAAAAAAAGAAATAGAGTGGTGGATCAATGGAATAGGTTACAAAACATAGTAGTCAATGATTACAGCAGTCTATTGTTTGATAAACCCAAAGACTCCAGCTTCTGGGATAAGAACTCATTATTTGACAAAAACTGCTGAGAAAACTGGAAAATTAGTGTGACAGAAAATAGGCATAGACTAATATCTTACACCATATACCAAGATAAAGTCAAAATGGGTACATGATTTAGACATAAATGGTGATACTATAAGCAAATTAGGAGAGCAAGGAATAGTTTACTTGTCAGATCTATGGAGAATGGAAGAATTTATAACCAAACAAGAGATAGAAAACATTATGAAATGCAAAATGGGTCATTTTGGTTACCTTAAATTAAAAAAGTTTTGCACCAACAAAATCAATGCAACCAAAATTAGAAGGGAAGCATAAATCTGGGAAACAATTTTGACAGTCAGTATCTCTGATAAAGGCCTCCTTTCTAAAATATATAGAGAACTAAGTCAAATTTATAAGAATGAAAGTCATTCCTCAGTTGACAAATGCTCAAAGGATATAAACAGGCAGTTTTCAGATGAAGAAATTAAAACTATCTATAGGCATTTGAAAAAATGCTCTAAATCACTATTGATTAGAGAAATGCAAATTAAAAGAATTCTGAGGTATATCACACCTATCAGATTGGCTAACATGACAAAACAGGAAAATGACAAATGTTGGAAAAGTTGGAACACTAATGCATTCTTGGTGGAGTTGTAAACTGATCCAACCATTCTGGAGAGCAATTTGGAATTATGTTCAAAGGGCTATAAAATTATGCATACCCTTTGACCCAATGATACCACGTCTAGGTCCATATCCCAAAGAGATCATAAAAACGGGAAAAGGATTCACGTGTACAAAAATATTTATAGTAGCTCTTTTTGTGGTGGCCAAGAATTGGAAATTGAGGGGATGCACATCAGTTGGGGAATGGCTGAACAAGTTGTGGTATATGAATGTCATAGATCATTATTGTTCCATATAAAATGATGAGCACTAGGGCTGCTAGGCAGCACAGTGAATAGAGCAGCGGTTCTGGAGTCAGGAGGACCTGAGTTCAAATCTGACCTCAGACACTTGATGCTTACTAGCTGTGTGTCCTTGGGCAATTCACTTAACCCCAAATGCCTTGCCTCCCCCCTCCAAAAAAAATGATGAGCAGGTGGACTTCAGAAAAACCTGGAAAGACTTACATGAACTGATACTAAATAAAGTGAGTAGAAACAGGAGAACATAGCACACAGTAACAGCAACATTGTGCAGTGACCAACTTTGATAGACTTATCTCTTCTCAGCAATACAGTGATCTATGACGATTCCGAAAGTCTCATGATGGAAAATGCTATCCGCATCCAGAGAAAGAACAATGGAGTCTGAATGCAATTCAAAACATACTATTTTCTCTACTTTTTCTTCTCGTAGTTTTTTCCCTTTGGTTCTAAATCTTCTTTACAACATGACTAATATGGAAATATGTCTAATATCATTGTACATGTAGAACCTATATCAGATTGTGCACCATCTTGGGGAGGGGGAAGAGGAGAAAAGGGAAGAAAATTAGTAATACAAAATCTTATAGAAGTGAATATTGAAAACTAAAAATAAACAAACAAATGAATGTTTTTTTTTAAATAATGCTTTTTGTTGGTTTCTTCTTCTTCTTTCCTTGCTGTTACCTGTCACTTGTTTCTTTGATAAGTAGCACTTTCCCTCAAGTTTGCAACACCTATTCTGGTTTAGACTGAGAAAAGAGATCACCAAACTTATTAGAATAGTCTAGAAAACAACCATAAAATGACTCTGAGTGAAGGCTTCTTCTACAAAGTGGAAGAGGTGTGGTACAGAGGAGAGGGCCCTGAAGTGAGACTGGGAGAAGAGGATATTTGGGTACTGATACCAGCTTTGCTGTCTGAGCAAATCACCAGACTTTCTGAGTCTGTTTCCTCTTCTATAAAATGACAAGCTTAGATCATATGACATCAAAAATCCCTCAAAAATTCTATCCAGGAGTCTATGGCATCACAGGCTTCATGCCATCTTTTCCAGGTCTTTTTTTTCCCCTCTTTCCTTGGGATTTTTAGGTCCATTCTAGATTATTGTGGTGGTTCATAAAAGACTTATATAAAAGTGGTATACTACCCCACTTTCTCTTAAGATCTATTAAGCTTAAAGAATAGTACTTAAGACCTGAAGAAAATGTTATAGGCTTTAAAAATGTTTTAATGTTGTCAATCAATAAATATCATATGAATAATAATTAAAAATCAGCACCTCTGGAAGAGAACATCCAAAGATGGCATTTCAAAATCCTACATTAAGCATTATCCTATATTAATACATTAATGTATTAAATCCTACATTAATACAAACAATAGGTAAATTTATGGCATTGGATTTGCATCTGGGATTGCAAAATTGTTCAACCATCTTTTAAGCAATGTAATCTTAAAAATAACTCACATGAACAATTCTTGAAAAATACTTTCGGAGTTAATATGTTGGGTGTATTCATTTTTAACCCTTGTTGCTGTTCATTCATTTTTCTGTTGTGTCCAACTCTTCATGACCCCATTTGGGGTTTCTTGGCAAAGATACTGGAATGGTTCTCCAGTCCATTTGACAGATAAAGAAACTAAGGCAAACAGGGTTAAGGGACTTGCCCAGTGTCTGAGGCCAGATTTGAATTTGGGAAGATGAATCTTCCTGACTCTAAACCTGGCACTCCTTTTAATACATTTCTATTTTATTTTGAAAACTCAAGTCAACAAGCTTTTTTCTTAATAAATATGTGTGCCAGGCCCTGAGCAAAGTTCTGGGTAGTCTTGTCCTGAAGAAACTAACAGTTTATGAGCGAGACAACATGCAGACTAGGCACAAACAAAATATGTAGACTTAATGGAAGAGCTAGAGGTAATCTCAGTGGGAAGGCATTAGTGTGAAGGGAGATCAGGAAAGATCTCTTGTAAAAGCTGGAACTTGAATGCTGAGATCTGAAGGAAACCAGAAAAGCCAGGAGGCAGAAAATGGGGGAGGACTTTCCAAGCATGGGGATAAGCAAGGGAAAATGCTCAGTTAAGGAGATGGAGAGTAACGTACAAGGAAAAATAGAGGTGTCAATGTGAAAGGATCACAGAGTATGTATGCCAGGTGGAGTGTAGGGTATAAGAAGACTAGAAAGGTAGAAAAGGGCCAGGTTATGGAGAACTGTAAACAGAGAATTTTCTTTTTTTTCTTTTTCTAAAAAGCAATTAGGGTTAAGTAACTTGCTCAAGGTTACAGAGCCAGTTATTTCTGGGTGTGGTGCTAAGTATCAGAGTCCAGATTTGGTCCCAGGTCATCCGGACTCTGGGGCCAGTGCTCTTACTTGCTGTGCTACCTGGCCACCCCAACAGAGGATTTTCTATTGGCTCTGGGGCAATAGGGCACCACTGGAGTTTATTGAATGAAGGGGGGAGTGACACTGTCAGATCTACACTTTAGGAAGATCAATTTGATAGCTGAATGGAGGGTGGACTGGAGTGGGGAGAGACTTGTGGCAGGGATAGTGAGCAGGTGACTGCAACAATCTAGGCATAAGATAATGGTCTATACCAGGGCTATGGCAATGTCAGAGGAGAGATGAGAATATATGTGACAGATGTTCTCAAAGTAAAATCAAAAGGACTTGACAATTGATTAGATATGGGGAGAGAAGTGAGAATGAAGAGTCAAATACAATATCCAAGATGGAAGCTTGAATGTTTGGAAAAATGGTGGTACCCTTGAGAGTTATAGGGAGCTGGGGAAGAGGGGAGGGTTTTAAATCACAGATAACAATTTCCGTTTTGGACATGCTAAGTTTAAGATCTCTATGAACGTCAGTTTGAAACATTCAATATACAGCTGGAGATCCAAGACCCCAAGTGAGGAGAAAGTTTAGGGCTAGATAAATAGATTGGAGAATCTTCTTCATCAAGATAATTCAATCTATGGGAGCTGATAAAGAGAGAAGAGAAGAGGACTCAAAACAGAGCTCTGGGGGATACTCTGGGTTAGCAAACATCACCTGGATAAAAATCCAGCAAAGGAGACTGAGCAGAGGCAGTCAAACAGGTAGAAGGAGGACTGGGAGGGAGCAGCATCACAAAAACCTAAAGACACCAAAAGAGGATGAGTGACAGTGTTGAAAACTGCAAAGAAGTAAAGAAAAATTAGAATTGAGAAAAGGCCATTAAATTTTGGCAATTAAGAGAGCACTGGTAACTTTAGAGAGAGGAGTTCCTGTTGAATGAGGAAGTTGTTAGTGAGACTGCAAAGAGTACCGAAAGGAGGGAAGGGAAAGGACAAGTAGAGGCACCCATTGTAGATGACTTTCTGAAGAAGTGTAGCTATGAAATGGAGGAGAAATATAATGGAGATGGATGGATCATGTAAGGGTTTTTTTGAAGATGAAGAAGACACAGGCACGCTATTTTTTATGAAAAAAAATCTATAAAGAAATAATTTAGTCATTGCATTATCTAAGTCATGCCCAGATTCTAGTGGCTTCAACAGTATAACTAACCCTTTAAGTAAGAATATATTAAATTCTGGTATATGGGACAGGAGCCAGAAGAAAAACAAAAACAGAAAAAAATACAAAGGTTTGTAAGTTTCCACTATCACCACCAATGGATTGCTGTATCTATAGCAAGTGTAGTATATTATTATAAACTTTCAATTCAATCCAAAAATCATTTGTCATGTGTCTATTACATGCAAAGCATTGTTCTGATGTCAGAAAAAAAAAAGATAAAAAAAAAAGGAAATAGTCACCAGTTCCAAGGCATTTATGTCCTACTGGAGGATGCCACATTTCCCCATATATATAAATGCAATATAATTGGTGTTGGCAGTCTAGAGCACTGGTAATTAGGGTGAATAGAAAATGCTTGCTCTTAGACCAACACCTGAAATGAGTCTTGAGGGAAACTCGAAATTCCAAGAGGCAGAAGGGAGGGGAGAGAATTCCAG
>NW_027186473.1:48052940-48136413 GCF_028583685.1 Petaurus breviceps papuanus
GGAAACTCGAAATTCCAAGAGGCAGAAGGGAGGGGAGAGAATTCCAGGCTGGGGCAACAGAGGCAAAAGGTCACCCACATAGACACAGCATAGTCTAGGACTGGAATTCTTTACCTTTTTTGGGTCATGGACCCCTTTGGCAGACTGGTGAATTCTAGGCTCCTCAGAAAATCTTTTTGATGCATAATATAAAATTCACAGGATCACAAAAGAAACCAATTATTTTGAAATACAGTTACCAAAATATATTTTTTTAAATACACAAACCTAACTTATGAACCTCTTGACTACTAGGAATCACTGGATTTGGAATAAAAGGACATGAGTTCTAATTCTGACCCTGTTGTTTAATATCTCTGTGAGTTTGGACAAGTGACTTTGCCTCTCTATGTCTCGATTACTTCATCTGTAATATGGAGGATAATTAACCTAGCATTAGCTACCTCTCAGGGTTATGCAAACCATCAAACCCACCAGAAATTCAAATAATTATAATACATGGGGTATGGGCCCTGGCATAAACTTGCATCACATCCACTAATGAGAATATCCCTCTACCTCAAACAATACCATATTTGGGAATGATTTATTGAGTCATGTCTAGTTATTCAGGAGCCTCTTCCTTCTAAGGAGGCCTTTACAAGGAAAAGCAGATGCAGAGCTAAAAGCCAAAGCTAAAAAACACAAAAAGGAGAGGGCCTCCACAAAGTGACTTGTATGAGAAAAAAAAAGCCTGTGAATCTTCAAGGCCCTTCAGGTGTATCACGAGGTCCAGTTCACAATGGCCAAAGATGGCAGCAAAATAACAAAAAGTTTCTCAGTTAACCTGCGAGATATAGCCTGCTTAGTGGTGAAATAATGGAGCAATTCCTAGGCAATACTGAATTCATCAACCAAGGAGAGGAGTTCCAGGACCAAGCACAATCAAAGGGCATCTGGACTGATGTAGCGTGCAGAGATCTTGCCTTAGTACCACGAGTTATGCAGGCTGAACATGTCCAGAGGAAAGGGGTCAGCATAGATGTGATCTCAAGTGCTATAATTCTGGAAGGAAATAGCTCCTTGGGAAGTTAAAACTACCTGGAGGAAAAAAGTTGCTTGACTATCTAGCAGCCTTGAATGCTTTTCCCTACCAGGGAGCCTGAACCCAGAGCACAGGGTAAATCTGGGAGTGACTAAGGAAGTGAACATTTATCAGGTTGAAAGGTATAGAATCTAGCAACCCCAAGTGCATCACCCTTCCTCTTATAACAAGTGTGGAGAGTATCTGATGATGGTTGGGGAGGGGTTGGGGAGTATAGGAGGGAAAGGGGGAGAATAGAATAAGAAGACTGGCAATCCTAGAGTAGTAATATGAGTCTGGAATACTGTATTCCCCTGAGGATGACAGAGAGCAACCAAACAGAGAACTGTAGCCTTATCCACTTAAATGGTGTCTGATATAATTCCCTTCATTTTTTCATTTTTTTAGGATCAAATAAACTCTGTCCTATATTCAAAGTATTATTAGCTTGAGTGTTTATAAGGAAACTGAGGATACTCAACATTTTGATAGTGCCAAGTCATGAGTTATAGTCTGATGTACCTAAGGAACACTCCAGGTTGGGGCATGAGCTAAAAAGAGAGATTTAATGAAATGCCTACAAGACTGAATCAGGTCCAGAAAACAAAGAGCTTCACTTTGAGATCACAGGTTATGTTAATAATAATAATAAAGTTTTTAAAATTATGATTAATAATAATTTTCAGGCAGAAGAGGGTCCAAGAGTAATGGGAATATAAAATCCAATTTTGAAGAAATGAGTGCACACTATCCACCTCTCATATTTTGACATTTTCAAAAGTCCTGGATCTGGAGACAGAACAGAGACATGAAGAGACTTTGGTTTCTAGTCTCCTATTATTTCTCTGGTTTTGCAAAAAAAAAAAATCTTCCTCAAGAAGTTAAAGAACAAGAATGGGAAGAATTTGGGAGCTAGAAAAGAAAGATGTAAGAAACCATGCCCAAGTGAGAAAATTTAGGCCAGGGAATGTACAAAAGGAAGTGTGAGGAGGGAGGAATGAAAAAGAGAGAGAAAGAAACCATGTCAAAATGAAAAGAAGACAGAAGCAAACAAAAGAGAGGAAAAAGAAGGAAACAGACTGGAAGAAGATTAGAGGGAATCAACAGGAAGACCCATTTAAATCTAATTTTTGTGGTTTCCCTGATGAATATGTGGTGCTAATGGTTTCTGAATTAATAGGAGTCTTATGGGCATAAGACATCAAGAAAAGCCAGATGAAAACAGAATCCCACTTAAGTGGTATTTTGAGGCCAGACACAATGGCTGAACAAGAAACAAGATTTGTATCAGAGTAATGCTGTCATTGCTTAATTTTAACCCAGTACTTTATCTTCAAAGCATCCAATATAATCATCCGTGAGGAAACTACTCTATGCTCTCAGAAGACTTGGAAGCCCAGTCTTGCTTCCATAAAGAAGAAAATGGAAGATCTATGAGCTCAGTCAGGCTAGCAGTTCGAATTAAAAATTGTGACTTTCCTCCAACCTCAAGGATACTCTTTACATAGATGTGTTCCCATCTACACCATTGAAAAAGCCCCAAGGAAAAGAGCTAAGTAGAATGATTGGAAGCAAGTCTTTGTCTTGGGACAAGTACTGTGGAAAGATTCTACTGTCTTTTCATCGGGTTTTTTTTTCTGCCAGCTAACAAGCATTTATTTCCTCTTCCTCCCACCACCCCACCCACCATACTGAGAAGGAGGAAAAATACAACATAAGACCTCATAACAATTATACACAGTTCAGCAAACCAAATTTTCATACTGGTCTTCTTCAAAAATGTATGGTTTTAAATTATAGAAAACAGAAATAATAGGAAAACACTGTATTAAATGATAATGCCCTTAAATGCAGGGACTGTCTGGACTGTCTTATTCTTCATCCCCTTGGCTCCAGCACCTAATAACATGGTGCCTTATGCAAAATAGGTGCTGAATTAATCTCTGCGAAATTGACAACAGGCAAGGAGTTAAGTGTGGCACTTTGGAGCAGAGGAGAGATGTGACTAAATCTATCCCCAACTATGTTGCAGCTTATATGAAGATTATATATCTCTATTTAGCTCCAAGTTAACAGATCTCCCCCTCATAGATTAAAATTTTAAATTAATTAATTGATTTGATTTTTGACTAGGTAAAGAGACCATTAGCAGCTACCTCAATTCTTATTGAGCCTCAATCACTGAATGGGCATTGATTAACTCAGTCAAACTGAGATCTGTTAAAGACCTTAGCTTAAAAAGACCAATGTCCCCCACTGAATCCTAGACCATCTCCAGTTTTTCTAATCTATATCTGGTCACTAGACCCAGATGGCTCTGGAGGAGAAAGTGGGGCTGGTGACTTTGCCCAACCCTCCCTTACTTAAATCCAATTCACATGCAAGTCATGGCATCACCTCCCTGATGTCCTGGTCTTCTTCAAGAATGAAGGATAGGGGCGGCTAGGTGGTACAGTGCATTGGACCTGGAGTCAGGAGGAACTGAGTTCAAATCTGGCCTCAGACACTCATCACTTACTAGCCTTGTGACCTTGGGCAAGTCACTTAACCCCAATTGCTCTGCCTTCTCCCCTACAAAAAAAAGGGGGAAAAGAATGAAGGATAATCAGCAGCAGCAAAAAACAGAAACAACAGACCATAATCTCTAAGGATCATCCACTCTCCCTTCTAGTCAGACTAACTCACTAGCTGTTGCCCAAAAAATGGTGATCACCCAAAGGTGATCTGTACCTTTGTTTTTAATGTCCTCAATGTCTGAAATGAACTGAATCCTCACCTCAACCTATTAGAATCTCTAGCTTCCTTCCAAACACAGTTCAGGTGCCATCTCCTAAATGAGACCTTTCTTGACATACATAGATGACTGTCTTTTTCCCAGTACCTAGAATATAGCAGGTGCTTAATAAATGTTTGTTGTTGAATTAAAGATTAACCTGCTGGTAGTATAATGGGTTAGAAAGAGAAGAGACTAGAATCATGAAAATCAGTTAGCAGGTTCTTATAATAACCCAGGAGTATGGTCATGAAGTCATCTAGGGTGGTAGCAATAGCAGCAGAGAAAAGGCAGGAGTAATCCATATTGTGGGAGTGACAGTGACAGAAATTGGCAAATGATTCAATTTAGTTGTTAAAGGAGAAGAAAACTTAAAAAACACAGGTTTTGAACATGAGAGACAGAGAAAGATGAGGAGCAGATCTGTTAGAAAAGAAAATAATTGGGGTGGCCAGGTAGTACAGTGAGTAAGAGCACTGGCCCCAGTGTTGGGATGACCTGGGGGATCGAATCCGGGCTCAGACACTTAGCACCCACCCAGAAACACCTGGTCGTGTAACCTTGAGCAAGTTACTTAACCCCAATTGCTTAGGGGTGGCCAGGTGTCTCATTGAGTAAGAGCACTAGCTCCAGTGTCGGGATGACCTGGGATCAAATCTGGGCTCAGATACTTAGCACCACACCCAGAAATAACTGTTCATGTAACCTTGAGCAAGTTGCTTAACCCCGATTGCTTTTAAAAATTAAAAAGAAAAAAGAAAATAATCCAGGTTTTAGGTATATTGAGGTTAAGATTATCCATATTGGGGGGGGGGGAGGTAGGTGGCACAGTGAATGGAACACTGGCCCTGGAGTCAGGAGGACCTGAGTTCAAATCCGGCCTCAGATACTTGACACACTTACTTTGGGCAAGTCACTTAATCCCAATTGCCCTCCAAAAAGCAAAAAAAAAAAAAACTTATCCATATAAAATATCCTAGCTAGTGGTTGAAATCTTACTTCTGTAGCATAAGAGAGGTCAGAGCTAGATCTATTGTTTTGGTAGTTATCACCACCAGATGCCCAGCTGCCCACCCCAGGCATCTTCTTCCAATCTGTTGAATCCTCTGGACCATCAAGCTACCATTACTTGGTATGATGATAATAGGCACTTAATAAATGTTTGTTAATTTATTTTAAAGATGGAGGCAGAAATAGAAATCTTTCCATTTAGAAATGGAAGGTCTTAGAGAATATCTTCTATACCCAAAATAGGATCTCTAGTACAATGTGACTGGCAAGTGGCCAACGAGCCCGTGTTTGAAAAACATCCACCAACTATTAAATCTTGCTCTTAATTCATTGTCCAATCATGGTACCTATCCAAGACAAAAGAATCACAAAACCTCAGAGTGTCATGGATTTTAAAGATGATGCATGCCAACCTGCACCTGCACAAAAATCCCATCTACACATATCCAACAAGTGAACACCCAGCTTTCATATATCTGAAGGACTCCAGTGATCGGGGGACCTACTGTCTCCTGGAGTAGCCCATTCCACTTTGGGACAGCTCAAATTGATGAGAGCAATTTCCTTATGACAAGTCTGAATTTTTCCCCTTTGTAATCTCTACCAGTTGCTATGGGTTCTGTTTTCTGAAACCAAACAGAACAGAATTCATCCCTCTTCCTAATGACAAAACTTCAAAAACTTAATTATGGCTTACAATATTCTCTTAGCATTCTCTTATCCAGATTAGACACCTTCTATTCCTTCAACTGGTCCTCATATTTTATCATCTTTATGTCTCTCAATAACTTGGTCACTTTCCTCTGTATATTCTCCAATTTATTGGTGTCCTTTTGTCCTATCCAGAACTGACCAAGGTACAATACAGCTGGCCTGTCACATCTGTAGGCCTGGAAAATGTCTCTGTCAATACCAAAGCCTAAATTCACATTGACTCTCTTGACTATTTCATATTGTTAACTCACATTGAGCTAAATCTCCCAGATCTTTCTTCAGAAATCTGTTGACTAAGTCCTAACTTGTCAGGATCTTCTTGGATTCTGACCCTCTCCTCCAACATGTTAGCTACTAAGCCCAGCTTTGTGTTATTTGCAAATTTCATGACCATACCATTCACGTCTTTATCCAAGTCATTGGGGAAAAAAATGTGAAGGAACACATATCCCTAGGTCACTTCACAGGAGACCACTTTCCAAGCTGATATTAAGCCATGAATTGTGGTATTTGCTTTTCTAGATCCACTAAACATCCCCTTTATATCTTGAGATCAATCCATTGATATTCTCAAAATTATGCTACAGGGGTGGCTAAGTGTCACAGTGAATACAGTACTGGCCCTGGAGTCAGGAGGACATTGAGTTCAAATCCAGCCTCAGACACAACACAAAACTAGCTGTGTGACCTTGGGCAAGTCAATTAACCCCAGTTGCCCTACCTTCCCCCTCCAAAAAGCAAAAAAAAAAAAATTATGCTACCTTCAGCATTACCAGCAATGTGGACTTGATTTGGTTCAGATAGTCTTCCTGTTCTTGTTCTCTTTAGTGTAATTTCTATAGCATCCAAGTGTGATTTGTCACTGACAATTGGCTTCTTCTAGTATTCTTGACAGAACTTTTTCTTTTTTTCTGTTTATTTACTGTCCTCCCCCACAACATACTCAATATGTGGTAATCCACTGTCCTATGGAAGACCACTACATCCCAAAGTAGCCCACTCTACATTAAGATAGATTAATTATTAGGAACTTTTTCTTTACACAAAGCCTAAATTTGCATCCTTACAATTTACACTCATTAGAATCTGTTCTGCCTTCTGAGGTCAAGCAGAAGCAATCCAACTCTTCATCCATGTGACAGTTTCAAACACTTGAAGATAGTCAACTATCGTGCCCACCACCATAAATACTCTCATCTAGACTAAACATCCCAAGTTCTTTCAACTCATCCTCATACAGCATAAACTCTATTTGTCTTTGTCATTCTCTGGATGTTCTCCAACCTCTCTATGTCCTTCCTAATATATGGCACCCAGAACTGAACCCAATATTTCAGGTACAGTTTGAATAAAGCAGAGTACATAAGTATCACCTTATTCTTAGAATCTAAGATAGAAGGTCCTGGTGTGCTATGGTCCATGGGGTCATGAAGAGTCAGATACGACTGAACAGCAACAACAGAACTGCCATTGTGTTTCTATTCCTCAGTCCATAGACATCAAATATTCTCCCACCTGAAGGTCCCTAATCTCCTGGACATATACAGAAAAGATATTGCTTTTTAGGCATAGATTCAAATGTGCAGGCTCCCCAGGAATACTCACCAATTCGTACAACCAGGCAACAGGAGGAAAAAAAATTCAATGCTGTGGAAATTAATCCATGTGATCCTACGAGGATTCCAACTGTGAAATTCAAGTGTGGCACAAGACATCAAACTGCCCTGGTGAAATGGGGGCAAGTTTATAGAATCAGATCATCAATGTCAGAATGCGCCTGACTCTGGCTCTTACAGGTTGATTCCCTCTAAGACAGGGACATGGGGGGGGGGGGCATAGAGCTGATGAGAAAAACTGTTCTAGCCACAGAACTACAGGCGCTTCTATCACAATCCTGCACATTTGTACACTTACTGTCATGGTGGTCTTGATCCCGCCATTGCTTGCTACTAAAAGAGCTTGCAATCTAGTGCCCTAGGATTCCACCCACAATCACTGTGACTCCCCAGACCTAAACCCCTTTCCCTAACCACTGCTCCCCTATGTGCGTGGTTATTACAAGAAGAGCTTCTGGAGGTCGGGGGTCCCTCATTTTCATATCTGTACTTCTATCACCTAGCATAGTGATTGGCACATAGTAGGAATTTAATGACTACTTTTGTATTCATTCATTCAATAGGGTTAATAAGAACTGCCCTATCTCACTGAATTCATTTGGAGATGAATAAGAGAATATATGTGAAAGTTATACAAATTTTAAGCAGTTAGGAAGAAGTTACAAGGTCGTCCCAAGACACCCAGAAGATTTTGTAGAGAATTTTGCAGCAGGGAGGGGGGGTGACAAACTTGGATTCCAACCACATTATAATGGAAAGAAACAGCATGGAAGAAAGTGAAGAGGTGAGCAGGATATTTAGGTTGCATTAGTCATTGTACTTCCCCATCCCTGTTTGAGAGGTGGAGATCACCATAAGATGATGTCACAGGAATGATGTAAGCAGAATATTTGTAAAGTACTCACACAATTCATGAGGCAGAGGCATTATGTCAGTCTTTCAGGAATTCTGTTTGGCCACAGAATTTGCATTGGTTCCCCCTCATGGGTGGAGGACTCTCCATGTACATCCTGAGCACAATGTATAGTCTTCTGATGTTTTTAAATGTTAGAGGCAATAAAACAAACTTGACTTGATGAGTCCTGAAGTATCCCAGAGATGAAAAATTAAAATTGTCAAATAGTGGTCTACTTAAAGTCTATCTTTTTTATTTCTCCCCAGCATTTGACATATAATTGAACAGTTAAGAGAGCTCAGAAGATATTCTTCAATCAAACTGTCCAGAAATCTGTCTACATTTGTGCCTTCCTCAGCACAGATACTGTACTTAACAAAAAGACACACCTCATGTGAAAGCAAACTTAAAACTTATACTTACATTTTTACCTTGGGTGGCATGATAAAGAAGACATATTATTGATGAGCAAATGTGTTTTTCGTAGACTACATAACAAGAAGGTTGTTTTAGGACTTGGGGAAGATATAATTAATTTTGATCCAGCTTAGAGAAACTGGAAGGATAGAGTGAATCTTTGTTGGTTATTTAGGGTAATTAGCAGGGCCTGAGGGAGAAAATACTTCCAGTGAGATCAGGGAGCATCAGAAGGATTTCATAGCAACAGTTTTGGCCAGAGAATGAACACAGCTCAGGAAAACATATTTTGAAGGGGAGACAAAACTTCAACAAACCAGTGCTTTATCTGATACCCTCAGCTCCCTCATGAATTTTATTTTGGATTCACCTGTGCATTTTTAAACTACCCACTCCTCACAGCCATTAGAATGTAAAATCCTCAAGGACAGAGAAGCTCCCTAGCACCTAGCAGAATTCATTGAACAGAATAGATGCTAAATGAATGTCTGTTGAATTGCAAGCAAGTTTACAAAAAAGTAGTAGGGGATAAAAGGTTCAGAACAAAAGCCACCTCCCTGATTGTTCTTTTAAGGGCTAGGGTAGTCCTTATTTTAAAATCACCATTTAGCTCCTTCCCAACAATTGCTGGCTATGCAAAAGACCATCAAAAGCAGCAAATACTGAGTAAACCTATTTATTCAAACAAAATAAAAAACAGAAATTGGAAAGGTTATACAGATTAGAATATAACAAAGAGAACTCAAATTGTAGGAAGGTAAAATCCCAACTCAAAGCAGAAGAGAGAAAGAGACAGAGAGAGGAGGGAGGGAGAGGGAGAGAGAGAGACAAAGAGGGGGGAGAGAGAAAGAGTGAGAGGAGAGAGAGGAGAGAGAGAGAAGAGACAGAGAGGAGAGACAGAGAGAGAGAGAGAGAGAGAGAGAGAGAGAGAGAGAGAGAGAGAGAGAGAGAGAGAGAGAGAGAGAGAGAGAGAGAGAAGAGAACAATCTCCCCAGAGGGAACCCATTTTCAGCAGTCTCTAGAATTTCAAACAAGTCCAGGGACATGATGGGACAAGGTTCTCATGTACGTTTGCCATTCCAAAGTCTCTATGATAACCTCCTTCCCTGGAGTGTCTTCTCTCCACATCTTTCCAACGATTTTCTCTAGAACCAACCCAGTGAGTCCCTAACACACGTCTATAGCATTTCATTCAACCTTCTCTCTGCCATTCAGGAGTCAGAATTCCTTTTTATACATTATCAAACAAAAGCTCCCAGGTATGAGTAGAAGCCAGAATACATAGCAAGAAATTCCTCACAATGAAAAATATCTAAGTAAGATGACCCTCCTTGTTCAATTATGTATTTCTACTTATTGGTGTTTTTCAAGAAGAGGCCAGATGATCCATTTTGAGTATGTTGTAGAGTTTTGTTGGTTTGTCGTTATTGTTTTCTAGTAAATATTGAAATATGGCAGCGAGGTGGAACCACAGTGCATATATACTGGAATCAGAAAGACTTATCTTCATGAGTTCAAATCTGACCTCAGACACTTACTAGCTGTGTGACCCTGGGCAAGTCACTTAACCCTGTTTGCCTCAGTTTCCTCATCTGCAAAAGGAGCTGGAGAAGGAAATGGCAAACTACTCCAGTATCTTTGCTAAGAAAGCCCCAAATGATGTCATGAAAAGCCAGACATGACTGAACAACAAGAACATATATAAATAGAAAGCGTCCAGGTCCCTTCCAACTCTGAAATTCTTTGATTCTTTAATGCCTGCCTCCATGCCTTTGTCTATGCTGTTTCCCCAACCTGATTGAGTTCTCGCTCACTCTTGATTTAAATCTTTCCTATTCTTCAAGGCCATGTTCAAACCTCATTTCATCTAGAAAATCTCCCCATGAACCATATTCCACCCATACTGATCATTCCTGCTTCTAAACTCTTTATAATCTATTCCATATCACTTAGCATTAAATTAGTTATTTCTCATGGAGTGTAGAGCAATGAAAAGTGATAGATTTGGAGTCAGAGAATCTTGGCTCAAATCCTAGCTCTACTACTTACTAGCTATATGACTGTGGGCAAGTCACACAACTACTCTGGGCCCCAGTTTCCTCATCTGGAAAATGGAGTAGTGAGGTTGCTAGATTAAATGACCTCTATGGACCCTTCCAGTTGTATGTCCATGATCCTATGTCTGAAACCACAAAGTATCATAGCATCAAAATCAGAACAAGTCCTCAGAGATCTTACTCCTAACGAGAGATCAGTTAGAACACACTGTCTTTCCGTTGCTAACCAGATAGCTGAGCCCAGTAGGTAGGAAGCAAAGAGTTCTTTTAGTGCAGCAAAAACTGAAAGTAAAGGTTTCCTCAAGTCTTTGAGAGAGCTTCTTTTATTAGGCTAGGCTTTGAAAAACTAAGCTTCACTTTGTGAAGTATTCAGAGGGGACCTGGAAAACAGCTCTTTACATTTTAACGTAAATTAAAAACCATTTCAGGAGCAGCTGCCAATTCAGTCCTTGCCAGCTATAATGCTTTTGCTAGCACACAGGCTCCTGCAGATGAAGGGGATGGTGTAGGCATTGCAACTGTGCATATCAGTGCAAAAATAGAAGGCAATGTGGATGTTGGATTTGGTTGCTCTGGTGGACATAATTCTATTTATCTGGGCATGGATTTTGTCATCCTCACCAACCCACCCCTCCTCCTTTTACCCCAAGGTACGCTTAAAAACACTCTGAAAACGTAGGTCTCCATGTAAAATCAGCAGTCTCCACAGGTGTCTCTAAAAAGCCTGTTAGACTTCCACAGAGCCATGAAAAGCAAACAGAGTGGAGGCCTAATGAGAGTTCAGCGAGCGTGGTGGCCCAGTGGAAGGCCTGGCTTTGTCAGCCTTTTTAGTCACACCTGTATTTAGAGACTGGTGACCTCTGAAGATGGTATGAGTTTGGTTCACCTTTGTATAAACATCCAGAAGCTCATGGGATAGGGATGGGGAAGAGTGGAGCAAAATATACAATGTACATTTATTAAGCACCTGCTGTGTATAAAGCATTGTGTTAGAGTCGGAGATAGGGGGGCGGGTGCCTTGGGGGAATTCAGAGTTTAGTAAGATGTCTAAATGGTACTTAACGGTTTTATAGGGGAACAAACAGAACAAACAGGGTGTATATACATTAGTACACTACAGAGAACAAATAAAATGTGGGAAGGTTATTTTCAAAAGTGGGGCAAGAGGTAAGAGAATGCTTCCTGGAGGAGGCAACAATTTATTTAGGCTTTAAAGGATGAGTAGGAATTCAATACATAAAGAGAGAGAGGGTATTTCAGGCATAGGGAGCAGCCAAGAACAAAAGCATGGAGGAGGGAAAGAAGAAAAGCGAACTCTTCAGTTTGCTACGTGAAGAGAAATAATGGGAGATAAGGCTGGAAAGGTAGAATGAGGCCACGTTGTAGAAGGTTTTCAATGCCTGCCAGAGAATATCATTACTTTCTAAACCCTAGTGAGTTGGGCTTAGTTAAGGGAGAAGCAAACTGTTTTTGAACCATCCTCCCAAGTGACAGTGGCTTTTATTGGTTTCTCTGCTGGGCCCCCTGTCCCTTACCCCTAAACCCATCTCATCAGTTGGCAAATCCCATCAATTCTACCTTCATAATATGTCTTTCCTCTCCACTCACATGGTTCTGACTCTCATGACTACTACACAAAAATTTACTAGGTCCTTTATTTTTTTATTTATTTTATTTGTATTTTTTTTAATAATATTTTCCCCAGTAAAATATAAAGACAATTTTTAACATTCCCTTGAGGTATCCTTAAGTACACACCATGTACACTATTTTAAGTGTGAATATAACAAAGACAAACACAAAATAGTCCCTCTAAGTATCTTACATTATGTCTGGGAAAACAACATGAAGATGAAAAGCAAATACAAAATATATACAAAGTCATTGGTGGGGCAGGGAGGCACAGACAGGATGGGGATCAGCCTCCTCTTAGAGGAGGGGGCAATTTAGCTGAGCCTCAAAGAACTTTCAGGACTCTAAGAAGCAGAGGCAAGATGGGGATGTATTGTGGCTGTAGGAGACAGCCATGTAAAGATGGGTATAGGAGATGAAGTGTGGTGTGAAGGAAACAGCAGCTAGTAAGTTTGGCTGAACCAGAGATTGCATGAAGAAGAGTTAAGTCTATAAGTCAATAAGCTTTAAGGGCAAGCTGGAGACAGTGTGTAATGGGCTTGAAGAGTCAGAAGAGGGAGTAGAAACAGGACTTCCACAGGGCTCTGGCTCTCACCTCCTCCAATTCATGTAAAAGGTGACTCTGAAGAAACTTTGGAGCTACAGAGCCCACAAAATGACACAGAGAAGCTAACCTCCCACTGAGGACAGCCCAGCGGGCCAGCAGTAAGCAGCCAGCACAGTGCTCTGGGAACTGAACTGGGCCCGTGCCAGCCCAAAGTTTTAGCCCCAGGGCAGGCCTGACCAGCCCCGGCTGGAGGGACTTCAGATCACCAGCAGCTGTGGCGATTTCCAGAATTATCAACACATAGATGCTAAGGACAAAGTGAGATGTCAGTGCAGTGTGGACTGTGGGATCCAGTAGTTGGGAGCGTGATCGGATTCTGCACCAGGGGTGAGAAACTGATGAGGAGCCACATGCAGGCACTGCCACATAGCAGCTTTAGCTCCTGGTCTGCAGTTAGTAGGGGGACCAAGCAATCAGTCTGAGGGGTAATCACTCTTGTTTTAACCTGCTTGGATCTGGATTGTGGTCTAGGGTGGAAGTTCTGGGGTGTGCAACCAGCTTTCCAGAGAGTGTGGAGGCTTCAGAGAGGGCACCCAACTAATACCTTAAGCAGCTGAGAAAACCCCAGTGTTTGGGATGAAGATCCCTGTAGCAGCAAGCACCCCAAGCGCGTCCTCAGGGTTTGCTGCCCATACAGGTTCTTGGATCTGCTTTGTTAAAGGAAAGCAACTCAAAATGGGTTAACAAGCTTACTTTAATCAGTCAAAAATATATCATTTACCTTGTTCAGGGGAAAAAGGTCAGCACCCCAAACTTCAAAATATACAGACAGAATTATCAAGACATTAACAGACCAAGTAGACAGCTTTCCAAACTGTCCAACCATTACATCCATACCCAGTCAACATCTGGGTTTCCACATCTGGGTTTTTCAAAGCCGGGGGACTCTCAACAACGGCTTCCCAGAATTCAGATCAAATCACAGAACACTTCTCAAACTGAGTCCCAAAACAAAGCTACACATCAGGGCTTATATATAGCCTTCTCCTGGCTCAGAGAATGTAACAACCTTATTGACTCACTGGCCAATCAAGAAGTATCTACTGAAAAACAAGCCTCCCACCCCAGGCTTCAGGTGCACTTTAGCCTAGGGGCAGGGAAGATCTTTAAAATTTACATTCTTATTACAATCCCCTGTCTGGTGGCAGAGTCCTACTGTAACAAAAAGCCCAGGGGTCAAGTGATTGAGTGGCAACATGAGCAGGCAAAGAAAGCAAAATAAACACAGCAACCCAACTTTATACTCCTATTTTGGCGACAAAAAGGATCAAAGCATGGAACAGGAGGAAGACAGTGAAGTTAGAACTCCTGCACCAAAAGCTTGAAAGAAAAATATGAGCTGGTTACAGGCCATAGAGGACCTTAAGAAGCAAACAAGAGAAGAGGAGGAAAAATTGGGAAGAGAAATTAGAACAATGCAAGAAAATTATGAAATGAGAGTCAACAACCTGACTGAAGAAAATAATACCTTAAAAATAGACTAACTCAAATGGCAAAAGAAGCTCAAAAAGGCAATGAGAAGAATGCCTTAAAAAGCCGAGTTTGCCAGATGGAAAAAAAAAATCTCAAAAGCTCACTGAGGAGAATCATTCCTTCAGAATTAGATTGGAGCAAATGGAAGCTAGTGACTTTATGAGAAATAAATATACAAAACAGATCCAAACAAATGAAAAAATAGAAGGCAATGTGAAATATCTCATTGGGAAAACCACTGACCTGGAAAATAGATCCAGGAGAGATAATTTAAAAATTATTGGACTACCTGAAAGCCATGGTCAAAAAAATAACCTAGAAATCATCCTCCAAGAAATTCTCAAGGAAAATTGCCCTGATGTTTTAGAACTAGAGGGCAAAATAGAGGTTGAAAGAATCCACCGATCACCCCCTGAAAAAGATCCCAAAAAGAAAACTCCTAGGAATATTATAGCCAGGTTCCAGAATTCCCAGATTAAGGAGAGAATATTATAAGCAGCCAGGAAGAAACAATTTGAATATTATAGAAACACAATAAGGATAACACAGGATCTGGCAGATTCTACACTGAGGGATCAAAGGGCTTGGAATATGATATTTCAGAGGTCAAAGCAGCTGGGATTAAAACCAAGAATCACCTACCCAGAAAAACTGAGTATCATGTTTCAGGGGAAAATATGGTCATTCAGTGGAATAGAGGACTTTCAAGCATTCTTGATGAAAAAACCAAAGTTGTCCTTTGCTTTCCATCCTGATGCAACAAACAAACAAACAAGGAAGAACACCTCCCCATTCATGAGTCCCTCCCATAATGTAGAGTGAGTCCCCTCTACCTACGTACATCTGCACTGAACCTTAATGTGACTTTGTTATATTTTGTGGTCACCTCTATAGTATCCCCTCCCAACCCAATGTCCCAACATCACTTTATAGGAGCTACAAGTCTTCTTCTATCACCCTCTTCCAAGGCTTCTTTATTCTGTTACATAACCATTCTCTTTCCATCAGGACAGGATACTTGTGTCCCAGATAACCAGAAAGCCTTGGTATGTTGCCACTTTCCCAATTACCTATTGGTCTCTTGCTTCCTATCCTCAAAAACAAGGAGCAGTATCTCCTTATGAGGATCACAATATCTCAGCTCCAAAGTTCCCCAGAAGCAAAAGCAAAATATCCTCATCACCAGGGACACCCGCCTATTCAAAAATATGTGCCAGTGGATTCATGTCAGTCTTTGTTTTCATTCTTTTGCTTTCCTTCAGGAAACTCTTGATAATATGAAATGTTATTACTGAAAATTTTGGCCCAAGCAAGTTAACTCCAGAGTTTGGCTATCACTGGCTGTTCACAAAATAAAATCGGTTTTAAAGTCTGCAAGGATCGCCAAGTGCAAACCACAAATCAAAAAACCACCAAGGCAGGCCAGTCTCCCTGCCAAAGTTTAATGTGATCTAATGGGAGGACAATAAGATGTGAGAATTTGATTTTACAACGCTCCATGTAACATTTGGCCATACAAAGGGGCTGGGCCCAACCTCCTGATCCTTAAGCAAACATTTGACGTAATCTTTCACTCTCCTATCACAGTTTCAAATCTGCTGTCCCATCTGATCATACTCAGAACCTCCCCATTTCCCTTAAGAGTACCATCTGCATTGTCTGCTTCCAAATAGAATTTTTATCCACCCCCCTGGAGAAAAAGGGTGAGATGTGGGATGAAGGCTTGGGATGGAGCGGGGGAGAGGAGGGACAGAGCCACATATTGGCTGCATGTCAACTGGCTTAAAACCACCTTCTGCATGTATGATTCATACCACTGGTGGGAGGACAGGAGGCAGGGCTGATTCAAGTAACATTCTTGAAGAAGTGAAAGCCAATACCAATTCCACACCCCTACAACTGAAAATCAGATCTGGGCTAGTTCAGGCTGTCCAGTCTTGTTCTGCAATGCAACTCTGGTCACCCACCACCAAAACAAGCCATAAAATGGTAGCCTCAACCCAACCACAAAGATGATCCATGTATACAATAGGGCAAGATCCAAAGGTCATTTGGCAAATGTGAGCATAGTCATGTGAAGAACTGAAAATATATGAAAATCTCTCCTTTCAAAACTGATAATTGTGGCTAGGACAATGGGACAGGAATCATTATTCTTTATACCTCCTTACAGAATGCTACAATCTTGACCATGCTGATTATTACTTTTTAATCACCTTATTAAAATTATAAAATTGGCCAGAGAGATGTGGCATGCAAAGAGTCTCCACCCTCTCAAAAGAATACTAGAGCTATGGTGAGAAAGGAACTATTAATATTGCCAAACTTGGGCCTCTTACTTCCTCAGAAAAATGGATAAAAGTGTGTTTGGAGCCTTCCTAACGGAAAGATGAGGTGATTTGATTAACCCAACCCTACCCCACCTAAAGTAAGTGATAACTTTCCTAATCAACCATTCCTACTCATTCCTACTTTACTAAATGTAAAATAGTCCTGGGGTTTAGAAAAATCCTATTCAGACTGAGGAAATTTGGCCATACCCAGGGGTCAATCTACAAATTACCGTGCTAACTAGGACATATTCATTCAAGGAGTTGGAACAAGAATGACATCCTAATACATCTGGCAGGAGAAGGGTAGAACTGAGCTGATATCGAGGACCATCTTAAAGGGTTAAATAGATATCTTAAAGCAGAAAACCTAGGTTAAGGAAAATCCCAAGAAAAGGTTGGTTCTGTCAGTAATTTCCCCTGCTGGTGTCTGTTTATCCACAAACACTATAATAAAATCTGCTCTTTCGTTACATAAACGTTTCCAGTAAATTGAATTTTGTCTCAACCACAAAGAGCCAGGGGTTAACTGGAGATAAATGTAAAGTTAGGCAGAGAGCCCAACCTCTGCCTACATGTTAGAGGTTTTCCTAACTGGGGGCTTGGAGCAACTGTGACTGAAATCAGAACTTTTCATCTACAATAAACTCCCTAAAAGCTGGACAGGAGAGAACCACATGGACTTTAGGAGCCACTATAATGCCCCATAGGCTTAAAATGAGCTAATTATTATAAGGGGGTGTTATGCTGGAAATATATGGCTTGGTGAAGATGAGGTGAAGGAAAAACTTAACAAAAGTCTTCAAATATGTTTAAGTGCCATTTCTCATGATTGTGAACAAGAGGAAATGTCTTAAGCTGAAACATGAAGTATTTAGTTAGGCTAGACATTAGAAAATTGTTCTTGCCAGTGAGTTATTAGATACAAGAATGCACAAGTGTGGTGGTCCTTAAAGTCAGCCCCCTCCCACACTGAAACCATCAGGCTAGGACAGCATCCAGATGATAATCTGACCAATGGGGAGATGGGGAGATGATCTGCAGGGTTCTCCACCACACACAGTATTCTAACTAGAATATCAAAAACAAATCGTTCTACTAGATGCTTCTGGTATTTCCTCTCCCTACCCCTATCAACTCCCTCCAGTCTCCCCGCCTCATGCCCATTATTCATAATGTCCACCAGAATAAGCATAAACTCTTTTCTCCAGCTCTCTCTCTCTCTCTCTCTCTCTCTCTCTCTCTCCTTTCTCTTTCTGTCTCTCTTTGTCTCTTTCTCTCTGTGTGTGTCTCTCTCCTCTGTTTCTCTCTATGTCTCTTTCTGTCTGTCTGTCTCTTTCTCTGTGTCTCTGTCTTTCTTTTGTGTAGTCTCTCTGTGTCTCTCTCCTCTCTTTCTCTGTCTGTCTGTCTATCTCTGTTTCTGTCTCTCCCCCCCCCCGCCCATTTCTCAATTCAGCTCAAACCTAACCATCTATTCCTTCCATTCTCTTCCACTATGTGAAAAATGGGCATAGGGGTAAAAGAACACAGCAGGGTCAGTGCCCAAAATATGAGCTTTAGAAGTTCCACCTACACCTTCATCAGAAAGGAGAACGTACTGTAGTACTTAAGTACAGCCCAGGTGGCAATTAGTATTGGTATACAAACGCCACAATAGTTGATCTGGATCACATTTATGCAGATCATTCATTGTGCAGTGTGTGCTGAAGTGTCTGGTGATGTTTAACAACCAACTCTCTGGAAAAGAAACGTACACAAAAGCACTTTTAAGTTTAATCAGCATTATTAACTTTTTTTCCATCACTTTCTTAAGTCCAGACAATCAACAAGACAACAAATCAAGCCCTGATTTGTAGCATTTGCTGATTCCCAAGGTGTAAATGCTCATTCTAAAAATTTAACAATCATCTCTCACAAACTGAGTAGGGGCCCCAACACACTCCTAAGCATGTGGGAAAACATAGAAATAAAGAGCCAGGTCAGACTCTGGAGATCTCACAATGGCTTGGCTGTGACAATATCATATTCCTTCCTATTTACCTCAGTTTCCCTCAGTTTGTTCTAGCTCTTTTTGCTAATCTTGTAAGAGAGGCACTAAGAAGTTTGCAGGCTGTGCCTAGATCTCCCTGAATGTCTGTGTTGATGCTAAGTCTGGAGCTGTGCTCCTCTAGAGCCTAGACATGAGATACATCCAAAAAAAACGAATCCTCATGGTGATGACATGTCCAATGGATTCACCTGACAAGCTAGGTGTCAGATGATCTGTTTTTCCATGCTTGAGCTCAATCTTCTGTCCCCCAGAAGAGATGTCCAGTAGCCACTGTCGTAACATGATATGCATGCCCCTAGGGACTCCTTGTGATAACATACAGACCAACTGACAGCACCTATTTTTTTTCCAGCTTCAGGTTTCCCTTTCAAGGGTCAAACTGCTACCAAATCTATTTACTTACAAGAAATCCCCAACCTCCAGGCCACTGTAGGAGGGCGAAAAGCCACAGCTTTTCCTTCATCCCACCCAATTCCCCTTCTCTTTGTTTGACCATACCAGACTTTTAGGTAAATAGGGTGTCCCAAAAGGCTTAGTGCACTTTTAATCTTTAACCACTTACACTGCACTAAGAATTTTGGGACACCATGGATAAAGGAGATTTACTGTAAAGTACTACAGAGGAATTTACAGTGAGAGTTTGGGAGGAAGAATTAATGGTAGCAGATGAAAAGCCTAAATCTGTTTTACAACTAGATTTCTCCTAAACCAATTGCAAGATATGGGAGCTCCTTGCAAAGAGAGATTATTTCATGTATTATATTTGTATCCCTAGAGAGAAGTACAAGGCCTGGAATGCAGTAGGCACTTAATAAATGCTTGATGATTGAGTGATTGATTTGCTTACTCTCTTTAACTCCCTCTAGGCCAAAATTCTTCATCTAGACCTTGATATTAACTAGTTCTAGTTTCATCATCTTAGAATATGTCAGTTTTGTTGAATTATATTGTTTTGTTACAAGTGAGGGATCAATGTGAAAGGAAAAGGACTATTGTATTTAAAAAAGGGGAATCAATAAAACTTTTTTAAAATGATTCTTTCCTACTTGGATCCGCAAGGTGAACTAGTTTTGATTCTCACCCTCTCTCCAGAATAAAACTCCCTTTTCCTGTGACTATTCCCCTTTATCTGTGCTCTTCCTCTATTGAATGTAAGCCCATTGAGGGGAAGGATTGCCCCTTTTTTTAAATTTTGCATCCCCATCACTTAGCACAGCGCTCAGGTCAGAGTAAGTACCTACTCATTCAATTGTTGCAGTCATATCTGACTCTTCATGACCCCATTTGAGGTTTTCTTGACAAACATACTGGAGTGGTTTACCATTTCCTTCTTTAGCAGATGAGGAAACTGAGGTAAACAGACTTAAGTGACTTGCCCAGGGTCACATAGCTAGTAAGTGACTGAAGTCAGATTTGAACTCAGGAAGGTGAGTCTTCCTGACTCCAGGCCCAGCCCTCTATTCACTACACTATCTAGCTGCCTAAGTGCCTCCTGAATTCTCTTTCATTCATTCATTCATTCAATGCTCTCTTTTCCAAGTTTAAGCCTTGGCATTTCCCTCATTCCACCTTGGAGGTCTACATATCGTACCCCATCAGAAGTCACTCACCTTCTCACCTCATCCATTTCTCTGTCCCCTGAAGCTGATTTTACAAGCCAGACCTTTTGAACAGTTCAACCTTAAGTGGACTAGTCATTTCTAACACTAATGCCATTGGTTTGCGACCTGTGTGACCTAAGTATAATTAGCTCCAGGCATGAGGAAAATTACTTTGACAGTGGTATGAAGCACAACCAGAGTCTGGAAGCAGTGAGGCTATTACAATAGCCTCCTAGGTAAGAGACAGTAAATTTTTAAACAAAAGTAGCAGCTATGGAAGTAGAAAAGGAGTAGTGAAACATTTCAGTTAGAATTGACAAGATATGGAGACTTATGGGATATGGGAGGTTAAGAGAGAGGGAAGAGTCAAGAATGATGCCAAGGTTCTGAGCCTAAGTGACTAGGTGCAGAGGTGGGGAACCTGCGACCTTGAGGCCACATGTGGCCCTCTAGGTCCTCAAGTGTGGCTCTTGGGGGGCCACATGTGGGATTAATCTTGGCCAGGAATTCACTCTATACAAGTGAGGTCCTAGAGGGCCACATGTGGCCTTGAGGCTGCAGGTTCCCCACCCCTGTTAGGGTATTGATTGTGCCAAAAATAGAAACAGGGAAGTTTTAAGGGGAGAATCACTTCAATAATATACTCTCCTCAACCCTTGCTTAATCAAGTTTTCCTGCTTCCCATGCTGATAATCCCCAGTCCTAGGAAATTCTATCATCCACAATGCTTTTCTGATCATACTGCTTACCTATCCCAAAGCCATGGAAAAACTTAGGGACATCAGTCTTAGCTGAGGGCAATGGGGACCACCATCCTTTCAGTCACCCAGGTTCATAACCTCAAAGTCATAGTCAATTCTTCTCTCTCGATCTCTGTACTCAATTAGCTGTCAAGGCTTGTGTCTTCTCTGTCCACAATATAGCTCACATATATCTCCTCCACCAATCAATGGTTGAGACATGAAGGGTGATTGAAGGGGATGAGCCTGTATACCCCCATTTCTAGAATACTCTCTCCTCACTTCCACCTACCTGAATCCTGAACTCCCTTCAAAGCTTAGCTCATTAGATTGTGAGCACTTTGAGGTCAATGATTATTTTTGCCTTATTTTTTTCTTGTCTCCCCAGCACTTAGCACAGGGCCTGGCACACAGATGGTACTTAATAATGCCTGTCTTGGTATTTTTTGTGTGTTGTTTGTTTGGTTTTTTTTGTTTGCTTTTAGGAGGGGGAAAGGCAGGGCAATTGGGGTTAGGTGACTTGCCCAAGGTTACAAGACTATTAAGTGTTAAGTGTCTGAGGTTGGATTTGAACTCAGGTCCTCCTGACTCCAAGGTCAGTGCTCTATTTGTTGTGCCACCTAGCTGCCCCAATAATGCCTGTTTTAAGTGCTTGATTTAAGTGCTACCTACTTGAGACCTTAACTGATCTCCACCCACCAAAATGAGTTTGTATTTTCCTTGTTTATACTTCATATTTACTGATATGTGTATGTATTGTTTCCTCCCCAGTAGAATGTAAGTGTATCAGAGACAAGGGCTGTAGGGTCCCAGGACCTTTCAGATAGAATGTACTTATTAAATTTGTATTAGTTCATTAGCAGATTAATATGTTAGATTGATTTGGATTAAAGAATGAGTGGGTAGCATGAAAAAGGAAGCAGCAAATGTAGACTAATTTTTCTAGAAATTTGGTGACAAAGGAGAAGATAAAGGATAACAGTTTGAGGGAGGTATAGAAGGATTGTATTAAAGTGCTTTGTTTTGTTTTTTGATAAGAGAGACCTTCTACCATGTTTGTGGTCAAAAAGGAAGGATCTAGTAGAAAGGGAAAGGTTGAAAACGTAAGAAATAGAAGGATAATGGATGAATCATATACCCATAGAGGAAGAAAGGTTATTGCAGCAAAGGTTCAGAGAAGGGGGATTTAGCATTGGCCACTGCATTCCCTACAACTGAAGAGAAGAGGACATAGGTAAGTTCCAAGTATGGAGGAGGAGAATGAAAGAGATTGTCTCAGTTTAGTCACTAAAGTAGGAAGTTTTCTGCTAAGGAATTGAGTTGGGAATGAAGTCGGAGGCTTGAGGACAGAGAAGAAAACTTGGGTTAGTTATTATGGGGAATGTGGTCAACAAACCAACAGAGAATAGTTGTAAAGGAAAGGGAAGCCAGCTAAGGGTAGATCAAATGAATTTGTAGTAGATAAAGTCAGCATGGCTTCATAACTTTTTTTCACAGTGGCTCTGCTTCTCAAGAAATAGATCTTTGGGGTGGCCAGGTAGCACAGTGAGTAAGAGCACTGGCTCCAGTGTCAGGATGACATGTGGATCAAATCTGGGCTAAGACACTTATTACCCACCCAGAAACACCTGGCTGTGTAACCTTGAGCAAGTTACTTAACCCCAATTGCTTTAATTAATTAATTAATTATTATAATTATATATTATATTATAATTAATTATATTATATTAATTAAATTAATTATATTATATTAAATTAATTAATTAATTAATTAATTAATTAATAGATCTAGTGAAGGTGAGGCCAGGGGTCACCCAGGGTTAGGCATTATCAGGATGAGAACCAGGGAATGTTAAGAGGGCAAGGAATTCAGGGGAGAGGAGGTTATATGGCTGACCGGTAGAGTTCAGACCATGAAGCATGGGATTGAAAGTCAAAAAATTATGGACTACTTTCAAGGAGCAACAGGGAAATGAAGAGAGTGAGAATAACCCAGAATTAATATCAAAAGGAAAAACAAGTAAAGGGTTTGAGAGTAGAGAAGGATGATAAGCACTGAAGTGACTGGCCATTGGGTCAAGAACTATATCAAGAACTCCACAAAGCCAAGATCCAAGCCAATCTCTGAGGCTAATCAATAAAAGGAACAGAAGTTCCAGCTACACAAAATTAATAATATTAACAACATTTTATACTAAATTAATATAATCTCATACTAATAATTATTTATGATTATATTTACATGATATGTGTCTATTACAAAGTCATACTAATTTATACTAAAAATGACAGTGATCTTAATGAGTACCTCACACGAGTTTAATGTTTTCATGAAAAGTAACCTAATAGAATTTCATGCAGGTAAATCAAGTTTGGGTTAATAAATGAACAGAGATGTTCATTGTACCTTAATGACTGTCTCATTTCTTTAGAACAATACCCTTCCCTGGAAGACTGAAGGTCTTTATCTGTAACAATAGGCACTATTGTTGATTAAGAGATTGGGAGCACAAATTATATTCATGAAAATGAAGAAGATATAAACAAATGTTGAGGAAATAAGGTTGGTTTATGTTTATAACTAACAGACCTTCTGAGCCTCCTTAGACCATACTTCTAAGAGGATGAGGGTAAATTGCTTCTGGTGGATATTTGGTAAGACAGGAATTTGGAAACTTCATCTATTTGTCTTTCCTTGCCCTTGGATGTAGTCACAATTTCCCAGTGTTGTATCTCCAGCTGAGGGACCAAATGCAGACTCATCCTTTCACAAAACCAAATACTTTTATTTTCAGTGTCTGAGGCTCTTAGTTGCTTTCTTTGGACGCATCAAGCCTGGCTTCCCTTGTGGAATTTCTCCTTCCTCAAGTTACTAAATAGGAATAAAACACAAGGATTCCATGGCACCTGCAAACCATTTCTATCCTCACCCTCCCCACCCCCTTCACTGTCCTTGGCACAGCTAATCATGGAATGAGAGCTGGAAAGTTGGGGACATGTCCACCAAACAAAAGCTATTTCAGGATGTTTCAAGTTATTATTGTTTTCTTTTTAAGTAAAAATGAACTAATGAATCACAGGATAGCACCACAATGAATTTAGCACATGCTAAAATATAAATGGAAAGATATTATTTCCTTACATCCAATATATGTGTAACACATTCAGTACTGGAACAAACAACTTGAAAATATATTACTTTCACACACAGGGTCTGAGCAAAACAATTATCTACATGACTGTGAGTGAAAAAGAAACTTCTAGTGACAGTAGAAGGCCAAAAATAGATCTCAAAAATCAAAAGCCTTTCTGAGCTAAAGTTAATCCAATGTGCAAATATTAAATGCCTAGTTTATGCTAATTCTGGTCACATAAAGATAAAAAAGAAATGCTCCCTGACCTCAAACACAGTACATTCTACTGGAATGAAGTTAGTCTCCTGGAAGTTCTACTCCTAAATCCCACTCACACCAAACCTAAGTATCTAGGGCTGTGTTATTAGAACAGACAAAGATACAATTCATATCATTCACCTGAGAGCATTCTCTAGATGAGTGGCGTCCAAGCTTTTGTGTTAAAAAAAAAAATTGAGCACACTCCCCGATGTGTACGTTTATTGATATGTACTTTTATATATTTTTATATGTAATATTATATACATGACAATATATAATATTATATAATATTTATATATATATAATATTTTGCCACAAACATGGTAGATCTCTCTTATTAGAAAACAAAACAAATATAACAATATATATTAAATATATAAATAATAATTAATAATATATTTTATGTATTTATATATGAATAATACTTTACTAACATTATAAAGATGAAATAGTATTCAAATCAATAGGAAGTCATTGTAGTTTATTGAGTGGAGTGTGGGAAAGGGGTAAGTGACATGGTAGGACCTGTACTTTGGGAAAATTACTGTAGCATCTGTGAGGAAGATGTATAGCAGTAGTTCAGACTTCAGGCAAGGAAAATAATTTGGAGGCCATTACAAAAGTCCAGGCCAGAAGTACTAAAGGTCTGAGCTAGGCTAGGCAGATAGCTGTATGTGTGAAGATAAAGATACTTGTAGAGGAATTTGAAGGAAGAAAAGACGAGATTTGACAGATGGTTAGATATAGTCAATAAACATTTATTAAGTGCCTACTATGTGTCAGACACTGTGCTAAGTACTGGGGACATAGTTTTTTTTTAAAGACAATACCTGCCCTCAAGAAGCTTATGATCTAATGAAGGAAGACAATACAGGAAAGGAAGTTGAACATGTGTGGGACCATTAGAGGATACCCAGCATGCAGAACCATAATGTTTCTGGGAAGTAAAAACCAAGCACAGCAGTTGATAGGAAATCAAGCTAGCTGGAAAATTCTGCACTCTGTTGTGGGAAACTTTAGGAGGGGATTTCAAACCCATGGTCCTAAGGTATATAATGTAACCCTTCCTTTAGGTGAATATGTAATCAGATTGACAAGTTTTTGGAGAGAAACAGAAATTTAGATAGAAATAAATGAGTTCTATAGGCTTAAAAATATTTTAAATTTGGTACCACAGCTACAGATCAGCAGAGAGTTTCAAACTCAAATCTCTAGAAAATAATAGAATCACGAGGTCATAGATTTAGGGTTTTATATGGTTTAGTGCTTAGATATCACCTAGTCTAATTCCCTCATTTTACATATGAGGAAACTGAGACCCAGAAAGATTAATTGAATTAATTGACCCAAGATCTCATAAGTGACAGAGCCTGAATTTTAACCCAGGTCTTCTGACTTTAAATCTGGGACACTTTCTATGGAAACATGCTGCCTCATAGGAGTTATAACAACTTAATTTCTACCACTACACATATCACTTATAAAATGGTGGTGACATCTCATGACAAAAACAAAGAGTTTTATCTGCACTAATGTGGAAATTAAAAAAAAATACAGTACCAACCGTTCCAAATGGAGCTAAAACCAGTGTAAGGTCATTGGGAATTGTTCCAGGGCATCAAAATTTAACAGGTGTTGACATTTACACTCCATCAATACCTTAGAAACCATGGAGTACAGTATCCATTTATCAAGAATAATTCATTAAAATATGAAACTAGACAATGGCACAGTTTCCACCCCCAGCTACATTCTTGGGGTTAACTGCTTCCTGGCCTGACTCTATCTCACTCCACTCCCTCTCTGAAGGCAACCTCCCTAGCAGCATCTTGCGCTATGCTGGAATACCTCCCACAAGGACTGGTGTCCCATGGTCTGTGTCTTCCCCTCCACAGTGTCTTGCACCCCAGTATGTCTCCCTACCTCCCAAATGAATTTGTGCTAAAAAGTTGGGAACAAATTTTGTAAAGATTGGCCCAGGTGCCAAAATTGCTAGTTATGGCCCTAAGTCCAGCTGGGTTCCATTATTATGGATTCAGAAAACCAATGTTTCCATAACATTGCTGATTCAAAAAGTAAAGAATAAAGATTTCACAACCCATGGTATCCTATTCCTGTTTGCTGGGCTGCTCATATTTATAAGTCAGCTGACAGACAGAGGAAAAAAATACCAAATACAGAAGACTGACTCCCTTCCTGCACCTTTGTTATTGCGCTGGACCAGACAGTTATCATCATCATTGTCATCATCATCCTCATCAGAGACCTAACAAAGCTCTCCCAATACTATTCTCTGAAACCATAGAATCCTAGTAATACTCAAATGGTACCAGGGGCCCTTGTCAGAAAATATATATCTATATATTGAATAGCTAAAGGATTAGGTATTTTAGAATTTGTAACCAAGCTGGCAACAGCAGAAGGGCTAGAGCCATATTATAGTGTAATAAAAACCTAATAAAACATTTAAGCAAACTCACACATCTGTGGACAGATGGGAGGCATTATGTAATACAGGTCATTGCCACAGCAACCTCTCACCCCACGGCTTGCTGCTGGAGCAAGGTTCACCATAAAGTGCCTCTGTGAGTTTTCTTTCTCACTCAGCATTGGGGGGAAATCAATCCTTTCTCCCTCTGAAAAACACTATCAAAACAGGCAGCCTTTGACCTACACCCACTGAAATGATGCAGAGATGCCCGGAATCTCTGAACCAAGACCCAAGACCTCATTTCTTCTATTTGTTTGTTTTTAGAAAACACACAAGGCCGCCATGAACACTTCTACTCTTGCCAGAAATTTCCGTCTCAGTAATATGCAAATGTAGATGATAATGCCTAAAGTGGATTCCACAGGGGAGCTTGGTGGATTACTTCAGAATTGTCAAAAGAATCAGCTGTCTAAACCACAGAACAGAGTGAAAGATGGATTTGGAATTAAAAAAAAAAAAAGGTCTGTATTTGCCAAACTATGTAAACTGTTTGAAATAGATATTCTTCCATCTATATTTTTTCTAAGAGTTTTGAATATATACATATACATATACAAGGTTTTTAATTTAATTTAATTTCTTTTTGGTACAGACTCAAGATTTCATCAGTGTAGGGAGCTGCTCAGTAAGGAAGTTTCCTCTGTCCACTACGCTAATAGACAATTCCTCTGAAAATCATGGTCTCCAAGAGGTTCCTGAGCCACTGAGAAGTTAAGTGAATGCCTGAGGATCACCCAGTTGGTATATGCCAGAGGAAGAACTTCAGTGGAGTCTTCCTATCTTTAAAACTACTTTCTATCTGTTGAGGTTTTGTCCTTCATTTTCAAAGTGTCCCTCTAGTCAATTGGACTTAAGTGAGACAGAGTCACTCAAAGTTGACAGCCTCACTCTCCCAGAGTTATTGAAGTCTAGTACCAAGACTAAAGTCAAGGGAACTGGTGACAGCCCAGGATACAGTAGATGACCTGAGCATCTTCAATGTCTGACCAAGATCTCAGTGCTCTACAGGGCGTGCTTCATGGCCATTGGAATAAATTGTTCTCATCCACCCTTCCACCAGGAGGAAGTCCTCACATGCCTTCCTATCTAGTCATATATGGGTGTATATTCCACTGACTACCAGTACGGTCCAATAATTCTTTGTTTCCATTTGATCTTCATCTTTGAATTCATTAAAATTCACCAAACACTTATTATGAGATGGCTATGCAAAGGCACTAGGATAGACACTGGAGTTACAAAGGACAAGTAAAACCAGTCCATGCCCTTACTTGCATTTTATTGTGGAGGAGGGGGAAAGATACAATATGTACATAGATATGTCGGTTCAAACTATATGGAGTGTAATTTCAAGACAACTCTAATCAATGGAAGAGGAGAGAGGAGTTCACAGAAGAGATCAGGAAAGGCCCATGTGGAAGGTGAGACTAGAGCGATGTTTTGAAGAAAGTCAGTAATTACAAGAGGAAGAAGTAAAGGTGAGGCAGAATGTTGTCTAAAGCTTGTAGGTCAGTTAAATATTTTGTCAAATAAATGATAGAAGAAATAAGAAACAAGCCTAAAAAGGTAGGTAAGAGCTATATTGTGGAGGGCTTCAAAAAAGCAAGGGTGAGGAGCATATATTTTATATTAGAAGCAATAAGGAGAGTCTGAAGATTTTTTAGTATGGCAGTGGTTTTGGTCAAATAGGTGCTTTAGGAATGTCAATAGGCAGCCCTTTGGAGTATGAATTGGAGAAAAGGGGAAAAAAAAGCAGAAGGAGGGAAACCAATTAGGAGTCAATTGCAATAGTCTATTTAATGAAGTGATGAGAGCCTGAACTAGCATTGTAACTGAGAATTGAGAGAATTCTAAGATAAGTGTTGTAACAGTAGAATCAATAAGACTTGGCCACCAGTTGGTTATAAAAACTGAGGGAGGAGGAAGAGGTGAGGAATGATTCTAAGGTGATAAATGTGGATGACAGTTATACCCTCAGTAGAAACATGGAAGTCAATTTTCAATAGAAAAAGGAAAAGGTTTAGGGGAAAATACAAGGAATTCCATTTTGGATATGTTTCTGAGATGCGTCAATAGACTAGGGTTTCCTCTCATACCCTGCCATGTAGATTAGCCTCGTTCAATTCCTAAAAGCCAAAGACATTGTCCCCGGGACTAGATTGACCCCTAGAGCTAAGGCTTAAGCCACCCAGTTATTAATATAGTTTCTTGGTGGCCTCGGGTCTTATTGGCATGACTTCTTATTCACTTAGAGGCATAAAAAAGCCCATCAACATAGAGCTGTGGCCTTCAGACTTGAGGGAGATGCCAACTTTTGCCCAAGGCACCACACCCTTCCTTGATTATCAGATTCAGTTCCCTATGGAAGCAAGCATACTGTAAGTTTGTTGAATAACCTTCTCTGCTAAGGATAATTAAATCTACTTTTTTTTAAACTATTAAATGATCAGGAATGTCTCATTTTTTCTAGTATTATAACTAAACTACCATGGAACCAGCTTGAGTCAGACTCAGTCTACCACAAATGCCTATAGTACATCTAAATGAAGATATCTAGTGGACCATTGGTAATGCAAGACTGGAGTCCAAGAGAAAGATTGGGGATAGAGATACAGGTTTTTGTTTTCATCTCCCTAGGAATGATCATTTAGCCCATGAGGATTGATGAGATCATTGAGAGGTTATATAGAGAGGGACAAGATGACCTGTATAGAACTTGGAAGGACAGAAATAGGTCAGTCATATAAAAGAGAAAACCATTTTTAGGTTTCCCTTTCTTGTTACAAAAATTTTACCAAGGTTTATTTTATGTATTCCTTATATAATTTTCCACTATTCGAAGTCATCACATGTCAGAGTATTTGTCCATCAACCTTAGGTCTCCCAAAAATCTGTCACCAACTTTGGTTCCAAAGGACTGATAATAAAATACACTTTCCTCTTTTTTTTGTAGAGAAGGGGAATGCCACAAATGACCAGATTTGGCCACTGTGGCAACTGGTTTTGCTCAAATGATTTTCTTTGCTATGGTTGTAACAGGCCTTGAGTAAGGGTTTGGCAGAGTGCCTACAAAGGGACTGAAGTCACTTGGGAGTTGTGGTTCTTCCCAGTGTAGGAAGACAGGAAACTAACCAAGATCAGGACTGGACTGATAGCTTTCCCCTCTCCTACAGTGGGAGTTTTTCTCTTGAGAGGGAGAGGAGAGAAGACATGATACAAAGAGGTAGGTCTGGGGCCCCCCTGACATTGGAGCAGCAGCCCCTGGTGACTACTACATCTGTACTTCTTCAAACCCATGCCTCCACAAGAGATCACGAGAGGTGAATGCCAAATGGACAGAGAGGTATAGGACTATTTTTTTTTTAAATCACTGGCATTTGCTCAGAGAAGAAAACAGACATGGAGGAACTGGTTGCCCTAGCCCCTGTCTGTAATGGGAATGTAAATTTTAAAGATCTTCCCTGCCCCTAGGCTAAAGTGCACCTGGATCCTGGGGTGGGAGGCTTGTTTTTCAGTAGACACTTCTTGATTGGCCAGTGAGTCAATAAGGTTGTTACATTCTCTGAGCCAGGAGAAGGCTATATAAGCCCTGATGTGTAGCGCTGTTTTGGGGCTCACTTTGAGAAGTGTTCTGTGATTTGATCTGGATTCTGGGAAGCCATTGTCCAGAGCCCCCCAGCTTTGAAAAACCTAGATGTTGAAACCCAGATGTTGATTTGGTATGGTTGTAATGGTTGGACAGTTTGAAAAGCTGTCTACTTGATCTGTTTCTGTCTTGATAATTCTGCCTGTATACTTTGAAGTTCAGGGTGCTGAACTTTTTCCCCTGAATGAGGTAAACGATATATTTTTGACTGATTAAAGTAAGCTTGTTAACCCATTTTGAGTTGCTTTCCTTTAGCAAAGCAGATCTAAGAACCTGTGTTGGCAGCAAACCCTGAGGACACTTCATAAGGATGTGACAAGGATGACAAGGACGCTTCATAAGGATGTGATTCACTTCATAAGGATGTGACAAGTATCCTTTTACTCTGTCACAGATCACATCTGATGATCTAATTTTCTTTCTCATAAATAGTAGTCATTATATAAATTGTTCTCCCAGTTCTATTCCCCTTACTCTGCTTCGGTTCATATAGGTTTCTTTTATCCCTGTATTTGACACTGTCCTTGTATGTTTTGTGTGTCCCTTAGTGTCATGAGGCAGTGGGGTAACCACACAAGAGCAAATGACATTTTCTAACACAGGACTGAGATACTGATTCCCCAGCCCCTTATTAGAGACCTCCTGATATAGTTGGGAGCATAATTACAATCTATTCATATTTTTCATAACTTTATTTCCAATGGCAGAATTACTACAATCTTGGAGACTTTTAAAGCTGCATCATTAGATTCAAACCTAATGTAGCAATTCCTGGGGTTACATAAATAAGGATTCTCTGTGGGGAGTGGTTATTTGGAACTGATCATGATATAAAAGGAAGTTTTACTAAAACATTTTTTAAGTCTGTTATTTGTAAAAAAAAAAAAAAAACTAAAGTTCTATCTATTTACTTACCTGGATTTGAGTAGTGAGGCATTTATTTGAGATCAGTGAAAATTAATGCCTTGGAACAATAGAGAAAAAGTACACCAATCCTATGTTCAATTTTATTAAAATTATTTTATTTTAACCTTTATTAAAAGATGTGTTACTAAAGTATGTCATCATGACACAGAGGTGACCCTGAGTTCTCTGATTCTGTGCCAGTAAAGAACAAGTACTGGTGTATCTACTGAGCTGGAAAGGCTTCAAGAACAGACCCTGTGATTGACAGTCTATTGGCAGAGGACTGTCCAGCTGTAGTGGCATCCACACTGGTATCCCCAGGATGGCTGCTAGCATGGGTTCTTAGATCTGCTTTACTAGGAAAGACAGCTGTTTAAAAGGTCAACAATCTTTTCTTTTCTTTTTAATTTTTTTGAAATTGCATTCACTAGTTCAGGGGAAAAGTTAGCACTCAACTTCAGAGAAAATACAAGCAGAGAAATAAAGACCAACAGACTTTGACTCTGACTGCTTGAATCAAAGCAATGTTGCTATGCACTTTACATACATCCCTGAATCGAAAGAGCCTTTACCTTTGAGCAGTCAGGGAGCTCTGAACATAAGGTCACTCAGAATCTCTACCGGGAATCACCAGATCCTTCTCAGAAGTGAGCCACCAAAGCAAAATACCAACTCAGAATATATATACATTTCTCAGAGCCAAAAAGCATCACAACCCTTCTGACTGAGTACTTAGTTAGAAATTATCAAAAGGTGTGAAAGCCTTCCTACAAGCAAGCCTCCCCTAAGCAAGCTTCCCTTAATGGGCTCCACCTAAGGCCTATAATAAAATGGGGAGATGTTATGTCCCATTAACATTACACCAGGCAGGTTTGGAAAAGATTTTGTCCGATTATCTTCAAAGTGAATAAATGTATCAATAACCACTACCCTTAAAGACCATCTACTAACTCCTACAGGGGCTGTGATCTGCATCAGGAGACAACGAGGTCTCCCTGTGGAAATCACAGGTCCTTGAAGTATTCAATTCTTTAATGACAAAATGGATGGTTTCAAAGGAAACCTGTATAAACTGAAGCAGAGTGAGGGGAATAGAACCAGGAGAACCTTTTGTACAATGAGAACAATTTTATTTTTTTAAATGAGAAAAGACTTTAGAACTCTAATCAACAAATGCTGAGCAATGATTCCAGAGGACTGAAGAAGCATGCTACTTATCTTCTGCCAGAGAGGTAATGGGCTTAAAATGTACATACTTTTTAGATGTGGTCAATTACAGAGTTTGCTTGGATTATATGATAGTTATTAAGAGTTTTATTTTTATAATTTTTGTTCAATGGAGAATAGAGAAAGAGGAGAGGAAAATAAATCATTTTAATTGAAAAAAATTATAAAATTAAATTTAAAACCAAAAAAGTATTTGATTGTTTAAAAATAGATTTTCCACAATTTTCAAGGTAAGCTTGTCCAGTTTTCCAATATCAAAGAATTTTAACATTGAAATACATTTCTCCAAGTAAAAATTTGTCCTCTATCTCTCTAGGGCTCATTCTAGAAACTAGAAAAGCCCAGAAGAAAATCTTGACTGTCCTGAACACACAGAGATTAGAGGCTGTTTCTAAGGAATTGTTAAGAGACAGAGACAGAGAGATAGACAGAGAGACACAAATACAAAAATAGAGAGACAGTGACAGAGAGAGAGAGGATCAGACAAGAAATGATAAGTAGTGACCTAAGCAAAGGATGGTCAAAGGAAATTTAATTTAATTTTTTTTTTTTTTAGTATTGACCAAATGGAAAATCCTAGTGACAATTATAGGTATTAGGAGTTTCATGTTCTCTCTTTTTAGTTCTCATTCCCTTCTGAGACACAGTGGAATCTTCACCATAAGCATAATTCAAAACATCCCCTGCCAGATTTGCCCACCTTTCATTCCTGAATGTGCTGCTCCTCACATAGTAGTGGCCACCCAGTGTCCTTGGGAAAACTGAGTGAGCACTGGAAAGAAAGAATGGATGGTACCACTTTCTGAATGCACAAGTTCAATCCTCACTCTCTTAAGGTTAAATAGTCTTTCTCAAGAAGTTTAACCTGAGTCTCACAATGATATACCATCAGTGCAAATAGAGCCAAAACATCTCTCCCTCTTTTCAATTTTTAAAGTAGAAATACAAATATTAAGTTGCCTTCTGAGTTATTCTGGCCCTTAGAATGACTTCAGTATGACAGTCATTAAGTATTAAACATAAGATTCAGATAATCCGCGTAAAATATGTCCAAATGACTATTTCCCCACAAAATGCTTATTTACTTATTTGTAGACATATACTAGATTTTAAGCACTAGGAGGACAAGGAACCATGTGCTTATTCTTAATATGTCTCTCAGGACCTTAGTACTTAATATATGTTTTATCAATGAATGAACGAAATCTACATTCAGCATTTCTAGCTTCTGCAGCCCAGCTTCATGTGGTTTAATTAAAATCGGCACCATGTGAGCATCCATTTTCTCCTGAGAAGGGAGCCCTCGGTAACTTGATGGAGAGAGCACAATAAGCCCTTTCTCTGCCATGAAGGCAGAGCACTTTATATATTTCTTTAATGTAGAAACAAGCTGGTGAGGTGGATTTTTCTCTTTCGTTATTATTTTGCATTTTATTCTCCTTCCTGGCTCCAGCCTGGACATTCAGAATTTAAGATTTTCTCTCCTGGTTGCCAGTAATAGTACACTTCAAAAATGTTTGCGGGACTTTCTCCAGACACCTGCTGTCAACTACCACATGTTGGAGGCTTGGGCAGTAAATGGCCTCTCATTAGAGAGATTTGCCATATGCCATCATAAAGAAGCCTTTCTTTAGCCCTATTGCTTCATACGGCATCATATTCAGCAGTCCAAGCATGTAGATGATTTAATGTTCCAAAACATTTTCCCAACATAATCCTAACAGATATTGATGAACAAAGCAACACTCTTTTCTGCTGGGGAAAAGACCAGCATCTATGAAATGTGGTATCGAATAGGATGGTAGTGTGGTGCATTTTTCACATTCACACAGTGTCCTCTATGACAACGTGCGGATTCAAAATGCATAAAGAGTGGCTGCTGACTTGTTTATCTTGAAATATACCTAGTCACAGTAGAGGCAGTCATGAAATAATCTGAGCCCACTCTCTAGAAACCATACAAAGCAACCCAACACCCCAAACAAAAATAAATAGATCAACCTTAAAAGAAAACATCTCACTTTTTCCCAGGAAATGATCTCTGTGGTTTGGAGATTGGTCTTTCTTTTTTTTCCAAATTAAAAAAAGATGAAACTTTGGAAATACAAAAAACAAAAGAATTTCACTAGTTTGGAACTACATCATTGATTTCATCAGCTATGGAGGTACAACTGGTGTGGGAACTTCCTCTACTCTCACAGAGGGTGAGTATTTATCTTTATATTTATCTTCCCTCCTTTTGGAATACTATTGACTGTAGGTAAAAGAATTTAAGCCAGAAACTCAAAGTTTTCAAAACAAATGTTAAAAATTGTTTCTACATGCAGCCAGGAAAAAAGATATCCAGGCAATAGGGTATAGAAATACATCTTGCCCTACAAGAAAGTAAGGGAGGGTATAGGGAGAGATACAAGAGAGAGGAGAGTGGGGGAAGGGGTATTCAGTAGGCTTGCCATCTTGGAGTGGGGGTAGGGGAGAGACAGGGAGAAAATTTGTAACTCAAAATATTGTGAAAATGAATGTTGAAAAATTAAAATAAATTAATTAATTTTTTTAAAAAAGAATTTAAGCCAGAGTCAATGTCATTAGTTTCAAATGACCTCATCAGTTTCTAGGGAAAAGATATCTATTCCTCTAAATCTTCATTATTTTCTTAGAGAAACCACTGTCATTTTAAATAGGCAACTTTTGTTTTTCATTTTTCAAATGCTTTATTAACTTTTGATTTACATTATTCATTTCTGCCAGATTTTGAGTTACAAATTTTCTCCCTGTTTTTCCCCTACCCACCGCCCCAAAATAGCAGTCCCACAGGATATCCCCTCCTCCAATCTGGTCTCTCCCGTATCTTCTCCCATACCCCCTTCGACTTTTACAGTAGGGCAGGTGGATTTCTATGCCCCAGTGCCTGTATAACTTATTTCACAATTACATGTAAAAGAGTATTAATAATAGTATATATATATATATATATATATATATATATTTAAACATTTGATTTTAAAACTTTGAATTCCAGATTCATTTCCTTCCTCCCTTGTCACCCACCCTTACTGGGAATATAAGCAGTTCAGTATAGGTTGTACATGTGTAGCTATGCAAAACATTTCCATAGTGGATATATTATAAAAGACTGACTATATTTCCCTCCCTCCTATCCCACCTCCCACTTATTCTATACTCTACTTTATAATTATATATATATATACATATTTCTATTCCCTTCAACTATTTTCATACTGAGAAAAGTTTCATCAGTTACAATTGTCATTTTTCCATGTAGGAATGTTAATCATTCAACTTTGATATGTTCCTTATGATTTCTTTTCCCTGTTTACCTTCTCATGCTTCTCTTTCTTCTTGTATCTGAATGTCAAATTTTCTATTCAACTCTGGTTTTTTCATCAAGAATGCTTGAAAGTCCTCTATTCCACTGAATGACCATATTTTCCCCTGAACCATGATACTCAGTTTTGCTGGGCAGTTGATTCTTGGTTTTAATCCCAGCTCCTTTGACCTCCGGAATATCACATTCCAAGCCTTTTGATCCCTCAGTGTAGAAGCTGCCAGATCCTGAATTATCCTGATTATGTTTCCACAATATTCAAATTGTTTCTTCCTGGCTGCTTGTAATATTCTCTCCTTGATCTGGGAATTTCAGAACCTGGCTAAAACATTCCTAGGAGTTTTCTTTTTGGGATCTTTTTCAGGGGGTGATCGGTGGATTCTTTCAACCTCTATTTTGCCTTCTGGTTCTAAAACATCAGGGAAGTTTTCCTTGAGAATTTCTTGGAGGATGATTTCTAGGTTCTTTCTTTGATTGTGGCTTTCAGATAGTACAATATTTTTTAATTATCCCTCCTGGATCTGTTTTCTAGGTCAGTGGTTTTCCCAATGAGATATTTCACATTGCCTTCTATTCTTTCATTTTTGAGGATCTGTTTAACAGCATCTTGATTTCTCATAAAGTCATTAGTTTCCATTTGCTCCAGTCTAATTCTGAAGGAATGATTCTCCTCAGTGACCTTTTGAGATTCTTTTTTCCATCTGGCAAATTTGGCTTTCTAAGGCATTCTTCTCCTCATTGCTTTTTTGAGCCTCTTTTGCCATTTGAGTTAGTCTGTTTTTTAAGGTGTTATTTTCCTCAGTCAGGCTGTTGATTCTCATTTCATAATTTTCTTGCATCATTCTCATTTCTCTTCCCAATTTTTCCTCCATTTCTCTTATCTGCTTCTTAAAGTCCTCTATGGCCTGTAATCAGCTCGTATTTTTCTTGGAAACTTTTGGTGCAGGAGTTCTGACTTGACTGTCTTCCTACTGTTCTATGCTTTGATCCTTTTTGTCCCCAAAATAGAAGTCTAATATTGGATTGCTCTGCTTGGTTTGATTCCTTTGCCTGGTCATGTTGCCACTCAGTCACTTGACTCCCGGGCTTTTTGCCACAATAGGACTCTGCCACCAGATAGGGGAACTTCTGGGGGTTTTCTCAGCTGCCTGAGGTATTGGTTGGGTGCCCTCTCTGAAGCCTCCATACACTCTGGCAAGCTGGTCACACACCCCATGACCTCCACCCTACACTGCAATCCAGATTCAAGCAGGTTAAAGCAAGAGCAAGTACCCTTCAGACTGGTCGCTTAGTCCCCCTACACTCTGCAGGCCAGGAGCTGAAGCTGCCACATGGTGGCAGCTGTGCTGCAGCCCTCAGCAGCTTCTCACCCAGGGGGCAAAAGCTGATGCACTCCCAACTACTGGGTCCCAAATTGCACATTGCACTGACCTCTCACTTTGTCCTTAGCATCCATGTGTTGATAATTCTAGATTGCCACAGTTGTTGGTGATCTGGATTCCCTCTGGAGGGTGGTTGGTCAGGCCTTCCCTGGGGCTAAAACCTGGGGCTAGGCTCAGCTCCCAGAGGGCTGTGCTGGCCAATTCCTGCCGGCCTACCATGCTGTCCTCAGCAGGAAGTTAGCTTCTCTGTGTCATTTTGTGGGTTCTGTAGCTCCAAAGTTTGTTTAGAGTCCCCTTTTACATAAATTAGAGGTGGTGGAAGCCCGAGCCACATGGAGGTCCTGTTTCTACTCCACCATCTTGACTCCAAATTTCTCAACTCAATAGGCAACGTCTCTTACTTACAACTATAAGGTTGACTTATAGAAATATCTATGGGCTTATCTGATAAAGTTAATGTGTGACTAGCAGTTACCTGCAGTTATATCCAACATGTAAGATGAATAAGGTGCTCACCTTGCCAAAATTAGTGGGTAGGAGAGGAGGAGGGATCAACCCTTTAAAAATATAATGAAAAATCAATGAAGTTGCCTCTTTGATACCCCTTTCAAAAGTGATTTGAGAAATGTGGGAGAATCAGGACCTAGAACTGTCCTATGGATAATTTGTATCAGACCAGTAGACATTTATTGAAATCTATTATGTAATAGGCACTGTGAGTCAGGCTTGAGGGTATAAAGATAGAAATAAACTCATTCTTGTCCTCAAGGAGCACACATTCTACTGAGGGAATACAATTCTTATGCAGGTAAGCAAAAGCATGATCATTTGAGAGAGCAGAAATCACTAAGATCTGGTGGCAAAGAACTGGAAATTGTGGAGATGCTTGTCAGTTAAAGAATGGCTGGAATAGGTTTATGGTATATGATTGTGATAGAATACTACTGCATTGTAACAAATGATGAGCTTAATGATCTTAGAAAAACTTGGATAGACTTGCGTGAAATAATGAAGAGCAAATTGGACGGAACTAAGAGACCATTATCTTCAGTAATAGCAATATTGTTTTAAGAACAACTATGAGTGAATAAGTCACTTTGACTATCATAAGTAACCAAATTAACTTCTAAGGACCTATGAAGGGAGATACTATCTGTGTCCAGAGAAAGAACTGATAAGAAGAAGTATATGTAGAATGATTTTACATACATACATATTTGAGTCCAATGGTAGCCATCTCTAGGGTGAGAGAGGAAAGAAAAGGGGAAAAAAGTACATGATAACTTTATTACATATTTGAAAGAAATAGCAAGTTGTATGTAACAGGTTTGTAATTTCACGTGTAATCATCTTTTTTTTTATTATACTATGTTATAGAAATGCTAGTTGTATTCATAAATTAAAAATAAAATAAATAAAACATTTTTAAAAAGAATACTACTGGTAGAAGTCAGGATAATCCTACCTGTTTTACATTTATTTGCTTTATTTTGTTTTTAATTTTTGTAGGGGGGAAGGAAAGTGTAGCAGCAAGCACTCTAGCATACCCAGGATGGCTGCTAGAATGGGTTCTTAGATCTGCTTTTCTAAAGGAAAGCAACTCAATCTTACTTGAATCAATCAAACATGTATCATTTACCTAATTCAGGGGAACAAGTCAGCACCCTGAACTTCAGAGAATATAAACAGAAGTTACAACAGAAAATAATACAATTCAGCAGACAGGATTTCCAGCTGTATGACCATTACATCCATACCTACTTAGTCAACAGAGAGGGAAGCACCAGCATCTGGGTTTTCAAAGCCAGGGGCTCATGGCTGCCAGCCCAGAGTCTCATCTGGCCAAATCACACAACTCTTCCCAAAGTGAGCCCCACAGCAAAACCTCCCATCAGGGTACATATAGCCTTCTCCTGGGTCAGAGAATGTCACAGCCCTCTTGACCCACTGCCCAATCACAAAGTAACAAGGTGTGGGTGTTCCTGAAAACCAAGCTTCCATATTTTCAAATCAGGGAAGGTTCTCAGAGTCACTTAAGCCTATCGAAGGGCCAAGGGACAGGGAAGATCTTCTGATTCCCATTACAGCAAGGCAATTGGGGTTAAGTGACTTGCCCATTCACTCAGCTAGTAAGTATATCAAGTGTCTGAGGCTGGATTTGAACTCAGCTTCTCCTGAGTCCAGGGCCGGTGCCCGGTGCTCTATACACTTTGCCACCACCTGTTTTACATTTAACAAACCACATAATTTCTCTATACCTAAAGTTTCTCATCCATAAAGTAAGGGGAGTGGGTTAAACTATTTCCATAGTCACTTCCACATCTAATACTTTATGACCTGTACTGTAAATTCCTTGAAAATAGGATGTGTCATATTTATATTTGTATCTGTAACACTTAGCACATAATAGGTACTAAAAAAAATTATTTTTTGCATATTGAGCAATTCAAAGATAATAAGCAACATCATCTCATAATACATAGAAAAGCAAGGTTTACATAAAGTTTAGTAAGAAAACTAAACTATTTCCTTCCAAAAATATTTATAGATGAAACTGGAAGGTCAACAAGTAGACAAAAAAAATAGGACAGATCTGCCTGTGTTTGATCAGAAATCTATTTACATCACTGATGAAGTAGAATATTTAAACTCAACACAGCACTGCTATGGGAAGGAGGAAGTAGAAACAGAAATCATGTCAAAAATCTGGACCACTTCAGGAATATCATACAAAGACAACATGATCTAGTAGTTAGAAGTTAGTATTTAAAATCAGGAAGACCTGAGTTTTAATCCCATCTCAGACAGTTAATAGAAGTGTGACCTTTAACCTCTTTAAACCTCAGTTGCCATCATCAGTAAAATGGAGATAATGGCACTTATCTCACAAGTCTATTGTGAGGATCAAATAAGGTAATGTATCTAAGCTGCTCTGCAAACCTTAAAACCCTACATAATTTTTTTCCACTTTTCTTCATTCTGCCACCATCTTGGTCTAGGAAACATCACCTCATACCCTGGACAATTGCAATAGCCTATGGGTTGGTTCCTCCACCTTCAATCTCTCCCCACATCCACTCTATTATTCACTTATCCATCAAATTGTTCTTCCTGATGTGCTATATTCAGCAAATTTGGAAAACTCAACAGTGGCCAATGGATTGGAAAAGATCAGTTTACATCCCAGTCCTTAAGAAGGGCAATGCCATAGAATGTTCAAATTGCCAAACAGCTACACTTATTTCAAATGCCAGCAAGGTTATGCTTAAGATTCTGCAAGTTAGACTTCAGCAATATATGAAGAGAGAATTATCAGAAGAGCAGGTTGGTTTTCAAAGAGGCAGAAGAACTATAGACCAAATTGCCAACATGCACTGGATTATGGAGAAAGCAAGGTAGTTCCAGAAAAAACATCTACTTCTGCTTCATTAACTACACTACCACTTTTTTTTTTTTTTGCCTTTTGGAGGGCAGTTAGGATTAAGTAACTTGTCCAAGGTTACAAGGCTAGTTTTTTTGTGTGGGTGTTAAGTGTCTGAGGCTGGAACTGAACTTGGGTCCTCCTAACTCCGGGGCCAGCGCTTTACTCACTGTGCCACCTAGCCACCCTACACTAACACTTTTGACTGTGTGGATTACAACAAAATGTGGCAAGTTCTCAAAAGGACTGGGATTGCCAGATCATCTTACTTGTCTCCTGAGGAACCTGTATGCAGGTTAAGAAGCAACAGTTAGAACTGAACATGAAACAATTGTATATTGTTGCCTTACTTATTTAACTTATATACAGAGTACATGATGTGAAATGCCTTCCTGCCTTTCCAGTCTTCTTACACTTTACTCCCCTTAACATATTCTGTAATGTATGGATAGCCTCCTGGTTGTTCCTGCCACATTCTCATCTAGCAATTCCTAGTATTTTCTGACCATCCCCAATGCTTAGATCTCTCTCCCTCTTTATCTCTTCCTCCTGGCTCCCTTGGCTTCCTTCAGGTCTCCAACAGAGTCCCACCTTCTGCAAGAAGTCTCTTTGAGTCCTCCTTTGTCTCAGTGACTTTTCTCTGAGGTTAACCCCAATTTATACTGTATATATCTTGTTTGTGCATAATTGTTTACAAGTAGCTTGTGAGTTTGTTGAGAGCAAGTGCCATTTTCTGCCTTTCTTTGTATCATCAGTGCTTAGTACAGTGACTGGCACATTGAAGAAACTTAATAAGTGTTCATTGATTTGACTTTTTATTAATGTTACTATTATATGCAACCAATTCTCTAAGACCATGAATTGCACAGCAGATACTGATCTAGGAAATTTCTTCATCAGGAGTTACATGTACAAATAAAAGTTAGATTCAGTGAAAAAAAAGTTCTACTCAGAAATAAATCTGTGCTGGGGCAGGGCATAGTTGTTTTTGTTTTTGTTTTAATTTTGACGATTTTTAAAATACATGAAAGAAGAAGAGGTACAAAATAACTTGCAAAAAATGATGTGATTTGCAAAAAAAAATGACATTATTACCCTAAAAAGTGAGAGTATATAAGTAGCTCTTAACCCCTGTGCCTACTTTCTCACCTCTGTAAAAATCCTTCTGAGAATGACCTTGACATTTCAAAGAAAACTTTATGGGAAAAAAAGAACACAGATTGACTTTCACAAATAATTTTCTGCTCAGACCATTTTTTTTTTGGCCATGGTGCTTGTCTGTTTATTTTAGTTAGACAAAACACAACCTGATGGGAATAAGCACTTAGATAGAGCCTACTATGTGCCAGGCATTGTGTTGAGTGCTTTTTACAAATATTGCCTCATTGGATTCTCACAACAACCCTGAGAAGTAGGTACTATTATTATCATCAGCATCTTTATAGTTGACAAAACTGAGGCAAATAGAAGTTAAGTGACTTGCTCAAGGGCACATAGCTAGTATCTGAGTTCAAATTTAATTCAGGTTTTCCTGACTCCAGAATCAGCATTCTATTCACTGAACCACCTGGTTGAACCAAAGAAGGGCTCTCTTCCAACAAAGTGTTTCCTATGAAAATGTTGAAGTCAGAAAAAGATTCCTTAATAGTAATGCCTTCTCCAATTCATTCGATATTTATCTTGTAGTTACCTCTTTATGTACATATTGTCTTCTCCTTAGAATGTAAGTTCCATGAGGGGAGGCATTTTTTGTTTTTTCTTTGTGTTCCCAGAGCTTAGCACAGTAGCAGGGTACATAGTAAACACTTGATAACTGTTGACTGATGATTTGAATAGATGCAACCACAGAGATAATTTTGTTTGATCATTCTCTGATGATCAGTATCAAAGGCATTAAGCAGGAAGATATGGGTTGTAGACAAAAAAAATGTTCGATGAATTAAAAAAAAAAACCTTCTGTCAAGTGCTTACCATGTGCCAGAATGAAGATAGACTTTGCTAAGTCCCAGAGACAGCAATCAACACAAAAAGACAGGGAGTTCCTACCTTTAAGAAGCTTACATTCTAATACAGAAAGACAACATATATAAGAAGATACTGTCTTGGAAAGGAGTTTGGATTGGAAAGGTCACAGTAGATACAAAGGGCAGTAAATGATATGTAATTAATTATTATGTTCAAAGAAAGAAGTAAAAGAAAGTTGGAGGCAGGATGAAGAGAACATGGTCATAGGAAGGTAGCAAGATGGCCTGGATGTACATTTGGAAAGGTGATGATAGTGAAATACTGAATGGGTTGGAGAGTTTGCACTCAGTCATCACCCAAGAAAGCTGGGTCCTAGAGCAGGAGTTCCAAAGATGAGTAGATAGATTTCTCTAGGGACAGTAGACATGAATTGTGAAAGGGAGCAGACCAGCTTTGGTAGATAGACAGTAAGATTGCCTGGGTGAATACCTGCAAGGGATGTGAAGGTGAAGGGAAGAATAAAAATGGAAGAGGAATTCCTAGCAGATGGTGAGAGCCTCTAGATGTTCCTACTTGAGGAAGATATTGTGATGATTGTATTGAAGCATAGAAGCCTCCAAAGATACCTCACCAAGACTCATGAATACTCAAAAGAAAGTCATCTAATAATCCATGCAAGGAAAAAAGAAACAGATGAAGGTTGCTTCTCTTCAGAAATATGATATGAAGTTAGGTAGGCAATCCAATGAGTTGGTCCCTCAGTACTAACTCACAACAGGAATTGTATATGAATGGCAAACTGGGCCCATAGTTGAATAAGAGGAAAAAAGTAGGTTGGAATGAGAAAGTGAGGAATTGTCCCTGGGTGGAACATCCTCAAGTATGAGATAACTCATCCTTTGAAGTGAGATAACACTCACTTCAGTTCTGTGATCTAATTTTGAGGAACATAAGGTGATGTCTGCAACTCTTTGGCATCCACAACCTCTATTACAGAGTCATCTGTGGGATTGTGGTCAATGTGGGAACCTCTTGAGAAAAGAGATTAGAAAATGTGAAGCTATTCCTAAACAGGAGAACCGCCCTTTGCTTGCTTTTCCCTTCTCTTGTATTTTGACCAGTCTGTTTTTAATTGTCCTCCAAGGGAAAAAGAGCCTCCAATTTCTCTGTTATACTAAAACCAATTACCTGGCTCAGGTATTTCTGAACCTACTCCAACTAGTCTAAACTGTTCTGATGTCAGAACTCAGATTGAATGAGGCACTCCTGGTGGCTCCTAATGCTAAAGGTTATATGACATCATAAGAGTGATAGATGTGTAGCCATAAGGTCATGAAGTTCAACCTCCCTTCCCCCAGTTTTATAGATGAGGAAATTGAGGTTCAGAAAAGGAAAGTAGCTCATCCAAGGTCACACAGTAACAAGGTATTAGATTCAGTATCCAAATCCAAGCTCTCTAATGTCCAATTTAGTGTTCCTTCCTCTGTTTCATGTGCTCTATCTTCAGAATTTCATCATAGAATTTAGAGTTAAAAAGAACTTCTGAGATCACCTTGTTGTAGGTTCACAGATTTAGAGACAGAGGATACCTTGGAAGTCATATAATCCAACACCTTCATTTTACAAATGAGGAAACAGAAGTTGACACAGATCAAGTCCCTTGCCAATGTCATACTGGTAGTAAGTGGTAGATTGAAAGCCAGGTCTCCTGTTTCCAAATTCAGCCTTCTTTTTACTACCAGCTGTTTTCTAATCTAACCCATTGGGCCAAAGAAGGCACTCACTAGCAGAGTAGGGCTTAGAAGGAGGAACCCAAAATCATTGTCAGTGAGAATTGGAAACCCTGGAAAGGGAGCAAAGTTGACTCATTGAATCTTTGCTCCAAAAGAAAAAGCTCAGTTTTATAAAGGGTATGATTTAAAGTGTGTCTTACCCATTAACAAAATATCTTCCTCATTTCCTGAAATGTCCCTGTTAACTGTTCATTCCTTTGGGCTATGTAGCTAACTTATCTTTAGGAATTTCTTTTGAAATGCAAATACTCCTGGATGAGATAAAACATCAAATCTCTCACCCATTGGAATGGAAAGAGAGTCTCTCTTGGGAAGAAAGTCAAAGGAGAGGGAAACACACACACATGCCTAAGTTATAGCAGAGGCAAAGCACTGGAAACAAAATGGATTACCATCAACTAGAGGAATGGCTAAACAAGTGAAGGCATATGAATGTAGTAGAATGTTGCTGTGCCATTAGAAATAACAAAATTAAAGATTTCAGAGAAACTTAAGAAGACATGTATCAACTAACAGAGTGAAGAGAACTTTAGAAGCAAGAAAGCAACCTACATAATGACAGTAATAAGGTAAAGGAAAACAGCACTGAAAAATATTTGAATCCTGACCAACTCAGTGACCAAATTCAATTTTTGCAAACAAACATAACTCTCTTTTCTCAGCAGAGAGATAGGGAGCCATAGGTGCAGAATGAGGTTCACATTGTCAGACATGATTGATGAGTTGGTTTGTTTTTATTTAATTGTTTAGCTTTATTCTAAGGAAGGGTTCACAGGCTTTAGAAAATAAAAACAATGAAAAAAGAAAAAAAAAGCAACAATAAAATATTTACTTAATTTTTCAAAAAAGTTCAGGGGATCCTCTGAGTAATGATGAAGATTAAACACATAAGACTCCAGATAACAGAGAGAGAGAGACAGACAGACAGACAGACAGAGAGGAGAGAAAAAAAAAAGGAAGTAGAAAAGGTATTGAGGAAGACGGCACCTAAAATGAACACCAGTTACTTCACAATTTTTCCTGAAACTGGTCTTACAAATGGACATTCCTTCCCTTTCCTCTTCTCCTATCCCTTCCCTGATTTTGTTTGTTTGCATCAGGCATCTGATTTGATCCCAGGGATCTAAATAGCTAATGGGAGGTTTTCCATTAATAAGTATAGAAAAACTCCAAAAAGACAATCCCCAGCCACTCCCCCACCAATCATGTTAAATCCATTTGGATATTTAGAGATGGAGAGGGGTTAGAGGGCAGTAGCATATAGGTTATAATTCATTTCGAAGTCATCTGGATAAATACTGGTATTATTCCCTGCTAGGATGGACCCAGCTTTTAAAACTGTAAATTCAAGGAGGTGTATGAAGGCCAACATATGGCTGGTCCTCAATAAACATCCCATGTTGATAAAAAACGATCAGAAGGCCATAGATACAGACTGAAGGCTGTTTCTGTGGGCTTTCTGCCTTGAGGAAAGGCAAAAAAAGAGCAAAATAGCAAAATGTTTTGATCATTTCAGCAAGTACATCATGTTCAGGGTCTTATCTAGCCTGCATTTAGCTCACTACCCCTGTTGGCATTTCCCTCATTTCCTCTAAAAAGTCTTTTCTATAGTAGCCTCAGATCATAAGCCAAAGAAAATTCAGCTCAATTTGTCCCCTTCCCCATGGAGTTCCCAATGACTGAATGCTTTCATTTCTCACTCCCCCACGTCAATTCTGGGCCTGCATTAGTCACTATTCATTTCTCTGGGTTTCACCATGAGAAATCATTGCCTCAGTCATGGCTCAGACTCGGATGGGGGGGTTGGGGGCGGCAAGGCTGCTGTTTCATCTTTATGGTTTCTTTTACAATCCATGGGTCTTCCAGCCTTGAATTGCTATGGGACCATGTATGAAAGGAGAGCCTGGGATTTATGAAGTGTTGGGTCCCTAGGCATAGAAGTAACTAAGGAGAGGCAATCAGGGTTTTCCCCAAGGGCATCAAAATTTAACATACTTGCTCCTTCTGCAGCTCAAAGACACTATCATATCTAATTCATTTCTCCTAATCCTGAACTAAATCTCTCTTATAATCTTAAATTGTGTATTACAAAATTAATTTGAGGACATATTTCATGCTATGTGCCCCATGTTCTGGGCTAGCCCTGACTCAAGCTAGTCCCCTAATATTTTATATTCAATATTAGAATGAAAGAAGACATATGTAGTGAGAGGAATGATTCTTTCTTGTATTTCATAACTAATTATTGAATTGGGTCTGAGGTTTTTCCTCTTTTCTACTTCCTCATTCAGAAATCAACACCCCCCCCCCCCCCGTCCCTCCCCACAGGTTATTCAGCCAGACTTTGAAGTGTAGGACTAATACTGAGAGGAAGAATTCAGATCTGTCCAAATGATAAAGTTAGGTGAATTGATGAATTTCAGTCCATTGTGTTTACTCAGACAGGTTTGGGAAAATGTGGATTCTCCCTTTTGTCTGATGGGTGATATGGATATTGATAAGTCTCTTTGACCAAGACTGGGTGCTGTATCTCATACCCAAAACCCTCATTGGAAAAAGCCCCCCTCTCATTATAATATTCACTCTTTTATTATTATTAACCAGAGTTGATTGCCACCCTCAGGACCATCCATTCTTCCAAGGGCATATAAACTGTGAACCCATCATCATGATTTGTCTTTGGTAATTGCTCTTACTTTAACCTGCTTGGATCTGGATCGCTGACTTTGGTGGAGGGGTGGAGATCCCGGGGTGTGTGACCAGGTGCCAGAGCCTGTAGCGGCTTCAGAAAGGGCACCCAACTAATAGCTCTGGCAGCTGTGAAAACCCCAGCATTTTGGGACAAAGCTCTCCTCTCTGGAAGCAGAGTTCTACTATGGCAAAAAGCTCAAAAATCAAGTAATTGAGTGGTAACATGAGCAAGCAAAGGAAGCCAAGCAAACACAGAAGTCAAAACTTAGATTCCTTTGGGGGTGACAAAAAGGATCAAAGCATGGAATGGAAGGAAGACAACAAAGTCAGAACTTCTGCACCAAAAGCTTCCAAGAAAATTATGAATTGGTTATAGGCCATAGAGGAGCTCAATAAGGATTTTGAAAGCCAAGTAAGGGAAGTAAAGGAAAAAGTGGGAACAGAAATAAGAATGATGCAAGAAAATCATGAAAAGAGAGTCAACAACCTGACTGAAGAAAATAATACCTTAAAAAATAGACTAACTCAAATGGCAAAAGAAGCCCAAGAAGCCAATGAGGAGAAGAATGCCTTAAAAAGCAGAAATTGCCAGGTAGAAAAAGAATTTCAAAAGCTTACTGAAGAAAATCATTCCTTCAGAATTAGATTGGAGCAAATGGAAGCTAGTGACTTTATAACAAATCAAGATACTATTAAATAGATCCAAACAAATGAAAAAATAGAAGGCAATGTGAAATATCTCATTGGAAAAACTATTGACCTGGAAAATAGATCCAGGAGAGATAATTTAAAAATTATTGGACTACCTGAAAGCCATGATGAAAAAAAGAATCTAGAAATCATCCTTCAAGAAATTCTCAAGGAAAATTGCCCTGATATTTTAGAACCAGAAGGCAAATTAGAAATTGAAAGGATTCACCAATCACCTCTTGAAAAAATCCTCCCAAAAAACTCCTAGGAATATTATAGACAAGTTTCAGAGTTTCAAGATCAAGGAGAAAATATTACAAGCAACCAAGAAGAAACAATTTGAATATTGTGGAAACACAATCAGGATAACACTTTTGAAAAGGGACAGGGTCCAAGTAGAAAATAGAATAAGTTGGGGGTGGTATAAGATGGAGGGAAATATAGTCAGTCTTTCACAATATATCCACTATGGAAATGTTTTGAATAACTACACATGTACAACCTATATTGAATTACTTATCTTCCCAGTATGGATGGGTGATGAGGGAAGAAGGGAAAGAATCTGGAATTCAAAGTTTTAAAATCAAATGCTTAAAAAATTTACGTGTGTGTGTGTGTGTGCGTGTGTGTGTGTGTGTGTACATGCACTAGGAAATAAGATATACAGGCACTGGGGTATGGAGATCCACCTTGCCCTACTGGAAAGTTGGAAGGGGATTAGGGAAGGATATAGGAGAGAACAGACTGGGGGAGGGGGTATGCAGTGGGACTGCTGCTCTGGGGTGGTGGGTAGGGGAAAGACAGGGAAAAAATTTGTAACTCAAAATCTCATGGAAATGAATGTTGTAAACTAAAAGCAAACACAGAATTTTTTTTTTAAAAATCTACTCTTTACAAGGTACAGTGTTTGGCATTTAAGATACAAAGATAAAAAGAAACACAATTTTTACTCTAAGGAGTTTACATTGTCCTGAAGGGGATACTATGCATATATGAAGAGTCACCAAGCAACTTAGACAAGGAGTCTAGTTAGAATGAACTTAGAAATTCAAAGAAAGGGGATTTATTTCTAGCTGAGGGAATCAGAGGAAATATCATGGAGGAAATGAGACCTGGGCAGAGCCTTGAAGAAAGACAAAGATTTCAAAGACAAAGACATCAGGGATGGGAGTTACATGGGGGAGGAGTACATTGTAGGCATGGAATGCCAACCATGAAAACATACAAAGTAAAGACGGTCAAGAACAGTAAACAAGCAGTAATCCAGTTTAGCTGGAAGGACCTTGTTATTTAACCAGAAAAAAAAAAATATTTTTTTATCCACTCATGCTCTCAACTATGGAATACAAGGCTAGTTATATGTCCCCAAAACATTATTATCTGAAACCCAGTCAAAGCTATGAGAAAAATGAGATGATAAAAAAAAATTGATACATATAATGCTTTAGGGTTTACAAAGCATTTTACATACATTACTTCAATTAAAACTTATACCAGTTCTGGGAGGTAGTTACTAAAGGTATTATTATCTAAATAATGTTAAACTATTTATATTCCTATGTGAGAAGATGATACATGTAACTCTGAAGATCTTTATCATTATTAAGGCAGTGAGAAGAAGTCTATATAGACAGAGGACTTGAATGTGAGTTGAATATGTTGGGATGATCTCCAAAAAGGGAGGGGGAGGGGAGAGGATGAAGGGGTGAGTAAAAAGGATACATTAAGAGAAAGGGGAAAAGAGAAATACACTGGGAAATTTTTCTCACACAAAAGAGGTGCACAAAGGGGTGGCTAGCTGGCACAGTGAATAGAGCACTGGCCCTGGAGTCAGGAGGACCTGAGTTCAAATCTGGCCTCACACAATTAACACATAAACTAGCTGTGTGACCTTGGGGAAGTGACTTAACTCCAGTTGCCCTCCAAAAAGCAAAACAAACAAACAAACAAAAAGAGGTGCACAAAGAAGAGCTTTTATAGTGTAGGGGAAGGGGGGAGCAATGCTTGAACCTGACTCTCCATGGATTTGGTTCAAAGAGAAGGAAAAAATGTATATATACTCAGCTGAGCATAGAAATCTATTTTACCCCACAGGGAAATAGGAGGGGGAAGAACATAAGATATATGGGGAGGGAGGTGGAGATGATAAAGGGGAGAGTTCATTAAGGGAGGCAGCAGTCAGAAGCTTTTAAGGAGAAACAGGATTAAAAAGAGAGAGGGAAGGATAAATGGGAAAAAGAGAATGGAGGGAAATGCATAGATAATAATCCTAACTGTGAATATGAACAGGATAAGCTTGACCATAAAACAGAAGCAGATAGCAAAATGGATTATAAAAAAGAATCCAAGTCATGTTTGCAAAACACACACTTGAAACAGAAAGATACACATAGATTTAAAATAAAGGGCTGGAGCAGAATCTAATATACTTCAGCTGAAATTAAAAAGGGAGTTAGCAATCATGATTTCAGACAAAGTGAAAGCAAAAAGAGACTTAATTAAAAGAGATAATCATGGAAACTACATTTTGCTGTAAAGTAACATAGGCAATGAAGTAATATTAAAAAAAAAAGAAGTTACAGCAAGTTTCTCTGATAATGGTCTAATTTCTCAAATATATAGGGAACAGAGTCAAATTAATAAAAATAAGAGCCATCCCCCAATTAGTAAATGGTCAAAAGATATGAACAGGCAGGTTTCAAAAGAAGAAATCAAATTTACCTATAGTCATTTAAAAAATTCTCTAAATCACTATGGATTAGAGAAATGAAAATTTTAAAAACCCTGAGGTACCACCTTACACCTATCAGAAATGACAAATTCTGGAGGGGATGAGGGAAAATAGGTAAGTCAATATACTGTTGATAGAGTTTTTAACTGGTCCAATCATTCTGGAGAACAACTTGAACTATGCCCAAAGGGCTATAAAAGTGTGCATACCCTTTGACATAACAATACTACTACTAGGTTTATACCCCAAAGAGATCAAAGGAAAAAGGAAAAGAACTATATGTACAAAAATGTTTATAGCAGTTCTTTTTGTGGTAGTAAAGAAATTGAGGGGATGCTCATCAATTGGGAAATGGCTGAACAATTTGTGGCATATGATTCTGATGGAGTACTATTGTGCCATAAGAAATGATGAGAGGGTGGTTTAAGAAAAAACATGTAAAGTGAAGTGAGAAGAGCTGGGACATCATTGTGCACAGTAAACAGCAATGTTGTAATAATGATAAACTGTGAGATACTTGGCTACTCTGATCAGCACAATGAACAAGAACAATTTCAAAGGATTAATGTTTTAAAAATGCAATCCATCTCCAGAGAGAGAACTGATGAACCCTGAATAAAAATTGAAGTATAATTTTTTCACTTTTTTTTGCTTTTCAGTGATATGGCTAATATGGAAATATGTTTTGCATAATATGATGTGTATAATTGATATCATTTTGTTTGCCTTCTCAGTGGGTGGGCGAGGGTGGAGAGTAGGGGAAAAATTTGGAAAACAACTTAAAAAGAAAATAATGTTAAAAATAAATAAAAAATCATTTTTTAAACTATTAAATTTTTTTTAGAAATCCACCTTGTCACCAGTTTGGTCACAGAATGATGAATTTTTCAGCTGCAATTATCCTCATACACTATCTACTACACTACTACACTATATGGGGTTTCATCTGTGTTGGTAGAAATAGTATCTATCAAGTCGATTATAAGCATCATAAGAATAAAAAGTGTTTCATTTTTAGCTTTGTATCCCCAGCACCTATGACAGTGCCTCACATTTAACAGATGCTTAATAAAATTTGTTGAATTAAATTGATCATGCCAATGAAATAGCAGATTCTTGAAATATTGTATGAACTTATGTATTTCATAAATAGTAAAACAATTTTTAGTAAGTGCCAGTTGTTTATTAACATGAATGGGATCCTCAAAGTAAATTCTGCAGTGGAGTGAATATGCTATATCAAGATTATGATATGATGCTCAGGCAACAACTTGGCTATAACAGAGCTGTCTTTCATACTATGAGTTCATGTTATTCATGACAACTGTGTGTATGTGGGTCTAATATCAGTTAACCATTGTCAATGCTGATTTTTAAATTTTAATTTAATTTTTTGGTTATATTTTAAATTCCAAACTGTCTCCCTCCCTCCCCACCTTGTACTAGAAAAGGTCAACACTGGGCACAGGTTGATAAATATATGTAAAATCATACTATGCATATTTCTATTTCTCAGCTCTTTCTCTGGGTAACATCTCCCTCCATAGGTCCTTTGAAATTGATTTGAGTTTTTGTAAGACTCAGAATAACTTGGTCATTTTCAGTTGTTCTTCAAACAATATTGCTATTACTGTATACAACATTCTCCTGGTTCTGTTCAATTTCATCCTTCATTATTTTGTGCAGCCTATCATGCTTGTCTAAGATCATTGAGCTCATCATTTTTTACAGCACAGTAGTACTCCATCAAAATCATATACCACAACTTGTTTAACCATTCTCCAATTGATGGGCATCCCCTCAATTTCCAGTTCTTTGCTACCACAAAGAGAGCTGCTATAAATGTTTTAGAACATACAAATTCTTTTCCTTTTTCTCTGATCACCTTGGGAAACAGACCTAATAGTGGTATTGCTGGGTCAATGGATATAGGCAGTATAATAAGTCTTTGGGCACAATTTCAAGTTGATCTCCAAAGTTTCACAATTCCACCAATGGTGTATTAATGTCCCAATTTTTCTACATCCCCCCAACATTTGTCATTTTCCCCTTCTATCATTTTATCTAATCTGATAGGTGTGAAATGATATCTCAAATTATTTTAATTTGCATTTCTCTAATCAATATTTAGAGCTTTTTTCATATGACTATATATAATTTTGATTTCTTCATTCAAAAAAGTGCCTGTTCATATTCTTTAACCATTTGTCAATTGAAGAATCTCTCATATTCTTATGAATTTGACAAAGTTCTCTATATATCTGAGATATGAGACCTTTATCTGAGAAACTATTAAAAAAAATTTTCCTGATTTTCTGTTTTCCTTCTAATCTTGGCTACAATGGTTTTATTTGTACAAAACCTTTTTAATTTAATGTAATCTAAATTGCATATTTTACATTTCACAGTGCTCTCTATCTCTTGTATACTCATAAATTCTTCTCCTATCCTGAAGTCTGATAGGTGATGTGTTCTCTGTCTAATTTTCTTACAATATCTACTTTGAGATCTAGGTCATGTATCCATTTTGACCTTATCTTGGTAAATGGTGTAAGATATTGGTTTATTCCCAATTTCTGCCAAACTGCTTTCCAGTTTTATCAACAATTTTTTTTTTACCAAATCGTGTATTGTTATCCCAAAAGCTCAAATCCTTACATTTGTCAGACACAAGGTCATTATAATCATTTACAACTGTGTATTATATGTCTACTCTGTTTCATTGATCCCACCTTTCTATTTTTCAGCAAGTATTAAATAGTTTTGATAATCGCTGCCTTATGATACAGTTTAAGATCTAGTGCTGCAAAACCTTTTATTCTTTTCTATTAATTCCTTTGATATTCTTGGTCTTTTATTCTTCTAAATGAATTTTGTTATTGTTATCAAACTGAATAAAATAATTTATTGGTAATTTAATTGGGATGGTATTAAATAAGTAGGTTAGTTAAGGTAGAATCACTATTTTTATTATATTGGCTCTGCCCACCTGTGAATAATTAATATTTCTCCAATTATTTAAATCTGACTTTATTTTTATAAAAAGTGCTTTATAATTATGTTTGTGTAGTTCCTGGGTTTTTCTTGGAGGTATAACCCCAAAGTTTTTTATACTATCTATAGTTAATTTAAATGGGGTGTCTCTTACTATCTCTTCTTCCAGGGTTTTTTGTTGGTGTTATATAGAAATGCTGATGATCTGTGTGAATACTTTTATATCCTGCTACTTTCTAAAATTATTATTTCAACAAACTTTTTAGTTGACTCTATAGGATTTTTTCCAAGTTTACCATCACCTTTTCTGCAAAAAAAGATAGTTTCATTACATCATTGCCCATTCTGATTCCTTCTGATTCTTTTTCTTCTCTTATTGCCTATTCACACAATTTCTAATACACCTTTGAATAATATTAATGGAAACAGGCATCCTCATTTCTTTCCTGATCTTATTGGGAAGGCTTATCCCCATTACAAATAAAGCTTGTTGATTGTTTTAGGTAAATGTTTCTTAAAATTTTAAGGAAAGGGGTGGCCAGGTGGCTCAGTGAGTAAGAACACTGGCCCCAGAGTCAGGAGACCTGGGATTGGTTCTGGGCTCAGATATTTAACACCCACACAAAAATAACTGGCTGTGTAACCTTGAGCAAGTTACTTAACCCCAATTGCTTAGGAGTGGCCAGGTGGCGCATTGAGTAAGAGTGCTGGCCCTATCATCAGGAGACCTGGGATCAGTTCAGGCCTCAGGTACTCGGCACCCAAAGAAAAATAACTGGCCATGTAACCTTGAGCAAGTCACTTAACTCTGATTGCTTAAAAAAAAATTTTTAAGGAAAAAATCCCTTTATACCTATGCTTTTGAATTTGTTTAAGAGGAATGAGTGTTATATTTTATCAAAAGCTTTTTCTCCATCTATTGATATAATCTTGTGATTTTTGCTATTTTGTTATTGATATAATCAATTGTGTTAATAGTTTTCCTTATGTTAAAACCATCCCTGTATTCCTGGTATAAATCCCACTTGGTCACGATATACAATCTTTGTGACACATTGTTGTGGTCTCTTGGCTAGTATTTTGTTTAGGATTTTTGCATCTATACTCATTAAATGAAATTGGTCTTTAATTTTCTTTTTCTGTTTTTATTCTTCCTGATTTTGGTATCAGCACTATATTTATTTCATAAAAGAAATTTGGTAAGACTCTTTCTTTGCCTATTATTCCAAATAATTTATTTAATATTGGAATTAGTTGATCTTTAAATGGTTCGTAGAATTCACTCATAAATGCATCTGGTCCTGATGTTTTTTTCTTAAGAAGTTTGTTTATGACCTGTTCATTTTCTTTTTCTAAAATAGGTTCATTCATCTATTCCCTCTTCTGTTAGTCTAAGCAGTTTATATTTTTCTAAGTGTTCTTCCATTTCATTTAAATTGTTATATTTATTGGCATAAATATTGGGCAAAATGACTCCTAATAATTATTTTAATTTCATTTTCATTAGTGATAAATTCACTCTTTGCACTTTTGATACTAGTAATTTTGTTTTCTTCTCTTTCTTAATCATATTAATTCTCTATTTTATTGATTTTTTTTTCATAAAACAAGATTCTAGTTTTATTATTAATTTAATGATTTTCTTACATTTAATTTTATTTATCTCAACTTTAATTTTTAGGATTTCCAAATTGGTGTTTAATTGGACATTTTTAATTTGTTCTTTTTCTAGTTTTTTTTAATTGCATATCCAATTCATTGATCTGCTCTTTATTTTATTGATGTAAGCATTTAGAGATACAAATTTTCTTCTTATTACTCTTTTTTCTGCATTACATGGGTTTTGGTATGTTGTCTCATTATTAACATTCTCTTTAAAAATTATTTATTATTCCTATAACTTGTTCTTTAATCCACTCAATTTTTTTTAAAAAAAAATTAGGTAATTTAGCTGCCAATTAATTTTGCAATCTGTGTTTCCATGGTCCATTATTAAATATACTTTTATCAAATTATAATCTGGGAAGGATTCATTTCATTTTTCTGCATTTAATATAAAGTTGTTATGCCCTAATACACAGTCAGTTTTCATAAAGGTACCTCTCCCTATCCAACTTTATTTTTTAGGATCATCCCATCATATTCAACTCAACTCCAAGCTTTCTATGCATGCATGCTCTTTCAAGCTACCCACGTAATGATAATATTCTTAAGAGTTACAGATAACATTTTCCCATATAAGAAGTAAACAGTTTGACCTTACTAAATCCCTTATAATTTGTCTTTAATGTTTATCTTTCTATATTTCTCCTGAATCTAGTAGGTCAAATTTCTTATTCAGTTCTGATCTTTTCTTCACAAATATCGAAATATTTTCAATTCATTAAATATTCATTTTTTTCCATACAGAAAACTCAGGCTTGATGCTTAAGTTATTCTTGGTTGCAAACCCAGCTCCTTTGCTCTTCAGAATATAATGTTCCATGCCCTTTGATTCCTTAATGTAGAAGCTACTAAATCTTGTGTTACCTTGACTGTAGATCCATGGTATTTAATTTGCTTTTCTAGTTGCTTGTAGCATTTTCTCCTTCACTTGGGAGTTTCAAAACTTATCTGTGATGGAGTCAGAATGCAGACCAAAGAATATTTTTTCTCTTTTTTTTTCTTCCTGTAATTTTTTCCCTTTTGTTCTGATTCTTCTTTCGCAACATGACTAATGTGGAAATATGTTTAATATGATTGTACACACATAGCCTGTTTTGGGGAGGGGGAAGAAAAAAATTGGAACTCAAAATCTTATAAAAGGTAATGCTGAAAACTATCTTTACATGTAAGTGGAAAAAATAAAATACTATTATGTGGGGAAAAAATAAAATAAAATATTTGCTATGTGATTGAGCATTTAAAAAAAACTTAGCTATGATGTTCTTGTGAATTTTCATCTTGGAACCCTTTCAGATGGTGATCAGTGGATTTTTTCAATTTCTATTTTACCCTCTAATTCCAAAACTTCAGGGAAATTTTCCTTAATAATTTCTCAAAGTATAGTGTCTACACAACTTTCAAGTAGTTCAACAATTCTTATATTGTGTCTCTTTGGTCAGTTCTCCAGGTCAGTTGTTTTTCTAGTGAGATGTTTCACATTCTCTTCTATTTTTTCATTCTTTAGATTTTGTTTTATTATTTCTTGGTGTCTGACTAAGTCATTAGCTTCACCTTGCCTAATTCTAATTTTTAAGGAGTTATTTTCTTCCATAAGCTTTTGGATCTCTTTTTCTATTTAGTTGACTTTCTTTTCATAATTTTCTTGATTTTCTAACATTACTCTTATTTCTTTTCCTAATTTTTTCCTCAACCTCTCTTATTTTATTTCTAAAGTCCTTTTTAAGTTCTTCTAAGAACGTTTTTTGAGTTTGTGACCATTTTGCTTTTTTCTTTGAAGGAGAAGTAGTTGTTTTAACTTCACCACCTTCTTCTGAGTTTGAACCCAGATCTTCTCTATCACCATAGTAACTATCTATGGTTGGGTTCTTTCTCTTTTGCTGACTAGTGGCTTATTTTTTGTCTGTTAACTTTGTGTTAAAGTCAGGCTCTTATCCTGAGGTGTGAGGGATAATGGCCCAAGCTAGAAGTTTTTTGTGTTGTTTTCTGAATTTTATCTGACAACCTGACCTCAAGTACTTCTTGCTACCCCTGAACTGGTGGTGAGGGCCTCCAGCATGGCTGCCACGTTGGTAGCTCCCACTCCTTGTGGCCCCTCCCAGCTGCATGCTTCAACTCACCACTTTGCCCTGGAACCAAAATGAGGGACTCCACTCTCCTGTGAGTGTACATAACCAGCAGGGCCACTGCCACCTCTCTGACCACACTCACTGATCAGCACACATAGGTCTGGAGTCCAGAGCCAGCAAAGGGCCCTGCAATCTTCCCCTAATCAGCCTTCTGAGCCCACTATTGTCCATGAGGTGAAAGTCCCTGAAGCTGATACTACCTGCCAACACAGCTGCCCTCAGGGTTTATTTGTTGATTCAGTAGTATTTGCCCAGAGGTATCTGCCATTCCAGTTAAACCAAACCACCCCAAACATCAGGTTTTTCCTAAGGTCCTCCTAAGTTGTCTTTACCCTGACTTCTATTGTTTCTGTAGCTCACAGTCACTTTGAGGCATTATTTTAAATTGTTTATGGGAGAATCTAGAAGATCCAGGTAATTTCCTGTCTTACGTTCCCAGAATCCTCTAGTCAATATTGATTTTTAAAAATAGCAATCACAATTAGATGGATGAAGAACATAGATTCTCCCTGTTGTTGAACAGCATTACTTTTATTAAAGATAGAGACTGGACCAGTGATTTCATTGACATCCAGAACTTTCAGGTGAGGAAAATCTTTCTATCAAAACAGGTTGTCACCTTCTTTAAAATTTAATTTTGTAGAACCATTTTGTATAATTTTTATATAAAAGAATTATCAAGAACTATGAATAGTTTTGTTTGTGAGTTATATTTATTGGTAGCTACCATATTAGAAATTAGAACTGATAAACTTTAAAATATTTATTCATTTAAAATAATAATAAACCCATTTCATATGAAAATAATTTTTTTGTAATTTACATTTTTCAAAACAAAAAAAGTTAAGTGAGAAGAGTGACATTTATATATTTTTGCAAATATCTTTAATGTCTGGCTTAATAGAAGACAGCTGGATTCTCATATCTGATTCTGCACTCAATCTGTTGTGATATGTTATTTTGGTTGAAGTATATAAAGAAAATCTGGTCACACAGATATGTAGCTAGAAAAGGGAGGAGTTTTTTGAAAGACAAATAATTTCTTAGTTTTATTATAAAAATAGTTTAGACCTCCCAGATCCCCTGAAAAGGCCTCAGGGATCCCCAAGGGTAAATGGACCACACTTTGAGAACTGCTAACCTATCTGCCAAGATATACAATAACTATATGAATACAACCACAAAACACTCTTTACAGAAATAAACAGATCTAAATAATTAGAGCAATATCATTTGTTCGCAGGCAGGTCAAATCAATATGATAAAAACTATGGTATTACTTAATTTAATAATTCCATGGCATTACCTATCAAACTACCTAAGGATTATTTTTATAGAGCTAGAAAAATAATAAAATGCATCTGGAAGAACAAAAGATCAAAAATCTGAAGGGGAATAATGAAAAAAAGTGGGAAGGAAGAGGTTCAAGCAAATCTCAAACTACACTACAATGATTTGATACCGATTAAGAAATAGAGAGATCAATCAGTTAAACAGATCCGATACACAATATACTGAAGAAATCATTGTCTGTTTAAAACAGTTTGATAAAACATAAAGATCATAACTACAGGTAGGAACTCAATATTCAACAGAAACTGCTGGAAAAACTACAAAGCAATCTGACAGAAGTTAAATGTAGACCAGCTTCAATAAGTTCCAAACAGGTACATGACTTAGACATAATGGGTGACATCATAAGCAAATTAGAAGAGAAAGGAAGAAATTATTTTTTCAGATCTACAGACAGGGGAAGTATTCCCCAAACAAGAAATTCAAATGGACAATTTTGACTACATGAAATTTAAAAAGTTTTTTTTTGCACAAATGAATCCAATGCAGTCAAAACTAGAAGAAAATCTGGTAATATGGGGGGGAGGGGGAGGAATGTTTATTGCAAAATTCTCTGATAATTTCTCTCATTTTCCAAAATATATAAATAAGTGATTGAAATTTAAAAGAATAAGAGCCATCTCCCAATTGGAAAGTGGTCTAAGGATATAAACAGTTCTCATAGGAAGAAATCCAGGATATTAACAGAATATGTATGTATGTGTGTAAACAGACATATAGATAACATACATTACATACATATATAAAATATATATTATGATATATATGTAAATACCTCACATCACTGATAATTGGAGAAATGAGCATTTACACAACTCTGAGTTTCTACCTCACACCTATCAGATTGGTTAAAAAAAAGTAAAATGACAAATGTTGGCAGTGCTGTGAGAAAACAAGGCAAATTAATATGGTTTGTGAAAATGTAAATTGATCCGGCAATTGTTGAAAGCAATTTGCTAAAGTTAGTAAGTTAAGTAAATTGTGCATATTGTTTCACTTAGCAATACCAGTTCTATACACCCAAAGAAATCAAAGAAAGAGGAAAGGGACCCATATGTACAAAAACTATTATAGCAACTCTTTTAGTGATGCCAAAGAACTGGAAACTAAGAGGCTAATTAAAGGAAACTTCAACTAGAGAACAGTTGAACAAACGAGTATTTTAATGGAATGGAATCCTACTGCACCAAAAGAAATAATGAAAGGGGTGATTTCAGAGAAACCTGAGAAGTGAATGAACTGATTCAGTAAGAAGTGAGCAGAAAGAGAACAATTTTTCCAAAATGACATTGTAAATACAAACACTTTGGAATGACTTAAGAACTGTCATCAAAAAAATGACAAACAAAGGACAGATGATGAAGCAAACTAGCCCTAGGTCTTCCTGATTCCAAGGGTAGCTCTCTGTCCTCTACACCACACTGCATGCTCCAGCAGAGCATACATACACACCTATTTGCAAACAGTTTTTTTTTTTTAATGGGGGTTGAAGTATTAGCAGGTACTCAAGCTTCCCAGAGTAAAATTTTAAATAAGGGATGGATTCAGGGCTTAGGGTGGTTGCAGTGATTTCCATGAATCTGTGGGTATCTCTGAGGATAAAAATTTCTTCTAAAGGATCCAAGAGAATTCTCTGCATTTTTCCAGTTCTCTGCACATGGCTGAGTTACAGCTCTTTTCCCTTAGTCTCCCCAGATGTGTTTCAGTGGAGTAGATGGCAGATTTCCCCAAAAGAGTACTCCAATTTCTAGAACAGTGCTTGCCACACACATAGGCACTCGGGGTGGGGTGGGGGGAGCCCACTGATTGACTATCCTCACTTTATTAGTCAGCTCCAATAATGACCTCAAATCCTAAAGGAATCAAAGACATGCTTACAACTACTAGGTAAGCATCCCTGTCTATGTTGGGGGAGGGAGACCCTCTTGGAAGGCTGTTTATGCTATAATAAATAAAGACCAGAACCTGACATTTTGGCTTTGGAAGTAAAGATTTGGACTTAGAGATGTAAAAAGGAAAATTTTCCTTGTCCTCTGCCCTCATTTCCAAGTTTTTACTGCTCCCCCAAAGGGTCAATTCCAAAGACACTCTCTTCCCCAGAGCCAGGACCAAGGCAGGCAGAAACCTCACAGCCTGTTTGCTGAAGCCATTTTGTAAAGTTTCTGGAAATACTCCACATGTGACCCCATAGTTCGACTTATAAGGTGCAAGAGCTGGTCCAGCTCCCATCTCTGTGAAGTGACTTGTTGTTCTGTGAACAGAGATGAGGAGTTTCTCTGGGACCACCATTACACCTGTTATGCTTTACTGAAACCCAACCCACTTATCTCTCAGTACTCTCACCTGGGGGCCTGGCTAACCCTGCCATTTTGAGGGTAGGGGTGGGGAAGACTAAAACACATTCATCTCAGTTCTTGGGTAAATATCTCTTCCAAAGGTCCTTCATTCTCTCTATGTAACTAAACTTGGGGGGCTATGCTTGGGAGAGGGAGAAAAGACCCTCAAGCTTTATGCTTTAATTGACCCAAAAAATCATTTGGCAACGTTTTTTGTTTTCAACATCAGTGAAATGTGGCCTAACAGTGTTCTTACTGTATTCTTGCCTGAAAGTAATCACTTTTCTGTACTTTTCCTATGACAAATTTATTTTTCCTATATGCTTTCATTGGCTAGCGCCACTGGCAATGGTTTGACTGACAATGAGCCAGACGATCTGAGTTTGGGGAAAATGCACAGAGGGCCCTAAAGCCTTGGCCCAGTAGTGGCTAAGTTCAGAAGAAAAGTGATGCCTTGAAGCACAGCCCTGTGTGTGTTAGCCTTACCCAGCAGCCAATACACACTTCTGACACTGGATGGAAATGCCATGCTCCAGACCCTCAGGCAGGCCAGAGAGGAGCTCCAAGTTAACCCTAAAAATGGTAGGAAGTACAGGGAAATGGGAGGATGGGTCATCAATATTAAGTCAATTTAACAATTGCCAGTTTCTGTTTTGGAATTCCATCCCTAACAAACAAAGAAAATGCTCGCTGAATGACAGCTCATTTCTTACAGGCAACCAGACTAAAAAGAGGGAGAGTAAGGTGTTCCCAACCTTTTTGAGCTTAAGGATCTCTTTTTAACATACAAAATTCCAAGAATTGCCCTTGCCCCTTCCCACTGCAACATTACAGTATTGACTGATCTTTGGTGAAATGATCAAGGATAAAATTACCATTAATTCAGTAGCACCATTAGATGTGTCAGGATTTTATTCATCACATACCTATAGACTTTTGAAAAATAACATATAGTATGCTTCCCTTCTCTCGTCAAGGGGTGGAGGAATAGAATATGGAATGTTGCATATATTACCAAAAACAGTCTACATCATGGAGTTGGTTTTGCTAATCCGTTTTTCTTTGTTAAAAGGGAAGGTTTAGTCAGAAAGGTGACAATATCTGGAAATCCCTGAAATATAACATCCAGTTGTGCTCATCAATTGGGAAATGGCTAAATATAATGTGCTATAAGAATAATATGAGATAGTTTTATTTTACAGCAAGAAGTGACAAATATAATTCTTTATTAGAAGGCAAGTTTTAGTAAGACAGGTCTATCTTTGGTAATGACTGTGATATAAGAACAAAAATATCAGTACCCATCAATTGGGAAATGGCTAAATAAATCATGATATAAGAAGGGAATGCAATATTATCATAAAGCAAGAAATAACAAATATCAGGAATTCAGGGGAACTTGGGGAAATTTGTAGGAATTGACGAAGAATAAAATAAATGGAGTCAAATGAACAACATATACAATGACTATTTTAAATAATCAGTAAAGGAGTTCAAACTCTGAATTTTAAAAAGCCAGAAAAGATTCAAGATAACAGGTGATAACATATACCTTTCTCTTCATAGGATAGAAGAGGGAAACTGGTAGAACAAAATATTGTATTCATTTTCAGACAAAATTGTTAAATCAGGTATTTTCATTTAATTGCTTTTCTAGTAGCAAAAATGTATTCACTTTCCAAGAAAGGAAAAAGAACGAAGATATTAACAGAAATAACTGTAGTAGAAAAACAAAAGGTATCAACAACACTCATTTATTAAAGCTTTAAAAAAATAAGTCATATAAATATGTGCAAGACACATTATTTAAGATTTGGAAGAAAGGTTTGTTTATTAATTACACTGAGTCAAGGTGACTATTTGATTGACATTAAAGAGACATTGAAATGTCATGATGTTCATTGCATAAAGCAAATTTTGGAGCCTTTGCTCTATGCCCCCACCCCCACCCCAGGATTCCTTGGTTCACAGCATGGGAGCCTCTGGAATAGGCTATTCAGTCTTTCCCTGTCCTCTAATCCAATTGAAGGATATTTTTATGTCACATCTACCTCTTTTAATTTTATCTCATGTTGTAGGTCTTGGCTCTTTGTACATCAGAATTAGAAGAGACCTTGGTGTTTCTTCAAAAAAACTCATTTCACAGATGAGCAAACTGAGGCCCAGACTGTGACCCCTTGTCACAGGATATCTAAGTGACAGAACCCTGGTTTCCTTAGTCCTGGTCCAGTGCTTTTTTCATCTCTGTACAGCTACCTTCTTTCCTCAATTGTTCCTATTTCCTCAGTTGCCTCACCAAGTCCCTACAATTTACTTTATAGATATAATTTCCCTACAATTTTTTGAGGAACATATTTAAAAACATGAAATAGAAGATCTCAAATATATTGATATAAGATCAGAATGTGCTAGTTTTTACTCAGTTAAAATATATATTAATATGATTTAGCAATTGCTATTATTGTTCCCTTTGATTTTACCATTTGAAAAAAAAATTCTTTTGTTTCTATCTTGATGCCCATTGTCAGCAACCTAAAATCCTTATACAGGAGATAGGAGGAAGAGACATAGGAACAAGAAAAAAAGGAGAAAAATCATAGAATTATTGAGCTTGGAAGGTGGAGGGGATTTTGAGAATGTCTAGTCACAAATACTTAACCTGGGGGGGGTCTGGCAACGTGGATTTTTTTTTAATATTTCAATAACTATATTTCAATGTGATTGATTTCCTCCACAATTCTATGTATTTTATGCTATGCATTTACAAACACTGTTCTGAGGAGCCCATAGACTTTATCACAAACTGTCAATCAGGAGGGTGTCCCTGGCAGTAAAAAAAAACAAAACCAAAGAACTTTTAAATAGTGTAATCACTTCATCTTATAGCTATAGAGAGGGGGTAAGGACTTGTCCAAAGTCACATAGCTGTTATTAGATGAGTTAGAATTAAAACCAGGCAACTGGAAAGCATTGCTAGCCCACAATTAGATAATACTGCTTTGAATGGTTCCTGCTGACACCATGAAAACCTTCTCACCTCTTTCTTGCTTGTTTGTTCAGTGTCTTTTGAAAATGCCTTCCTTTCCTGTTACTTCTAACTCCTATTTTTCTTTACCCCACCCATGATGAATATTTTTAATTTATAAATTCATTTTGTGACACTTTATTTCACTCAGTAATGCTTTTGCAATGCCTTTTTATAATGTCACATTGTTCAAAGCAAATTCAACTTGATTTGCAAAACCTTTATTGAATACTTACCCTGTGCCCAATGCTGTGTGAGGTCTTACAAAGGGAGTAAAGTATGAGACACGGTCCCTGCTCTAGAAGAATTTACAATCCACTTGTGGAGACAAGACCAACACACCTGAAGTAATTAGAAAGCAATAAACAACAATCTGAGGCATAAATGACAACATACATCTGAGGGTTAATTGGTGGAATCCTGGCTGAAAGTGCCTCTGAGTTACTGTTCCGAAACAGAGAGCACCGGAGTATTATCTATGTTTCTGGAATAGAAGGAGCTTGGGCTGGGCTTTTAAAAGTAGATAAACTGAGAGCCCAGAAGAAGGGATGTTCAGTCAAGTGGAGGAGTATAATAAAGATATGGAGATGAGAATTATTATTGTGGTTTGGAACAGGGGCATTGAATAACAGATTTAGTGCTGGGAAGTAAAACCATCAGAGCCATAACTAGGAATTTTGCAGCCTAGGAATGCATCACAAACCATACTTGGAGCAACAGGCACAAAAGTCACCCTCAGAAGATAGGGGGGGTGAAAAAGGGGACACCATCCTAGGTGGGGAGGCATGGAGACTCAAGGACACTGGTAAAAAAAAAAAAGGCCAGTGCTTCGGAGCAGGGGAGAAAAACAGGATTAAGTGAGGAAGAGCTCATCCCAGAATGATATGGTAGTTTACGATTTTAACTAATTATTCCTGTGAAGAAGGTAATAAACTAATATTTTTACATAGCTAAAGGATTTGTGAGTGCCCTAAGAGCTCTCCAATTTGGCATCCTGAATCAAAGCCCCATTATGCAGGCTTACTTCTGGCTCAGGGATTTGTAAAAAATAAGACTGGATAGATATGGTCCAGGCAGCCTATGAAAAGCTTTGAAAGCTAAGTAGACTTGACGTGTTTGGCAATGGAGAACCAAAAAAGGTTCTTGTGCAGGGAAGAGATTTCATGAAAGTGGCATTTTAAGATCATTCTGGCAACTCTAAACAGAATGGATTTGAGGGGAGACAGATTGGTGGTAAGGAGACCAGTTAACAGACTGTTGAAATAATCTAAATGAGGAAGGTCTGGACTAAGATGGTAGTAGTAGGAATGGAAGCATTTCTAAAGAAAAAAAGCAGAATTTGATGACAGTTTTGTCTATAGGAAGTGAAAAAAAAAAGAGATGAAGTGAAAATAACCCCAAATTTTCTACCCTGGAAATAATGGTAACATCAATAATATAAACAGACAAGTTGGAAAGGTTTGGGACATGGTGAAGTTGAGGTAATGACAGAATCTGATTTTCTGTATGGGAGACATGCAGGCAATGGGCATAAACCTTTAGATAGCAATGGAAAATGAATTCATTTCAATATGATAAACACTCAATTTTCTATGGTAATACCAACCTGACTGAATGTGACTAATCTCATCTGATCTTGGAAGCTAAGCAGGGCTATGTATGCTTAATATTTGGATGGAAGACCGCCTAGGAAAATCCACTACTGCAGGCTTGAGAGGCAACATGGCCCAGTGGATGAAAAACTGGCCTCGGAATCAGAAAGATCTGGGTTCAAGCCCACCTCTGATGTATACTGGCTGGGTGACTGTGAACAAATCATTTAATCTCTTAATGTCCCAGGCAACTCTCTGACTCATCATTCAAATGAAATTGCTCTTTCCAGAGTTACCAAAGATCTTTTAATTTCCAAATCTTATGGCCTCTTCTCAATCTGCCTGCTTCGTGACCTCTCAGCAGCATTTGACACTTGGCCACCGTCTCCTAGACAGTCTCTCTTCTCTGGGTTTTTGTGACTGATCTCTTTTGATTCTCCCCCTACCTGTCTGACAGGTCTTTCCTAGTTTTCCTTTGCTAGGTCTTCATCTTTGTTATACTCCCTCACAGTGAGTATCCTCCAAAGCTCTGTCCTGGACCCTTTTCTTTTGTCTCTCTACCATCTCATTTGTTGATCTCAATTTCTGTTGATTCAATTATCATCTTTCTACACATGGTTATAAGATGTAGAATTCCAGTCCTAGAATCTCTTCTTACCACCAATCCTGCATCTACCAGTGCCTGGAAGAAGACATTTGAAACTGAATCTGCCATAGGGATCTAAAATTCAAAATGTCCAAAGCAGAACTCTATCTTTCCCCCCACCCAGCCCCTCAAGTTTCTGAACTTACCATTGAGGGCACTGACTTTTTTCCAGTCACATAGGTTTGTGACCTTGGCATCATCCTGAATTCCTCAGTATCATTCACCCTACATATTCATTTAGTTGCCAAATCATATCGTTTCTGTCTTCATAATTTCTTTCTTCTATGTCCTTTTCTCTCCTATCATATAGCACACCCTGGTGCAAGCAAGCCCTTTTTTTAGACTATTTCAATAGCCTTTGAATGGGTCACCCCCTTCCAGTTCAGTCTACCCTCCACACAGCTACCAGTGATTTTCCCAAAGTATAGGACTGACCATGTCACACCTCTGCTCAATAAATTCCAGTAGCTTCCTCTTACCTCCAGGATCAAATATAAAATACTCTATTTGATATTTAATGTTCTTCATGACCTGGTCCCTACTTACCTTTCCAGTCTTCTTACTCTTTATTTTCCCTCCATTCATGATACAATCTGAAGATCCTAGCCGATTTGCCATTCCTTACACTGGCTATCCCCCACGCCTATAATGATCTCCCTACATCCCTGGCTTCCTTTAAGACTTGAACTCAAAACCCAACCTTCTGCAGAAGGCCTTCCTGCCCCCCCCCCCATTCATTCTATTTATCATATAGATAGATAGATAGATAGATAGATAGATAGATAGATAGATAGATCAATATATATATATATGATTGTGTGTGTGTGTATATATATATAATGGTGTACATGTTATCATGTTGTCTCCCCCATTAGAATATGACTCCTTGAGGTCAGAAACTCTTTTTGTCCTTTTTTGTATTTCAAATACTTAGTACAAATAAATTTTTGTTGATTGATTGAGTATAGGTTACAGAATAGTTATTGTGCTATATTGATAGAGAGGGTCCCCTCTAACTACAAAATCACATGTTTCACCCTCCAAAAATTAGAATCTCAGTAGGCTAGTTATCTAATATAGGACAATTTAAGCCCTTTGTTCCTGTTCTTTCTCCCTCCTACTGTTAACATTTGATATTTCATTTCCCACTAGTCCTTTTCTTCCAGATTATGGGAAAAAGTATATAAGATAAAAATCAATTCATCTAATTTTTTATTAGTATGTCTGACAAAAATTAGGCCAGGGAGAAAGTCAAAACTAGTAGTGAGGTGGAATATTTCTTCTTTTAAAAAAAAGTTGGATTTTTCATTTTATTCTGCTGGCAGGGTTTTCAATAGTAGCAACTGGTTGAAACTCTGCCCCAGTCAAGCTGAACATCATTTTTTTCTCAATCTAAATAGTCCCCAGTATCAGTTTTTACCTATCAGTGGTATATTTTTGGCTGTCATCTCTCAGAATCTCACAATGGGGCCACATTCTATATGGTAATAAGTCATCCAAACTAAAAGATCATTCATAATGTAATTGTCTCTTCATTGGTCTCCTGGCTTCTGGATTCTCTTTTCTCTATTTTGTGCTCCACATGGGTGCCAAAAACATAATTCCAAGGCACAACTCTCTTTGACCATGTAACTCCCCTACTTAACCTTCAGTGATGATTCAGTTATTTATAGACTAGAACACAAAATCTTTAGCCTAGCATCTAAGGTCCTTCTAACATGACCACGAGGTACCTTTTTTTTTGTCCCAAATGCTTTATTAACTTCTGATTTACATCATTCATTTCCACCCGATTTTGAGTTACAAATTTTCTCCCCATTTTCCCCCTACCCACCGCCCCAAAATAGCAGTCCCACAGGATATCCCCTCCTCCAATCTGCTCTCTCCCATATTTTCTCCCATACCCCTTTCGACTTTTCCAGTGGATATCAATGCCCCAGTGCCTATATATCTTATTTCCCAATTACATGTAAAATAGTATTAATAATAGTGTATATGTGTGTGTGTGTATATTTGAGTATTTGATTTTAAAACTTTGAATTCCAGATTCATTCCCTTCCTCCCTTGTCTGCCACCCTTACTGGGAAGATATTCAGTTCAGTATAGGTTGTACATGTGTGGCTAATGCAAAACAATAACATAAAGACTGACTATATTTCCCTCCCTCCTATCCCACCTCCCACTTGTTCTATTCTCTACTTTGATCCCATCCCTTTTCAAAAGTGGGTGCTCCCAACTTCCCTCCCCCCAGCCTGCCCTGCCTTCCATCATCCCCCCTCTCATCCCCTTCCCCCTACTCTCCTGTAGGGTGAGATACCCTATTTAGTGTGTATTTCATTCCCTCCCCAAGCCAAATTCAGTGAGAATAAGGTGGACCCATTTCCTTTTGCCTTCCTGTTCTTCCCCTCCATTGTAACCATTTTCCCTTGCCTCTTCTATATGAGATAGTTTACCCCATTCTGTCTCTCCTCATCTCCCCTCATTATATTCCTCTCTCACTTCTTTAATTTCACCTTTTAAGTATCATCCCTTCCTATTAAATTGGTCCTGTGACCTCTATCTATGTATATCCGTAAACATATATACACACATTGACATATGTATTCATATGCTCATATACCTTTATATATAGACATATATATATATGTTTCTATTCCCTTCAACTACTGAGAAAAGTTTCATAAGTTACAATTATTGTTTTTCCATGTAGGAATAATAGTTCAACTTTGATAAGTTCCTTATGATTTCTTTTCCCTGTATACCTTCTCATGCTTCTCTTGCTTCTTGTATCTGAATGTCAAATTTTCTATTCAACTCTGGTTTTTTTTCAGCAAGAATGCTTGAAAGTCCTCTATTCCACTGAATGACCATATTTTCCCCTGAAACATGATACTCAGATTTGCTGGGTAGGTGACTCTTGGTTTTAATCCCACCTCCTTTGACCTCTGGAATATTATATTCCAAGCCCTTTGATCTCTCAGTGTAGAAGCTGCCAGATCCTGAGTTATCTTGATTGTGTTTCCACAATATTCAAATTGTTTCTTCTTGGCTGCTTCTAATATTCTCTCCTTAATATGGGAATTCCAGAACCTGGCTATAATATTCCTAGGAGTTTTCTTTTTGGGATCTTATTCAGCAGGTATATTCTTTCAACCTCTATTTTTAAAACCTCTGGTTTTAAAACATCAGGGCAGTTTTCTTTGAGAACTTCCTAGAGGATGATTTCTAGGTTCTTACTTTGATCATGGCTTTCAGGAAGTCCAATAATTTTTAAATTATCTTTCCTGGATCTATTTTCCAGGTCTGTGGTTTTTCCCATGAGATATTTCACATTGCCTTCTATTCTTTCATTTGTCTGGATCTGTTTAACAGCATCTTGATTTCTCATAAAGTCATTAGCTTCCATTTGCTCCAATCTAATTCTGAAGCAATGATTCTCCTCACTGAGCTTTTGAGATTTTTTTGAATCTGGCAAATTCGGCTTTTTAAGGCATTCTTCTCCCCATTGCCTTTTTGAGCCTCTTTTGCCATTTGACTTAGTCTGTTTTTTAAGCTGTGATTTTCCTCAGTCAGGCTGTTGACTCTCATTTCATAATTTTCTTGCATCGTTCTCATTTCTCTCCCCAATTTTTCTTCCACCTCTGTTATCTGCTTCTTAAGGTACTCTATGGCCTGTAACCAGCTCATATATTCCTTTTAAGCTTTTGGTGCAGGAGTTCTGACTTCACTGTCTTCCTCCTGTTCCATACTTTGCTCCTTTTTGTCCCCAAAATAGGAGTCTAATGTTGGAATCTTCTGTCTGCTTTGTTTCCTTTGCCTGGTCATGTCGCCCCTCATTCACTGGACCCCTGGGCTTTTTGCCACAGTAGGACTCTGCCACCAGATGGGGGAGCTTTCATCCCAAAAGGTGGGGTTTTCTCAGCTGCCGGAGGTATTAGATGGGTGCCCTCTCTGAGGTCTCCACATGCTCTGACAAGCTGGACACACACCCCAGGACCTCCACCCTAGATTGCAATCCAGATCCAAGCAGGTTAAAGCAAGAGAGATTACCCCTCAGACTGGTGCTTGGTCCCCCTACACTCTGAAGGCCAGGAACTGAAGCTGCCACTTGGTGCTGGCTGGCTGTGCCAGAGGCTCAGCGGCTTCTCGCTCCAGGGGCAAAAGCCACGCACTCTCACTTACTGGGTCCCAAAGTCCAGACTGCACTGACCTCTCACTTTGTCCTTCGCATCTATGTGTTGATAAATCTGGAAATGGCAGCTGCTGCTGATCTGGAGTTCCCCTGGTAGGTAGCTGGTCAGGCCCCCCTGGGGCTAAAGCCTCAGTGTGGGGCTGGCGTGGCTCCCAGAGCACTGCGCTGGCCAATTCCTGCAGCCCTGCTGAGCTGTCCTCAGTGGGAGGTTAGCTTCTCTGTGTCATTTTGTGGATTCTGCAGCTCCAAAGTTTGTTTAGAGTCCCTTTTTCACATGGATTGGGGGAGGTGGAAGCTGGAGCCACAGGGAGGTCCTGCTTCCATGCCACCATCTTGACTCCCCAGGAGGTACCTTTCTTACCTAGTTTCATATCACTCTCCCTCATGAGCTCTACATTCCAGCTAAACTGGACTAATGACTTTTGGCTAGACTCAAGACTGTAGCTCTCCCCTGCATGTGTGCAAATTCAATCCAACAAGCATTTACTTTTTAAATAATATTTATTTTCCCCAGTTCCATGTATAGACAATTTTTCACATTCACTTTGTTTAATTTGAGTTCTCTCTCAAATGTTATCTCTTCCTCCTTCACTTCCCCATCCCTAAGATAATAAGCAATTTTAAATAAGTTACGCATGCTTAATCACACAAAAGATATTAACATATTAGTGATGTTGTAAAAGAAGACACAGACCCAAAGGGTCTGAGAGTAAAAATTAGTATGCTTTGATCTGCATTCATACTCCATCAGTTCTTTCTGATGGGGGTGGATAGAATTTTTCATCTTAAATCCTTTGGAATTGGAGTGGCTAGGTGGTGCAGTGAATAGAACACCCATCCTGGAGTCAGGAGGACCTGAGTTCAAATCCAAACTCAGACACTTAACACAAAAACTAGCCATGTGACCTTGGGCAAGTCACTTAACCCCAATTGCCCTGCCTTCCCCCCTCCAAAAAGTAAAAAAAAAAAATCCTTTGGAATTGCCTTGGATCATCATATTGCTGAGAAGAGCTAAATCATTCACTGTCAATCACCTCAACAAGCATTTAGTAAGCACCTATTTTGTGCCAGACACTGAGAATCCTGAGACAAAATGAAACAGTCTCTGCCCTCAGGTGCTTCCATTCTGTTGACCTTTCTCCATTCCTGGAACAGTCCCCTACCATCTCCCCCTCTCAAGATTATCCTCCTCCAGGGCTGAACTCAGATGCTGGCCTTCTCATCACATCCCCACCACCCTCTCCTAGATGCTTTCCCTGGCCCCTCCCCTTATCACAGATTCGGAGCTGGCAGGGATTTTGGAGATCATTCAGTTATATTCCCTCATTTTACAATTGAAGAAACTGAGTCTTAATGAGGTGAAGTGACTTCTCCAAGGTTACACATACAAATAATTAAGTGACAGAACTGAGATTCTAACACGAGATCTTTGATTCCCAGCTATGTCTCTGTCTCTCTCTGTCTATATCTCTGTTTCTCTCTGTCTCTCTCTCCCTCCTATTTTCCTTGCATTATACTCATTTCTGTTTCCTGTTCTGTTCTACCACCACCCAGTAGAATATAATCTACATGAAGGCATGTTTCCTTTTTTCCATTATATAACTTGCACCTAATAATAGTTAACCGACAAACTGAAGTTCATTCATTCCATGTGAGAAAGTCAGTACATGAATAGGGATGATAGCTGTGGAACATTCTGAGTAGAAGATTTTCTGAGCAAAATGATTTTGTTGAATGTACGTATGAAACAGAGGATTGTCGGGGCGGCCAGGTAGCACAGCGAGTAAGAGCACTGGCCCCAGATTCAGGATGACCTGGGATCAAATCCAGGCTCAGACACTTAGCACCCACCCAGAAAAACCTGGATGTGTAACCTTGAGCAAGTTACTTAACCCCAATTGCTCAGGGGTGGCCAGGTGTCACAGTGAGTAAGAACACCTGCCCCAGATTTGGGATGACCTGGGATCGAATCCAAGCTCTGATACTTAACACCACACCCAGAAATAACTGGCCATGTAACCTTGAGCAAGTTACTTAACCCCAATTGCTTAAAAAAAAAGAAACAGAGGACTGTCAAAGTGACAGAAGTGACTCCCAGATTCTGTTCTTGCGGGGACTGATGGAATACCGGAATTGGCTGTTTTGATGGGGAAGACTGAGGATGCTTTCCAGTCTCTGTACATTTCACTTAGTGAAATTTGCTGTGCTACTGCAAATAAATTGCTTCAGTGCTGATGGACTGGCTGCAATCCAGGATGTCATTTTCAGTGAACTAGTCTGTTGCTTAGTGTTGTGTGACTCAGAGGGGCCGCTGATGAAATGGTTCAAGAATTTGAGTGTGAAGCCTACTACAGATCCATATTTTCTGTCCATCTAAGCTAGGACAACACCATTTTTTTCATCTCTGTCTAAAATATTGGTGCCATATTCTTCCTGGTTCTCCAAGGGACATAAAGACCTTCTTGATTTGGTTATCTCTTTTTAATTTTGTCATTGAACAATGCCTACATGACCCAATGCAATAACACTTTGGGGATCATTGTTGCTAGCAAAAAAAAATCTCTGGTTGGGTTTCAGATTTCCTAGATGCAAACTTAGATGATTTTGATTTTCTTTAGGTCTATCAATGAACAATACTATCACACTGACCTATAATGAAATGTGTAATGCTTTGCACACCTCCCAGTTAAGTGTATCTCAGAGTACAGTCACCTGCAGGGAGCAACTTCTAAAAGATTTTTAAGGAAGTTGAAGTGGAATAAAGCCCAGAAATTTAATTTATTTTTCCTCAACTGCTGTGGGATAATGATTTAACACTACTGGTTTATTCACTTCTTCCTTATTCTGTATCCAGCCTTTTCCTGAAAAATATAAAGATAGCAGACCTTCTGTCTACTCTTGACATAATGATGATGATAACAATAATAGCTAGCAATCACAATCCCTGTTTGCTTCCACTTTAATGCAACTTGCAAATTTAGCTTCTTATGGTGATTTTTTAAAGCAAATTTGACTCTTTTCTATATGTAATTGAGATATATTTTTAAAAGAGAATTAAATTTTTTTGAGTCACCAGTAATCCAGTAAAGCAAATCCAGTAAAAAACATAAATCCATACAAAATACATCTTTCGCTAACAATTCGGCTGGCAGAAAACAGTTATCCTTTCTTTCCTAGATGGTTAAATACCTCCTTGAATGTTACTTTTTATTGGCTCAATGCTAAAGCAATTCTTACTATGTTCACACAGAAAGGGATAGGAAGAGGATGTACATGTATTAAGTACTTACTATGTTCTAAACACTGCGCTAAGTACTTCACAAATACTATTTCATTTGGTCTTCACAATAACCCTAGGAGGTAGATGCTATTTTGTCTCTCTTTTTTTACAGCTGAAGAAATTGAGGAAACAGGTTAAATGACTTGCCCAGGGTCATACAACTAGTAAATGTCTAAGGTCAGATTGGAACTCAGGACTTCCTGACTCCAGGGCCAGTGCTCTATACACCATACCACTGTGCCACAGACCTACCTAGATGATTTGCCCCCTTAAGAAATTAAAAGCAAAAGAACAATTCTAAAAATTCAAAAACAAAGACACCCTCCCATGATATCCCCTTTAGTCTAAATAAATAAATAAAACAATAAGAAATCAAAACATAGCTTTACTCATCTATTAATAATATCTTCTTCCAAGGTATTCTTTCATTAATTTTCCTCTGTTCTCACCCTTAGGTAGCTATAAAGTTTAGCAGATCAGTGACTAGGAGACAAGAAATCCTCTGCTGCAGCATTGAATCTTCTCAAGAATGACCAGAACAAAGTGGTCAACGTTTACATTTAACAGAAGTTTTCTCAAGGTGTGAGGCAGATTGATTTCACAAAGTTGCATGGAATGACTGTACGACTTTTTCTGAACACCAAACCTTTCCAAGAAGCATGTTGCCAAGGATGACCCTCCCAAATATTATACCAAATTTGCCAACAACTGGTACGTGGTCAAAGACATTTTCTTGGAGGATTCCAATGGTTGCCAGTGACAAGTCAAAGGTACGAGAGAAATGGTTCTTGAACTCTGAAGTATTATAATATTTAGTTTCATTTTTTTAAAATAAAATTGAATCTTTGTTAGTATCTAAGGATGGCAAGCTAGATGGTATAATGGATAAAGTGCTAGATCTGAAATCAGGAAGACACCTTCCTGAGTTCAAATCTGGTCTCATACACTTATTACCTGTATGATCCTGGGCAAATCACTTCACTCTGCCTCAGTTTCCTCATCTGTAAAATGAGATGAAGAAGGAAATGGCAAACCATCCCAACCTTTTTAACCAAGAAAACCCCAAATGGGGTCATGAAGAGTTAGATATACGTGAAAAGACTGAACAACAGAGGATGGTAAGGGAGATTTCAAATTAAGTGGATTAATATTCACTCCTAATTACATTCCCCTCATTCTGCAGGCCATGGAAAGAACCAAGAAATTTACTTTTGGTTACTATGAAGGATACAGCTCTTTGGAACTCCATATAGAGTTCAGGGTGGAAGCACCAATAGCATGAGTTCATTCTAACTCTAACCCTAATTCTGAGGGTCTGCTCCCTATCACTGATTGTAGTAATTTGGTCTGATTAGTATACTTCAGGAATAATTGTAATGCTTCCAAGTGGCATAGCAGAAGCTCCAAAGACTCTATACACATTCATTCATGAATACTTATGGCAATCAAATGAAAACTGTGGTGCAGTTGAAGATTGAGACACTAAAGTATTAGTTGATCTTACTCAAGATTATTATCTTGTGACTCAGACTGAGATATAGATAAATCTGTACAAAATACATCTTTCGCTAACAATTTGGCTGGCAGAAAACAGTTATCCTTTCTTTCCTGACTGCATGTGCAGTCAAATTAAATAATATCTTTTGCTGAGTGCACTTAGTGTAATTAAAAAAACAGCTATGAGTTCTATCATAGGAGCAAAGACATATAATCAGAAGAGAAGAAAGAATATGAGAAGAAGAGATTTATACTTTAATGAAGCTCATTATTATGGATTTCTCTCCACTGTAGATGACAGTCCATTTGTATCTTTTTCTCCTATGTAATCCTTGTCCACTGTCCACGTGTTACCATAAATCCCATAGAAGATCTATCCAGTGTTCTGAAAGCCTTCTTTGGTTCCTTCAATTTTTTGTGGATACTAGAATCACTCAGTCTATCCATATTTTGTTATAAGGCTAATTCGATTCCTTTTTTAGTCAAAAGTAATCTTAATGATCTGTGAAATGAGGAGGTTCAGGAATAAATGTGGTGTAGTAGAAAATATACACATTCAGGTTGAGGACCCAGATTTAAATCTTCCCTCTAAAACCACTTGCTACTTGTGTAACCTCTTTAGGCCTCAGTTTTATAATCAGTAAAATGGGGAATGGGATTCTAGGCTAGATGATCTGTTGAGGAATCTTCTCTCTCTAAATCTATGATCTCATGATTCATTTAAACAAGATGATGGCTAAATTCCTTTCCAACTTAAAATTCCTTGAACCCACAATCTTTAGGGTCACTCATTTAACTTCTTTGGCCCTCAGTTTCCCCATCTATAAAGTGGAGTTCATTTAGATGACCTTTTATCTCTAAAGCTACATAATAAATTCTGAAACCTCCCTGAAGGAAAGGGCAAATCCACCTACCATTTGATATTCCAGAGTCTTTAGGTTAATTATTCTTTTTATTCTTCTGAAATCACTGTGTTCTATGATTTGCAACCTAATAGTGACACCTAAAGAACAGTCTTTTTTTTTTTTTTTAAGCAATCGGGGTTAAGTAACTTGCTCAAGGTTATACAGCCAGCTATTTCTGGGTGTGGTGCTGAGTATCTGAGCCCATATTTGATCCAGGTCATCCCAACACTGGAGCCGGTGCTCTTACTCGCTGAGCCACCTGGCCGCCCCTAAGCAATTGGGGTTAAGTAACTTGCTCAAGGTTACACGGCCAGGTGTTTCTGGGTGGGTGCTAAGTGTCTGAGCCCAGGATTCGATCTCCAGGTCATTCCAACACTGGAGCCGGTGCTCTTACTCGCTGTGCTACCTGGCCGCCCCTAGAGAACAGTCTTGATGGGGAAACGATGATTAAGAAAATTGGAATAAAGAAAAGGAGAAAAGGAAAGAGAATAAAATATACATGGGTGATAAAACCAGTTCATCCCTAATAGCTGTCTGATCTAATATTCTATGACTCTAGCACCATACAGACTGTCTACCCTGTACTAAATCATCCTCCTCTAAATATACATACATAAATATATTCATATATGTACCAAATGTCACCATGCATCATCTCAAAAGCATAGGAAAAAATCCAAGCATAAATTAATTCAGATCTGGAAGAGATGTCATCATGGCAGCATCTATCTTCAATATGATGTCCATAAAGATGTATCATTCACACTATGGCAATGTGTGTATATTTCCATTAACAGACACACATTTAGAAAAGGGCTGACATATCCAGCAAAGACCTGTCAATGGTAAAGTGCCATCCTATAAACCATGGGTAATCATCTGACTACTCCAAAGTAGTTATTGCTAGAACTCCAGCAGGATAGGAAATCCTGTCATGTAAGGTAGGCAAATACTGTATCTAGATACTCCTTCCAGCAGGGACTAGGAGATGTATGCTTTAGTAGGCTTGGATAAGACGAACCACGCTCTGGCCTCTGACTCTTCTCTCCTTAGACAGGAGACTCCTAGAGTGATCAGGGAAGGCCCAGGACAACTTGTCTCCCCAAGGGCTGAGCAAGTGTCTTTCTCTGACCAAATGCAGAAAAGCATGAATTTTGCTTATTGTTCTTGAATAACGTGGGACTCCCTGGACATAAGGACCCAACAATCTGTAATGGTAGTAACTACTTTTAACTTAGCAGAAAAGAATTACAGTTTATAGTATGACATTTACTGACAGGTCTTGGCCAGTGCCTCTACCTTTGACTTCTCTGGAGTAGCAGAGACTACACAGAGTTATACTGTGCAACAGGAGAAAGCCTCTACTCACTTTTAGGGAAGAGAGTCAGGGGCTGTCCCCTCCATGAAGCCAGACAAGGGTAGAATTCCATGGCCTGGCACGGTGTACTGCACACACGCCTGAACACATGCACAAACACACACACACACACACACACACACACACACAGTCCTGCATAAAAAAACTAGCAGGCAACCAATATGGCTTTATGAATAATAAATTTTGCCAGACCATCTCAGCACCTGTTAGGGAGTACTGGGTCCCAAACTTTCATACAAGAAGTAGCATAAAAGTTGCCAATGAGAAATGTAGGCTTAGAAAAGGAGGTAAGGTGCTTATACACTAAGAGCAGTGGGTGACAGGTGATTCAAGAGAAAAATGGCTACCATAGAGTAGTTAAAGTGGAACCTCAGGAGAATGGAGTAAATCCTTTTTGGAAAGTTTATGAGGAAACATGACAAAAATCATCCAGGAAAAGTGGCAAAAAGAAATCTGTACATGTAGAGAAAATACTGATAATGAGGAGATCATAAAAGTGTCAAAATCCAGATACTACCTATCATTGGAAATAAGATCAACTCCTGATTGTCCCCTAGACTTACTGAAGGCTCTGGACATGAATTATATTTCCCATATTCCCATATTTTCCTAGCAAAATGGCTGGGAGAATCATCTGCCTTTACTTTAAAATAGTACTTGGCATCTTCAGTTAATTTCAAGAAATGCTAAGATTCCAGGATGACAAGCCCTCTACAAATGTCCATCTCAGTGAGCAGACTGAAAGAAGCATAACTGAGTTGGGTGTTTTGGGAAATGATGGAAATACAAGCTACCCTAGGATTAAAGAGTCCTCTCAATGATCTGCTACAAGAGAAGCTAAAACAGGTACTGAAATATCACATATTTTATTTTTTTAAACCCAGTGCCACAAAAACTGAAATGAATGAGTCAGAAGACTTCCACTGCAAACATCAATATATCCCAAGGGCTCAACATGCTTCAATAATATGAATTTTATGTCAAAAATGTGGTTAAAATGGGCAATATTGGGGAGTAGCATGGTAAAAGGAAAATAAACAAGTCTTCAGATATGTTTTTGAGTAGACAACAGTTAGGAAAAGAACAAGGAGAGAGAAATGAAGCTCCGTGTGATCATTTTAAGGAATGGGAAATGACAAGTGAGTTTTTGTGGTAAAAGATTTGTTTTTATAAAATAGCATTGAAAGAAATGACACGGTGGAACCATTTTGTGTGGTCCTCATCATATTTCCTTTGGATAGACATCTGCTGATTCCCCCATGTGCCTTAACAGCTAAATCTGACAAAATGTGATTTTAAGAAAAAATATATGTAAAATATTGCTTATTAATTAAATTTCAAAACAAGCATTGCATTCAGTCTGAAAGCTGCTTGTTCACCAAGTATTATAAAACATAACCTTACCATGGCCATAGATGAGCATAAACATTTTCTAAATGTACAGTGTTGAGGAAACAGTTTAGTTTATAACATGTTTTACTTTACTAACATAATGCCTCCTACACATCCCATTAAATCCTAGGCTGAAAACACATAAGCCTGTATTCAGTCATAATTTCTTTCATTGTAATGTTTTTGTGTCATGTCACACTTTTAAAGTATCCATGGCAAGAAGAAACAAAGACAAGCTATATACCTGAAACTCTCAGATAAAGCCCAACATTTGAGCTCTTCCCCTATCCAGTCTTTCCCCAGAAATACCAATGAGTAACAACAAAGACTGGGGTTTAAAGAACACTGGACAAGTAAAGAATTCTACCCCTGGCTCTGCCACTAAATTAGGGTGTGACTTTGGACAAATCTCTTCCCTTCTCTGGACTTCTCAGTTTCTCATTTGTATACTATGCTAGCCAGATAATCTCTAATGGTCCTTCCAACTACTCTTTAGATCTTTTCCCTATTCTTTTGCTTTGTTGCTAATGACCCACAGGAGGGAGAGGGTGCAAGAAAAAGAGAGATTCAAGGATAGCCTATGATCACTTTCTGAATGACTGATATGACTGTATAGTTGGCACATTTATTTAACTTTACTTAGACATTTCCCTGAGGAAAATACTATGATCCTGATTTCCAGATGAGAAAACTGAGAAAATTGCTATTCCAGATCTCAGTAGGAAAGTGATATCCAAGCCAGTTATAGAATTCACACCATGATTCCTTCATAATGTGAACATTTTGATCAAAAGAGAAAACTGGGACTTCTCTACATAGATTCTACACCCAGAATACCAGCAGTAGGCCTTGGGGGTGACTGAATCAGTGGCAACAGTGGCAGTTTTTCAGCCCACAGATCAGACAACAGGTCAGAAGGAACTTTGCTGACACTGGGGGCAGGACTCTGTTGCATTGCCCTTACTTGGATGTGGATATCAGTTCTGGGTCTTAGTCCCAGGTTTAAAGAGAGTTCTATCACACCAGAGCTTGCCACCAGAGAGGAGCTAGAACCCTAGTCACAGTTTCAGGGTGTAAAGGAGAGCTTATGGTTGCTCACAGACCAGAGCACAGATCAGTAGAGTAGTAAACCTTCCTCTCCCTCAATCATACCAACTTGAAAGAACCTAAAACTCATAGGTACCCAGAATTATCTCTTAAAACAGCTACACAAAAAAACCTGGAGCTTGGGACAGTGGCCCCTCCACTCTGGAAGCAGAGTCACACTTTAACATAGAGTTAAACATCAAGAAATAGACTGGAAATATGAACAAACAGCAGAAAAAGATCCTGACTATAGAAAGTTACTGTGATGATGGGAAGATCAAAACACAAACTCAGAAGAAGACAACAAAATAAACACTGCTACATCCAAAGCCTCAAAGAAAAATATGAATTGGTCTCAGGCCATGAAAAATCAAATAAGAGAAGTAAAGGAAAAATTGGGAAGAGAAATGAGAGTGATGCAAGAAAGTCAACAGCTTGGCAAAGAAGGAACAAAACAATACTGAAGAAAATAACACCTTAAGAAACAGAATGGGCTAAAATAGGCTAAAAGAAGCAGAAAAAATCCAATGAAGTTAAGAAAGTCTTAAATTAAAGCAAAATTGCCCAAATGGAAAAAGATCTTTAAAATTCACTGAAGAGAAGAACGTGAAATGCAGAATTGGCTAAATGAAAAAAAAGGTATAAAAATCCAATGAAGACAGAATTCCTTAAAAAGTAGAATTGGTCAAATGGAAAAGGTGGTACAGAAGATCACTGAAGAAAATAATTACTTAAAAATAAAAAGTGGAAAAGTGGAAGCTAATGACTTTATGAGACATCAAAAATCAATCAAACAAAATCAAAAGAATGAAAAATAGAAGAAAATGTGAACTATCTCACTAAAAAACAATTGACCTGGAAAATGGAGGAGAGATAATTTAATATTATTGAAATACCTGAAAGCCATGATAAAAAAAGACCATAGCCATCCTCTTTCAAGAAATTATTAAGGAAAACTGCACTGATAGTCTAGAATCAGAGGGTAAAAATCTCTAAAAGAGATCCCAAAATGAAAACTTCCAGGAATATTATAGCCAAATTCCAGAACTCATGGGTCAAGGAGAAAATACTGCAAGAACAAGAAAGAATTAAAATATCATGAATCTACAGTCAGGATAACACAAGATTTAGCAGTTCCTACCTAAAAGATTGGAGGACTTGTTTTATCATATCCCAGAGGGCAAAAGACTAGGATTACAAACAAGAATCACCTACCCAATGAAACTGAGTATAATCCTTCAGGGGAAAAAAATGGATATTCAATGAAATAGAGAGCTTTCAAGCTTTCCTGATAAAAAGACCAGAGCTGAATAGAACATTTGACTTTCAAATACAAGACTTAAGAGAAGCTTTCATAAAAAGGTAAACAGGAAAGAGAAAACATAAGGGATTCAATAAGGTTAAACTGTTTACATTCATATATGGGGAAATGATACTTGTAACTCCTAAAAACTTCCTCTTTATTAGGGTTGTTATAATATATATACATATACATATACACATACACATACATGTATACACATATGTATACCTGACATGTGTGGCTTGAATAAGATGGAATAACTATCTAAAATAAAATAAAATTAAGAGGTGAGAAAGGAATGCATTGGAAGAAAGAGAAAGGGAGAGGTAGAATGGGGTAAATTATCTGACATAAAAGAGGCAAGAAACACCTTTCATAATGGAGCAGGTGAACCTTAATCTCACCAGAACTGGCTCAAAGAAGGAATAACATACACAGTCAGTAGGGTATAGAAATGTATCTTACCAGGGTAAGGAGGGTGAATTGGTGGGAAAAGTCAGAAGCAAAATATTTTTGAGAATAGACAGGGTGAAAGGAGAGAGAGAGAGAGAGAGAGAGAGAGAGAGAGAGAGAGAGAGAGAGAAGGAGGGAGAGAGAGTGAGGGATAAGTAGCAGAAAAATAGGATGGAGGGAAATATATAGTTAGTAATCATAGCTGTGAAAAAATTTTACGGCAAATTTCTCTGATAAAGACTTCATCTCTCAAATATATAGAGATCTGAGTCAAATTTATATAAACAAAAGTCATTCCTCAACTGATGCATGGTCAAAGGATATGAACAGGCAATTTTCAGATGAAATAATTACTACTATCTATAGATATATTTTTTAAAATGCTCTAAATCACTATTGGAGAAATACAAATTAAAACAACTCTGAGCTACCACCCCCACCTATCAGATTAGCTAATATGACAGAAAGGAAAATGACAAATATTGGAGGGGATGTGGAAAAATTAAGACACTAATACACTGTTGGTGAAGTTGAATACTAATTCAACTATTCTGTAGAGCAATTTGAAACTATACCCAAAGGGCTATAAAACTGTATATACCCTTTGACCCAGCAATACCACTACGAGGTCTGTGTGCCAAAGAGATAAAAAACAAAAATATGTACAAAAATATTTATAGCAGCTCTTTTAAGTTGTGGCAAAAAATTGGAAATTGAAGGGATGTCCATCAATTGGAGATTGGTTGAACAAGTTGTTGTGTATGATTGTGATGGAATGCTATTGTGCTATAAGAACTGATGAGCAGGATGCTCTCAGAAAAACCTGGAAAGACTTACATGAACTGATACAAAGTGAAATAAGCAGAACCAGGAGAACATTGTATATAATAATAACAATATTGTATGATGATTAATTGTGAATAACTTGGCTATTTTCAACAATGCAATGATGCAACACAATTCTCAAGGACTTACAGTGAAAAATGTTATCCACCTCCAGAGAAAGAACTAATAGAGTCTGAATGCAGATTGAAGCATACTTTTTCTTATTTTCCTTGTCTTTTTTTATCTGTGTTTTCTTTTACAACATGACTAACATGGAAATATGTTTTGCATGACTGCACATGTATAAGCTATATCCAATTGCTTACCTTCTCAATGAAGGGGGGGATGGAGGGAGGGAGAGAATCTGGAACTCAAAAAAAATTTTAAGCAAATGTTCAAAATTGCTTTTACATTTAACTGGGGGAAAATAAAATATCAAATTTTTAAAAAGAAATTAATACATGCTACCCTGAGCGGCTGTCCTTCAGAGTGCTGAAAAAGACTAAGAAAAAGTTTTTACCAAGATTAAAAGTATATAACCTGGTTTGTGTATGTGTGGGTGTCTGTTTTTCTGTGCATATGCACACGCATGACTGTGTACATATATACATGAATGTGTTACATGGTTTTCCCCAGGTGTTTCTAAACACACAGATAGATAGATAGATAGATAGATAGACAGACAGACAGACAGACAGATGATAGATAGATAGATAGAGAGAGAGAGAGAGAGAGAGAGAGAGAGAGAGAGAGAGAGAGAGA
>NW_027186473.1:48136423-48260262 GCF_028583685.1 Petaurus breviceps papuanus
GAGAGAGAGAGAGAGAGAGAGAGAGAGAGAGAGAGATAGATAGATAGATAGATAGATAGATAGATAGATAGATAGATAGATAGATAGATAGAAAATAAGTATATTTTAACTAGGGCAAGCACTTTCCCAAAGCTTTTCTATAAGTACATATTCTTATAGAACATATACTTTTTATAAGTACATATCAGCAGCCTGAAGGACAATAGCCCAGGGTAATATGTATTAATTTCAAGTGCCATTAAATAGTGTGCCTTATCTGGAGTTTAGTTTCCTCAAAGACTTAACCTAATTTCTAAAGGTGGAGAGGGTGAGAATGAGGGGAAAGGGAGCCCCTAATTTGCATGACTGAGTTGGGTTCCTTTTAATGCTAATATGCCTTCTATCCAGAAGGGCCTCATTTAAAGCATTATGCTCTTAAATTACATGAGTGTAATGTAGAGCACCAAGATCTCACATTATACTACATTTTGGCTGTAGAGATGACATGTTTCCAGCTGGGGGACTTAAGCTACTAATAAAACCCAGATCCTGGCATTTTTCAAACTATACCATGACAGCTCCAGCCTATAGGGTTCTGGTTTTGATCACAAAATTATATTAATGTGATGAGATGTGCCTGCTCAATTACCCAGCATTTCCCAGTGTGGTCACTTGTACAATGGATGATGTTAATTCCCATAACAGAAATCCATGGACTCCATGGTTGGCTGTGAAAAAAGTGAAAATGCTGATTCCTTTACAGAAACCAAGCTCTGAAAGAAACCTTCTGCTCAAAAAAAAAATGGTTTGCTAACTTTGGGGGAGATTTATTAACCCCTACAAGCCATTTAGTGCCTTCTTCCGCCTCTCCCCCCCCCAAAAAAAAAAGAGTTCATTCACAGGATGGGAATATTTTGACCCTGAAAGAATAATAGTCTTTAAAAAAAGAAGAGATTAATCCTTTCCAGCCTAGGCTGTAAGACATTTACCTAAGATGCCTCTTCTAGAGTTGACACAGAGGAAAATATTTTCTAATGATAATAGCTCACATCTGTATAGTGATTTGGGGCAGCTAGATTGTGCAGTGGATATAGCACTGGGACTGAAGTCCAGGAGACCTGAGTTCAAATCCAGTCTCAGATATTTACTAGCTGTGTGACCTTGGACAAGTCACTTATCTGTAAGTTTCCTTATCTATAAAATGAGGCAGAGAAAGAAATGGCAAACCACTCTAGTATCTTTGCCAAGAAAACCCCAATCAGAGTCACAAAGAGTCAGACAGGACTGAAATGACTGAACAACGACAAATGTGATATTTTAAGGTGTACAAAACTCTTTACATCTAACATCTCATTTAGTCCCCACAATTTCTAACCCATGAGGAAGGTGCTATTATTAATACCCTTTTGAGAGATGAGGAAACTGAGATGCAAACTTGCGCAGGGTCACACAACTAGTAAATATCTGGATTTGAAACCAGGTTGGATTTGAACTCAGATCTTCCTGATTCTAATTCTAGCAGTCTACCCACTAAGCCATCTTGCCTCTCATATTAGCAGTCATTTGCTATGTTCCTCTCACCCCATTCTCCACTGCACTGAAGAGAATTAATAAGATATATTTATCACAGATTTTTCTTGGTATTTCCTATCAAAGGCTGCTGAAGTCCATTTCCTCTTGTTCTGACCTCAGAAAACATGAAGAACAAAGCATGGATGCATCTAAGTGTTATTAAATCATAACATTTCTGATTACTTATTTTGAGTACAGGTCTACCTCAATGATGACAGCACAACAGTTAAAAGTCAACAAAATCACATGTCCTTCACTCAAGACAAATGACCTCTTTGCTCATTGAGGTATAAGGCTTGGGAATAGAGGCATGCTTAGACTAGTTTGTCTGAAAAAAAAAAAAAGATTTGGATTTTTTAGCAGACTGCTGGATCAATGATAACTCAGCAATGGAATATAGTCATCAGAAAAGTGAATGGAATCTTTGAATCCATTGAGAGAGGCATGACTTCCAGGAAGAAGGAGAGAGGTAGTTTGATTTTATACTGTCCAGAACACATTCAGAGTATTCCCTGTAATGGGAATGGGAATTTGAAGATTTTCCCTGTCCCTTAATAAGCCTAAGGGAATCTGAAGACCTTCCTTGCTTTGCAAATAGACTCAGCCCCCAATAGACTGAATGTAATCACATGGAGCCTGTGGTGAGAGGAGTTTCTGAAGGGTGGAGCAGAGCCCACAGGAAGCTGGGAGTCAGATCTAGCTAGACTGGGAGGAGGAGAGCATGGGTTCCAGGGAGTCAGTCAGGTTTGTGAGTAAATATTGGTTTGTGGGAAGGTTAAACGATGGTGTGGCACTCTGTGCTATTGTGGCTTATTAATTTCTTTGCTACTATGATGGAATCAGGTTTAGGGATTTGGTTTCTGGTGACAGAATAAATGTTTATTTGTTTTTGTTTTTGTTTTTTGCCTTTTGGAAGGCAATTAGGGTTAAGTAACTTGCCCAAGGTTACACGGGTAGTTTTTTTGTGTGGGTGTTAAGTGTCTGAGGCCTGCCCCTAGCTGCCCCAGAATAAATGTTTTGCTTCTGTCTTCTATATGGACAGTCTGTTATTATTTTGTTATCAGACACTATGCAGAAATATTTATAGTCACAGTTGGTGCTGTAAATATTGCATTGGTACTACAATACCAAAGTTTAGGAAAGACACTAATAACCTAGATAGGATCTAGAAGAGGACAATTGGAATGGGGAACCTTCAAGTTTATGCCACATTGGGATCAGCTGAAGGAATTGGAAATACTTAGTCTAGAGAAAAGAAGATTCAGGAGACATTATAGCTTCTTTTTTTTTTTTTTTTTGCTTTTTGGAGGGCAATTGGGGTTAAGTGACTTGCCCAAGGTCACACAGCTAGTTTTTGTGTTAAGTGTCTGAGGCCAGATTTGAACTCAGGTCCTCTTGACTCCAGGGCTGGTGCTCTATTCACTGCAACACCTAGCTGCCCCCGATGATAGTTTTCTTAAAGTGTTGAAGGTATTGTCATGGGAAAGTAGGGTTGGACTTCTTCCCTTTGACCATGGAGGACAGATCATGAATGAAATTACAGAAAAAAATGCAAATTTAGACTTGGAAAAATAAATCTTCTGTTTGGCATTCAAAGCCTAGCCTCCTTCATATATATATATATATATATATATATATGTATGTATTTTTTTTTTAAGCAATCGGGGTTAAGTAACTTGCTCAAGTTTACACGGCCAGTTATTTCTAGGTGTGGTGCTGAGTATCTGAGCCCAGATATTATCCCCAGGTCATCCCGACACTGGAGCCCATGCTCTTACACCTGGCCACCCCTAAGCCATTGGGGTTAAGTAACTTGCTCAAGGTTACATGGCCAGGTGTTTCTGGGTGGGTGCTAAGTGTCTGAGCCCGGAATTTGATCTCCAGGTCATCCTGACACTGGAGCCGGTGATCTTACTCGCTGTGCTACCTGGCTGCCCCCCTAGCCTCCTTCTTCCTTTCCATTCTGTGATCCTTTCTATAATACAGTGACACCAGACAACTGACTGTTCTCTCACAAGACAATCCATCTCCCATCTCCTTGCCTTTTCATTGGATGTTCTCTATGCCTAGAATTCTCTCCCTCCTCATCTGCACCTCCTGATTCTCTGGCTACCTTCTCCCAGAAGCATTACTCGATCCACCTCAATGCTAGTGCCTTCCCTCTACTGATTATCTTTAAGTTATCCTGAACATATCTTGTTTGTACATAGCTGTTCGCATGATGTCTCCTCCATTAGACTGGGAGCTTCTTGAGGGCAAGAACTTTTCCTTGTATCTCCCGTGTTAGTACATTGTAAAAAGTACTTTAGTTTTCTTTGTATCTCCAGTGTTAGTACATTGGCATGTAGTTGGTTCTTAATAAATGCTTGTCAATGGACTAATAATAAAAGCTACAGAAAGGGTAAGTGGGCTACCTCAAGAAACATTGGCTTCCCCCTGCTTGGAGGTCCTGGAGGACCATTTCTTCAGTGTGTTTCAATAGGAATTCCTTAAATGTCTGGATTGGAATAGATGGCCACTGATATTCTTCCAACTCTCAAATTTTGTGGTTCTGAGCAATACCTGTTTAACTACAGTATGCTATCAAAATACCATGTGCAATTCTTCAGAGCATGGGAAAAAATTGCTTTGGCTAGACTGGATTCCATAGAAATCTAGTAGTAATAGAAAAATAAAGCAAGTCAATAATTTTGGAAATGTTGGTTCCCGTTGTTCAAAAGACATCTATACAGCTTGGGAACATTTGATTATGTTGGCTCTCATTCCTCTTTGCCTTTTTGGGTCTGTTTGTTTATTCCCACTACAAACGAAATCACCATTCATGAATGATTTTTTAAATTATGAAGTGATCCTCAAATGTAAGACATCATTATTTAACCATCATTATTACAATTTTCTTCAGTCCTTCAAGGATCCAGGATTTTATTGCCATGAGTTTTTGCTCCCCCACCTAGATCACAGTTTCTCTATACTCTAGTAACTCAAACGATCAATCAACAGATATTTATGAAATATCTACTACATGATAAGAAATCTGAAATACCAGGGATATAAAAACCAAAATGAAATAATCTCTGTCCTCAAGGAACTTACACTTTATTGAAGAAGAGAAGAAGGGAAGAAAATAAGCATTATATAATACCTACTATGTGTCAGGCACTATATTAAATACGTTTTTACAAATATCTCATTTGATCGTCACAACAACCCTAAGAGGTAGGTGCTATCTTAACCCCATTTTACAGCTGAGAAAACTAAGGCAGACAGAGAGATTAAGTGACTTACCCAGGGTCACACAGCTAGTAGGTGTCTGAGGCCAGATTTGATCTCAGGCCTTCCTGACTCCAGGCCCAGTACTCTATTCATTGCACCCCCTTGCCACCTGTCAAAAACATGTTAATGAATAAGTACATAGAGAATATATGCAAAATAAATACAAAGTAGTTTTGGGAGGCAGGGCATTAGTAGCCATGGGTGATTAGAAAAGGCCTCACCACATGATATTTGAGCTCTGTCTTGAAGACCAGGAATTCTTAGAAGTGGAGGTAAGAAGAGAATATGTTCCATAAAGGGGGCACAGCCAATGCAAAGGCATGGAGATGGGAGATGGAGTACTGAGTGTGAGAAAGAGCAAGAAGTTCAATTTGGCTGAAAAGCACAGCTCATGGAAGGAACTACTGTCTAGCTCTGATTGGAGAGGTGAGTTGGAGTCAGGTTGTGAAAGGTTTTAGATTCCTAAAAGGAATTTTATTTGATCTGAGAGGTAATAATAGGGAGCTACAGGATATTATTAAATAAAAAGATGATATGGTCAGACCTGTGCTTTGGGAAGATCACTTTGGCACTTGTGTAGAAGATGAATTGGAGTGGGGAGAGATGGGAAGTAGAGAGACCTATTAAAAGACATGGCAATAATAATTTGTTCTCTAGGGACTGGCGAGCCTCCCCATACTTAGACTGGTCCTTGGTCAACATGCAGACTTTCCAACATTGAACATGTTCTCAAGGCCTTTGCATCTTGATAGAATTCCTCAGAACTTGTGCTCCACTGGAGAACCCAAGGTCACCCAAAACCATGATGAGTCATGAGAAGAGAACATGAGTGAAGGGGCAATCATGGTGGTCAAAAATGGTCAAACAATTGTTGCTGCATGTATACTTGATAGCTGTGAAGGAAGACTCCTTTCTTTTCTTTAAAAAAAGAAGAGTCAATATAGTTTACAAATTCAATTCAATTTAACAAGAATTTATTTAAGTAGCTATTACAAAACATTGTACTAGGCAGGTAGTCGAGATTCTAAGGGAAAAACAAACAAACAAACAAAACAGTCAATCTATACCCTCCAGGAGCTCACCTTGTTCTGGAGGAGGGAACATTGATACAACATACATTCATGGGTTAATAGGTTTTAAAGCTAGAAAGATTTCAGAAGTTGTCTTGTTTATACCCCCATTTTACAGATAGGGTAACTGAGGCTCCGAGAGGTTAAGTGACTTGCTTGGGTCATATATACATTGAAGTAAGTAATGCAAAGTAAGTCCAAAATAAACACAGAGTTTATAATCTGGGACGATTACCACAAATACCCAAAATGCTAGATGTTGTTTCATGACCTCATCAGGAGACCAGCATTACTCTAAATGCCAAAACATTCCATTGTGTATCATTGTTTACCTACTAAGTGCCAGGTCCCATGCTAGAACTGAAACAAAAGCTAATACAGCCTGCCCACAAGGAGCTTTCATTCTTTTGGGAAGTGGGCAGCAGCATGTATGCTAATAAATAAATAATCTACAAAACAAATGCAAGGTATTATGGAGGGAGAGGCTGCTGTTTCCAAGCTTTGCCGACATTTTGTAGCTTACAGTATTGAAGGGATGGACAACGAGGGGCTTAGGTAGAAAATTCTAAGCAGCATGTGAAAGTTGTCCCTCTGAGCTAAAGTTCACCCACCTGCTAGTTCACAGAATCCTGTGTGGAATGTAAAATAATAAAAATCCAAAATATATTTGTTTCACAATTCATTCAGTCAGCATTCAGGGCCTCCTTTCCTTTCCCTTAATATGTCATGCCCAAATTAGCATAACTCTCTCCACCTGGAGATTCATTTGATCTTTCCCCACCAACACATTAAATTAAAAGAGACTGAAATTCTGGACTTGGCCGATTATTTATTTAGGCAGTTTGATGTACACAGATCTGAACACATATACACCCCCCAAAAAAAACCCTGAGAGCAATTATTAGAGTGATTCTTAAAAGAGTTTGTTAAAATGTCCAAGTTAGGTTATAGAAAACACATCGAGTGAAAGATTTTAGTTTACTTTATGGGGAAAAAAAGTGTTTAATGAGGGTTTATGGGGTTTTATAAAAACACCTTAACACCTTATAGACCTAAGGGGGGAAAAAGCCCCATTTAAGTATTCTCCACCACCAGGAGACCACCCAATGCCAGTGACTAGAAACCTCAAACAGACCCATCTTTGGAAAACTATGGAGGGACCCTTAATTTTATGGACACTTTAATTGTATTTGGGTTATTACCTCATGTACCAGCAAACACCTACAGTATTTAATAAAAAAAAGCCAAGAGCACAACACTACTCTAGTTAAAGTGTGCATTAAACAAAATAATAAAATAACTATGCTAAGCCATAAATCAAGTGAGTGTTTAGTGTTCCTTTGCTTTTAAACTTACATTTATTTTTATTATGCTATGGTCATTCTTAACCACACACTGAATTAATGTCAATTGATTCATTCATTTATATATACTGTTCTCTCCTCTCTCTCCACCTCCACATATATATACATATATGTATAAATATGTGTTTGTATATATATATATATATATATACATACACACACATTCCCTCCTCAGCACAGAATGACTAAGCAAGGTCAGGTCCTGACGCCTGTCATTACGCTCTACTGTAATGTCTTGTCATCAGCTCACTAGGTATTAAAGAGAAATCATGCCAAAAATCCACTGGGGCCTCAAAGTAAGCCAGGAGATAATATGATGTAATTTTAACAAAGAACTATAGTATTACTAACAGCAGCTAAATTGACCTTGATACAGAAAGTAGTTGCCTACTTCAGTTAATAGAACTGGAGGGAAAAGATTTTGAGAAGGAAAATAATGCCACTTTTCTGTCATGTTTTCTTCATTAGTATTTATAATAACTAAGTCCTAAAAAAAAACCTTAAAAGGAGTTCAGCTAAGGTACCAGGATCTTCTGGTGTTTGCCAAGACAACAGAATCTGAGATCCCTTGGTGGGGGGGGAGGGGGAGGAGGCAGACAATAAGGTGGTGGAGAGGGTATAATAATTTAGTTTGGGAGTTTGGGAAAGTGCATAGAACATAATTTTAAATTAATTTGATTCAACATTCATTAAGGGCCTACCGTGTGCAAGTCACTACAAAAATCAAAATACACTCTCCTGTCTGTCCATTGATTTTTGGAGGCTGCCCCCAACAGGCTGCAAAGATAGGAATTAAAAAATCAGACATTTTTGAGCACCTAGTGTATACAAGGTACAGTGCCAGATGAAAACTAATGCCACGGTCTTTGCCTCACTCCCCCACAACCCTATCACTCTGAGAGCTATTTTGAGCACTCCTTTCTTAATCACTGACTTCACTTGAAGCTATAATTGTGGGCACATGAGCTCATAGAAAACACCACTGAATCAATCAAGAAATACATAAGTCTTTATTGAGCGCTGTGTACCCAGATCACTACCAGGTGCTGTGGGAAATATAAAAGAAATATATATTACATTGCCCTTGCCCTCTGGAAATGTACAATGAAGTTGGAAAAATTAAACTCACACATCAGAAGAAGTCAACAATTCAGAACCTGAAATGCTTTCTTCTCATCACCTCTTATAATCCTAGCTTCCTTCAAAGCTAAACTAAAGTGCCACTTCTCAATTGTTAATACCCCTCCCTCCTCAAGGATTAGTTTCTACATGTAGCCCATACAAGCTCTAGGGATCCTAATTCCAACTCCCGCTCTTACTGACAAGCTGGACCCTCCACGGTAAGGAAGGCTATATCACCCCCTGCTGATTCTATGTTGTTTTTGTTGTTTAGTTGTTTTCAGTTGTACCCAACCTTTGTGACCACATTTGGGATTTTCTTGGCAAAGATACTAGAGTGTTTTGCCATTTCCTTCTTCAGCTTATTTTATAGGTGAGGAAACTGAGGCAAACTGAGTTTATTGACTTGCCCAGGGTCACATAGCTAGTAAGTGTCTGAGGTCAGATTTGAACATGAGTCTTCCTGACTCCAGGCCTGGCCTCTTTCCACTGTACCACCTAGCTGCCAAGGATTCCATAGGTATTATCTGAAGGTCAGTGGGATATCTTTCTACTGTTATCAGCTCAAGCACCCATTCGGATGTGTTTCCCCCAACATTAATCACACAATGATTTCTTTAATTTTTTATTTAACCGGTGCAATTAATATCTTCCCAATATCATCCATACTTTTGATTAGCACCCTACTACCATTTAACCAATTAATATCTATTAACTTTTTATAAAAGGACATTTACTGATAAGAGATAGCCAGAACAGAAGTTAAAAGGCATCATCCCCTAACACTTTCAGTCACACTTTCTGCTATAGGACCTTATCACCTGGAGAGAATTAGCTCATCTGCTACAAAGTGTTCTCCACACCAGGTTCCCTTCCAAATGCTGAATAGTCAATGGACGGGTCAGTCCCTCTTGGCCACCATTGATCTATTGCTGCCCTGGGTCAAGCAGGTCACTGGTGACTCAGCAGGTTGGTAGGAAGGAAAGAAGACTTCTTTACTTCACAAGCTTTCAGAGATCTCTAATACTCAGAACTTAATAGCAGAAAAAACATGTTCCTGACAGAGAGAGAAGCAGCAGCTGAGCCTTGTGCCAACAGACTGCCACCTCAAGTGGGGGAGAGAAAAGCTAGAGGCATCTCTCTCTCTCCTCACCCAGAGGCTTACCATGAGCTTTGCCTTGACTGCCACCAGGAAAGAAAGGCTGATTTGGCCCACTACAGCACACTCAGTTACAGCTTAGCAGTCAATCAAAAGACCTTTTCTTCACCACATGGTAAGCAGACAGAAATGGGTCACAGAATATTTGCACATGCTCTGCAGTCCACGTTTGGGGTGCGGGTTATATTAGGCAGGCCCATAAGGAGGTCTCATTGGCCAGTCTCCCATCAAACACAGATTTTGAATTTACTTAAATTTATACATATTGTTTTCCTCCCCATAGAATACAGATATCTTGAGGGCAGGGGCATTTAAATTTTTATCCCTGTAATCTCCGGTCTTTCACATAATAGGCACTTAAAATGCATATTGAATAAAAGAAGAGCTAAAATCTATTATATAGATTGTAAACTTTATAAGAGTTCAGGCACCATAGCTTAGAGCTGGAGGGAACTCCAGAGGTCATCTACTCCAATCCCACCCTTTCTCCTGCCCCCCAATCTTAGAGAAGGGAGTAAAAGAAGAAAATCATTTTTATGTATTGCTCTCATAAATATTTTCTATACATTAGAAAAGGAGAAAGAGAAAAAGTGTTAAGTATACAAGGGATGGAAGATTTAGGAAGGAGATAGCCAGAAAGGAAGAAGCAATGAGATATCTGGAGGGAGGGAGGGAGGGAGTTGGGGAAGGAAGGAAGGAAGGAAGGAAGGAAGGAAGGAAGGAAGGAAGGAAGAAAGGAAGGAAGGAAGGAAGGAAGGAAGGAAGGAAGGAAGGAAGGAAAATATTTGTTTCACTTCTCTAAAGGATCTGTGGCATGAGGGACCCTTTCCCATATCTTCCTTTAAATTTCCCAAAAGTCATGTAAAGAGCTTTCCTTCCATTCTCTTGACATTGTATGATATTCACAGAGCATTCACAGAGCTGCCTGTCCATTGGTTTTTCCCCATTGTCCCTACATAATTGGCACATCATTTTTTTTCCACTCATGCATTTTGCTGATGATATCCTGTATACCACTTCTTAGTAATTCTTCATTTGTAATAGATAATAGCTGCCTACACTCTCTGTTGCCCTTCAGGTAATCTTCAACTGCAGTGTTTCAGAGTCTATAGCATTCCATAACACAGGGTCATACAACATCACTAAAAGAATACTGATGCTAAAAAAGATGGACCTTTGTTTCAGGGAAAGGTTAGGGGAGATTAATTAAACAAACCAACCAGTTTCTCAAAGGCAATCTGGACTGTTTCCTCCTCCTGTTCAGTTCTAGACCATTTGCAGTGTCTCTCCCAGATATATGTATTGATAAATAAGTTTAAAAAAAATAAAAAGATAAGTAAACTTTCCAGATTCTTCTTCAAACTGCCTATTATGAACAATAACCATCCTTCATCACCTTGGGTTTTCCTGTGTGAACATTTAGAACAAACTCTAGAGTGTTCACAAATCTCATTTAAATAGCTCTACAACATTCTGGGACTCAACACAATCAGCACAATGTCATGCACAGATCAGAACACCTGGAGGACGCCACAAATCAGAGGACCTGGACTCCATTCTGGGCCTCTTGATGAACATACATTTCCCCATTTTATGTTTCATTTGAGATATTCAAAGGACTACCATACAAAGTTATGTCTGCTGTTACATCTTTTGAGATATCTCATGATTCCAACATATTCATGAGAAAATCCTTGTTGGAGGAGAGTTTAACTCAACTGAATATAGCAACAAAAAACAACAATGGGATCCTATATTCTCCATATCTTTCAGTCAACAGTGTAATTGTAAGGATGATCTGTCATAGAATAACTCTTACACAGAGATATGCTAATAAATATTTAACAACAAGCTCTCTTGGCTGGGGTGGGGGAAGAGGAATGGGACTGTATACTTATATATATATATATATATATATATATATATATATATATATATATATACTTTTAAATTTAGTCTAAATTATTAACATTATCTCCAACACTTTTTTAAGTCAGGACATTCAACAAAACAATAAATCAAGCCTTGATATGTAACATTTTCTAATCTCTGCAGTGTAAGTGTTCACACTGATAATTTAACAATTGGTTCTTTTTTAAAATTAATTTATTTTACGATATTCAGTTCCACAAGCTTTTGAGCTCCAAGTTTTCTCCCTCTCCCTTCCTTCCCCCCTCCCTAAGACAGCACGCAATCTGATGTAGGCTCTACATATACATTCACATTAAACATATTTTCACATTAGTCATTTTGCAAAGAAGAGTTATAACCAATAGAATGAACCATAAGAAAGAAGAAACAAAACAAAAGAGAGAGGGAGCAAATAACATTCAGACTACGTAATACTTTCTCTGGTTGTGCCATTTTCCATCATGAGCCTTTTGGAGCTGTCTTGGAACCTTGCATCACTGAGAAAGGCCAACTCTATCAAACTTAGTCATGGCACAATGTGGCCATAACTGTGTACAATGTTTTCCTGGCTTTGCTCATTTGCTCATGTAGCAGCAAGCACCCCAAGAGTCCTCAGGGTTGCTGCCAACACAGGTTATTGGATCTGCTTTGATAAAGGAAAGCAACTCAAAATGGGTTAACAAGCTTACTTTATTCAGTCAAACATATATCGTTTACCTCGTTCAGGGGAAAAAGGTCAGCACCCCGAACTTCAAAGTATACAGGCAGAATTATCAAGACAGAGAAACAGATCAAGTAGACAGTTTCCAAACTGTCCAACCATTACATCCATACCAAATCAACATCTGGGTTTCAACATCTGGGTTTTTCAAAGCCAGGAGGCTCTGGACAATGGCTTCCCAGAATCCAGATCAAATCACAGAACACTTCTCAAAGTGAGTCCCAAAACAAAGCTACACATCAGGGCTTATACAGCCTTCTCCTGACTCAGAGAATGTAACAACCTTCTGGACCCACTGGCCAATCAAAAAGTATCCACTGAAAAACAAACCTCCCACCCCAGGCTCCAGGTGCACTTTAGCCTAGGGGCAGGGAAGATCTTTAAATTTACATTCCCATTACAACTCACCATCAGTTCATGTAAGTCTTTTCAGGTTTTTCTGAAGTCTACCTGTTAATCATTTTTTATAGCACAATAGTATTCCATTACATTCATATACCACAACTTGTTCAGCCATTCCCCAAATGATGGGAACCACTTCACTTTCCAGTTCTTGGTCACCACAAAAAGAGTTGCCATAAATATTTTTGTACATGTGCGTTCTTTTCCCATTTGTATGATCTCTTTGGGATATGGACCTAGAAGTGGTATTGCTGGATCCAAGGGTATGCACATTTTTATAGCCCTTTGAGCATAGTTCCAAATTGCTCTCCAAAATGGTTGGATCAGTTCACAATTTCACCAACAATGCATTAGTGTTCCATTTTTACCACATCTTCTCCAGCATTTATAATTTTCCTGTTTTGTCATTTTAGCCAATCTGACAGGTGTGATGTGGTACCTAACCGTTGTTTTGATTTGCATTTCTCTAATCAATAGTGATTTAGAGCATTCTTTCATATGACCATAGATAGCTTTAATTTCTTCCTCTGAAAACTACCTGTTCATGTCCTTTGACCATTTATCAATTGGGGAATGACTTGTGTTCTTATAAATTTGACTCAGTTCTCTATATACTTTAGAAATGAGGTCTTTTAGAGACACTGGTTGTAAAAATTCTTTCTCAGTTTTTTGCTTCCCTCCTAATCTTGGTTGCATTGGTTTTGTTTGTACAAAAACTTTTCAAATGAATGTAATCAAATTATCCATTTTGCATTTCATAATGTTCTCTCTGTCTTGTCTGGTCATAAATTCTTCTGTTCTCCATAGATCTGACAGGTAAACTATTCCTTTCTCTCCCAGTTTGCTTATAATATCAGCCTTTATATGTAAATAGTGTACCAATTTGGACTTTATTTTAGTATATGGTGTAAGATACTGGTGTATGCCCAGTTTCTGCCATACTATTTTCCAGTTTTCCCAGCAGTTTTTGTCAAATAGTGAGTTCTTATCCAAGAAGCTATAGTCTTTGGATTTATCAAACAGTAGATTACTACTGTGTCTTGTGTACCTAACCAATTCCACTGATCCAACACTCTATTTCTTAGCCAGTACCAAGTAGTTCTGATGATTGCTGCTTTATAATACAATTTAAGATGTGGTATGGCAAGACCATCTTCCCTAGCATTTCTTTTTATTAATGCCTTTGATATTCTGGACCTTCTGACTTTTGTCTAAACCTTTTGGAATCTGGCTTCCACAGCCTCATTATTCATCAGAAATTGCTCCCTCCAAAGTTACAATGATCTGTTAATTGCAAAATCTGATGACCTTTTCTCCATCATCATGCTCTTGATCTTTCTGTCGTATTTGAGACTCTTGATCAATTTCTCCTTGTGGATACATACTTTTCTTCTCATTCCTTTTTCTCTTCCTAGTCTGACCGCTCCTCAGTTTCCTTTGCTGGATCTTCATCCATGTCATGCCTACTTTAAACATGAATGTTTCCCAAGGTTCTGTGGGCCTTATTCTCTTTTCTCTCTATACCATATCACTTGGTGATCTCATTGGCTCCAATTAGTTCAATGATTATTTCTACACAGATGATTCCCAGATCGATAGATCCGGCTTTTGTTTCTCTTCTGAGCTCCAGACCTATGTAACCAACTACTTATTGGATATCTTGACTGGATATGCCATAGGGAATCTCAAATTCAACATATCCAAAAAAAACACATTATCATTTCCATTCAATCCTTTTCTTTTCCAAATTTCTCTATTAATTTCAAGGGTAACAACTTCCTCTCATTCATTCACCCAGGCTTGGTGGATTGGGTGAGAAGAAATAGAATATTCAAGGTCTTTAGTGATTTAGGCCTCCTTCAAGGAAAAAAAGTCCAAATTTTGCCAGAATGACTGTTACATTCACATGTAGTCTCCCCCCATCTGAATATGAGCTCCTCTATGGCAAGGGCTATTTTTGCCTTTCTTTGTTCTCCAAGGCTTGGTACAGTGCCTGGCACATAATAAACTTGTTGATTGATTGAATTGAATATACATTTAGAATTTATCATGAAGCATTCTCCCACTCTCCCTGAAATCAGCATAAATAGCTCAATTCACAAAATATAAAGTAAATCAAAAACATGCTTTATGTCATTTTTTTCATTTTACATTTATTAGGTGATTACAACAGGAAGGGCATGATGCTAAATACAGAGATATTAGATACAAATACCACCATCATAGTTTACATCCTTTTAGCAAAACAAACATATAACTATAATATGTAATATGAAAACTGCTTTAGAAAGTGTAGCAGCAAGCACCCTAGTGCTACCTACCTACCCAGGGTGGCTGCCAACACAGGTTCTTAGATATGCTTTTCTAAAGGAAAGCAACTCAAAAATGGGTTAACAATTTTGCTTTAATCAAACATGTGTCATTTACCTAGTTCAGGGTAAAAAAGTCAGCACCCCGAACTTCAGAGAATACAGAGGTTACAAACAGAAGTTACCAACAGTCAGAGAAACAGTTCAGCAGACAGGCTTCCAACTGTCTGACCATTACATCCATACCTAGTCAGTTACCAGAGAGGGAAGCATCAACATCTGGGTTTTCAAAGCCGGGGGGGTGTGCTCTCAGCGGTTGCCCAAAGTCTCATCTGGTCAAATCAAACAACTCTTCTCAAGGTGAGCCCCAAAACAAAATCTCACATCAGGGTATATATAGCCTTTTCCTGGCTCAGAGAATGTCACAACCCTCTTGACCCACTGCCCAATCACAGAGCACCAAGGTGTGGGCATTCCTGAAAACCAAGCCTCCCACCACAGGCTCTAGGTACACATAAGCCTATCAAAGGGCCTAGGGGCAGGGAAGATCTTAAATCCCATTCCCATAACAGAAAAGTACAAAGTACAATATGAGATCTTAAAATAATGGCCACCACCAACTAGGGGGATCAGAAAAAATTTCATGGAGGAGGTGGTATTTAAGTTAGACTCTAAAGAATCAATGGGAATCCAACAAATGAAGAGAGGAAAAAGACATTTTTTTTAGTACAGTGAACAAAGGCACATAAGAAATAGGGCACAGTACAAATTCAAGGGACACATTAGTAGTCTAGTTTGTCAGAAATGTAAAGTATATGAAAAAAGGGAAACATGAGATAAGACTGGAAAGGCAAGCTATCAGATTATGGAAGTCCTTGAAAGTCAAGAAAAAGTAATTTGAATTTTATTCAGTTGGTAATACTATATATTTCTCCAATTTGGTGAAATTTCCTTTATTAATTGACAATCAGTTTAAATTGTAGGAATTTAAATTGAAGTTTTAAAAAGAATAAAGTATGGTTTACCTACTTCTCTAAAACACCATTTTCCTGAAATAATTTGTTTAAAGAACATTAAGAAAGAACACTATGATTCCTGCTTTTTATCTTCTTCCAATAAAACAAGCAGTTATAATGGCAATAATGATGATAGAAATATATAAAAAGATAAAGCTGATATGTTTGGGCATCAATTTCCCTTAGGAAGCAGTAAAAATATTTTTAGCACTATTTCTAGCTCAAAGAGTATATAATAGTATTTGAATCGCGCTTCCACCATCTTTCCATTGTTTGGTCAGGCAGAGATGGAGACGCTTCTGGAAGAACCATTGCGATGGCTGCCAAGGAGAACCCCAAGTAAAGTTCAAACTTGTGTTAGTTGGAGATGGAGGTACTGGAAAAACCACATTTGTAAAATGTCACTTAACTGGTGAATTTGAGAAGTATGTAGCCACCCTGGGTGCTGAGGTCCATCCTCTCGTGTTCCATACTAACAGAGGTCCTATTAAATTCAACATATGGGATACAGCTGGCCAAGAGAAATTTGGTGGTCTGAGAGATGGTTATTACATCCAAGCTCAGTGTGCCATTATAATATTTGATGCAACATCAAGAGTTACTTACAAGAATGTACCTAACTGGCATAGAGATCTGGTATGAGTATGTGAAAATATCCCTATAGTGTTGTGTGGCAACAAAGTGGATATTAAGGACAGAAAAGTCAAGGTGAAATCAACTGTCTTCCACAGGAAGAAGAATCTCCAGTACTATGACATCTCAGCCAAAAGCCAATTACAACTTCGAGAAGCCCTTCCTTTGGCTTGCTAGAAAACTTACTGGAGACCCTAATTTGGAGTTCGTTGCCATGCCTGCTCTTGCACCTCCAGAGGTTGTCATGGACCCAGCCCTGGCAGCACAGTATGAGCAGGACTTACGGATTGCTCAGACAACTGCGCTCCCGCATGAAGATGATGACCTGTAAGGGAATGAAGCTAGAGCCCAGCGTCAGAGGTCCTGTGATGTCAGTGGTGCAGCGTGTCTACCACTTTATTATATAGCTGAGCAGAACATGTGCTTAATCTTTGGGAAGCTGAAGGAAATGAATGGGCAGTTCAAAAAAATATAATTCATATTTTGGACCTGCGTATTTAGCTATTTTGGACCATCATTACATCCCCTTGAGTTTCAAATACAAGACTGCTGCAGTCCCATCACAATACTCAGTGGTGAATCTTGTTTGTTACTGTCATTCCCATTCCCTTTTCATTTAGATCATAACAAAGTTGTATTTCAAATATCTTTTAAAAAAAGAGTATATGATAAAGTACATACACAATTAATATAATGGTATAAATGAAAAGAACATTACAAAGAAGGCCAATTGTGAGTATAATGATTAATCTTTATTCATAAAAACAGATGATTAACATTCCATATCCCTTTCATGAGAGATATGGGGGACTATCAGTGCAAAATATTCATACATTGTAAGATGCAATAACTGTATTAATTGTTTGTTCTGGATTTTTTTCTTTATTATAAGAGAGGGTTCCAGTAGGCATCAGAAGGTGATATATCAGCAAATAGCTAGGATATAAAGCTGAAAGAAATCAATAAAATATATTTACAAATAAAAAATGAAAAGTATGTGAAAGCCTAATTCTATAAAGCTAACATCATTTTCCTGCGACATTTGTAAATAACAGAGCAACTTTCAGTGGTGTTCCCACTTCTTTCTCATCACGGATTTAGTTATGATATTCTAAAAAGTTCCTGCATGATGGGATTTTAATTTTCCATTAGCAACTTTTGCAATTTTCATTTGCAGCGTAATATGTTAATATATACAAATAAACTTAGCAGAAAACTTTGCAAGACCTGCTTGGTTGTTAGTTCTCTTTTCCAACTCAAAAAATCATACATATACTTAGGTGCATATATGCTGTATCCTCCCAATGTAATGAAATCCCCTGGAGTCCAGAAATTGTTTTTGTTGTTTTATATCTTCAGTATCCAATACAACATTTAGACATAGGAGATGCTTAATAAATGTTTGTAGGACTGAATTAGTTTGAATGAGCTATTTTCTTGGCTTGTACGTTAAGTAAGCTCCTTTGTTCTTCAGAACACATTATTCCATTCCCTCCTGTAAATTCTGGCAGGTGCAGAATAGTCTTGTCTATATATAATACTTTCCTTTATATTTGACAGAGGCTTACGCTTGGAGGCTTGCAGAATTGTTTGACAGCAGAATTGTTCAATCTAACCACCATGTGTCCTGGAGTTTTGCTTATAGGCTTTGTGTGGTTGGTTTTTTTCCCCTAGAGCTGATCTGTAGATTTTTTTTTTTGATTGGTACTTTAGTTTCTGTTTTCAGAAGTCCTAGGTAGTTTCTTATATTTCTTTTTTTTAATCTTTAATTTTTTCCAATTATATGCAAAAACGATTTTTAACATGCACTTTTTTTTTAAATTTTGAGTTCCAAATTCTCTCCCATTCTTTCTTCTCTTCTCCCTTATTGAGAATGCAAGCAGTTGTTGGGGGGAGGCAGCACCAAGATGGCAGAGTAAAAGCAGGAACTTGCTTGAGATCTCCCCAAACCCCTCCAAATACCTGTAAAAAATTACTCTAAACAAATTCTCAAGCTACAGAACCCGCAAAACGACAGAGTGGAACACATCTCTAGCTGGATAGCCTAGAAGGTCAACAGGAAGGGTCTATCATACCAGGCTGGGAGCAGACAGCTCACCAGCACAGACAGGACTGGAGCAGGCCTCAAGGGACTGAATCACTGGTAGCTGTGGCAGTTTCCAGACTTCTTAACCACAAACACCAAAGATAGCATAGGAGGTCAGTGGGAAAACTGTGGGACCTGGGTGAAAGAGTAATGTGATCCTACTGGGATCCAGTCCTAGCCCTGGGGTGGTGAAGGTGGTGGCAACAGCAGCAGCAGCAGCAATGGTGGCAGCTGCTTCCAGAGCTCTGGGCCTACAGACAGTGGGGGATCCAGCTACTGATACAAAACCCCTGAAGTTTGGGACAGTACACCTACCCCCACCCCCACCCCCAGTGGAAGCAAAGAGTTAGAAAGTCAAGTATTTGGCAGGGAAAATGAGCAAATGGCATGAAAAAAAAACCTCAAACTATAGAATCTTACTTTGGTGACAAAGATCAAAACATACAACCAGAAGAAGACAATAAAGTCAAAGCTTCTACATCGGAAGCCTCCAAGAAAAATATGAATTTGTTGTAGGCCATGGAAGAGCTCAAAAAGGATTTTGAAAATCAGCTAAGAGAAGTAGAGGAAAAATTGGGAAGAGAAATGAGAGTGATGCAAGAAAATCATGAAAAACGAGAATACAAACAATTTGATGTAGGTTATCTTGTACTGTTTCTTGAATTGTGGTATTCAGTGGTGTCAAGTTCTTCTGGGAGACCTCTAATTCTTATGCCATTTCTTTGTACCCTGTATTCAAGAGTAATACATTTTTTTGTGCAGGGAGAACATGTTTTCTTTTAATGTTATTGCCTTTTGTTTCCCCCTCCCCCAAGATTATCCTTCACATCATGTATTTGCATTCCCAGTTAGTCTTTCTTTTGTTCCTTTGGTGTAATTTGCCACCACAGATTCAAGTTTTTCAATTATTTCTGCTGTGTAGACCACAAATTCTGCTTTTATGATTCTTATTTCTCTTTTAAACTATCAAGAAATAGCTTGATATAGTTCCAAGCTTCCTTGGGAATCCACAAAGTCCTCTGTCTCATCAGCTGTTGGTTAAATTTTCTTTATCTTTCAGTATTTATTCATAGATGTCTGAATTCTTTACCAGATATGTAGGTTATATTGCTTTTTGTTGTTCATTTCTTCCCTATTGTTTTATCTGCTTATGTTCAAAGTCTTTAATATATTTATCTTCCTCTTGAGCATTCTCTACCTCTCTCACACACACATGCATTTATTAATTTTCTTTCTTATTTCCATTCTTTTTAAAATTAATTAATTTATTTTTAGTTTTCAACATTTACTTCCATAAGATTTTGAGTTTAAAATTGTCTCCCTCTCCCTTTTCTCCTCCCTCCCCAAGATGGCATGCAATCTGATATAGGCTCTACATATACATTCATATTAAACATAAGTTCACATAAGTCATGTTGTAAAGAAGAATTAGAACCAAAGGGAGGAACCAAAAGAAAGAAGAAGCAAAACAATAAAAGAGAGCAAATCGCATGCTTCCATCTACATCCAGACTCCATAGTTCTTTCTCTGGATGTGGATAGCATCAAGAGTCTTTTGAAGTTGTCTTAGATCTGTGCATTGTTGAGAAGAGCTAAGTCCATCAAAGTTAGTCATCATACAATGCAACTGTTACTGTGTACAATGGTCTCGGTTCTGCACATTTCACTCAGCATCAGTTCATATAAGTCTTTCCCAGTTTTTTTTTAACTTGCTTATCATTTCTTATAGCACAATAGTATTCTATTACATTCATATGCCACAATTTGTTTGGACACTCCCCAATTGATGGACATCCCCTCAATTCCAGTTCTTGACCACCACAAAATAGAGCTGCTATAAATATTTTTGTACATGTAGGTCTTATTTCTATTTTTTTATTCCCATGTTGCTCATTTCCTGATTCCCTCCTCTTTGGGTGGGGTTTTTCTGAGAGCTGACCTCAAGACCGTCTCAGTCTCCTATTAATCTGGGTAATTTACAGTTCACCAGCCTTGCTTTTTTCCCCAAGTGACTTCTTGGTGACAAACCTGGCCCAAGCTAGATGCTGAGTTCTTTACCTCAGGCCTAGGAGAGTGTCACACAACCTTACATGTGTATCCTGCCCCAGTTCCCTCTTTTCCTCAGTTCTTTTGCTAAGCCATGTTGTAACATAGAGTACTCACTGTATTGTACTGTTGTAGCCTGATCATGTTTCTGTCTTATGAATTTCTGGCACTGGTGGAGCAGGGTAGAGCTCATAAGTGGGATTATGCAGACTTGATGCTAGAATAGCATGATGGGGGTACAGGAAGGGTGTTGAGTAAGCACATTAAGAGCTAGTGAGTAGTCTTCTTTGCTTTTTTTCATTCAATTATTACCTCATTGGGGTTCTTGGTATACCAGACCTTGGAGACAACTAAAATGGTTTCATTTCTTGCAAATTCCTATTTTGGAGAGGTTTGCAAAGGCATAAAGATTGGAGAAAATATCTAGTCCTCCATCTTATTAGCCACATGACCTAGAATTTTAAAGAGGAATTTAAAAAATATTTTGGTTTTTTATCTGCCAAGATCTGTCTTCTTATTCTTCCATCCCAACCTTACCACCCTACCCCTATTGAAGCCACAAAAAATACAAGATCCATTACAAACATATGTAGTTAAAGCAAATGTCCAAACTGTCCATGTCCAAAAAAAATGTTATTCTACCTTCTAAGTTCTTTATCTCTCTACTGAGAGGTGTGTAACATGTCTCATCACTAATCCTCTGGTCATTATCTAATAAGAATTCAGCACAATAGTATTTCATAACATTTATGTACCATAACTTGTTCAGCCATTCTATGATTTATAGATATTCCCCCTGGTTCTCATCTTTTGCCACCTCAAAAGGAGCTATAAATATTTTTTATATCCTCAGAGTTTGTTTTGCTTAGGACTCATTCCTCCCTTTAATCTCTTCTCCCTCTAGTTCTCTCTCCCCTTCCTCTCTCATTTTCCTGTTGAATGAAATATACACGATTATGTATGTATTTTTTCTTCTTTTAACCAGTTCCAAAGAATGAGATTCAAGTATCAGCTGCTTCCCCACCCCTCTTCCTTGTTTATATAGATATCTACTTGTGCACTTTCCCTTCTATTTTAGTTATTCTTCTCCTTTCTTTCCATTCTTTTCTTAAGATCAAGACATTACAGACCTACTCCCAAGTCTTGTCTAATTGTGCTCCCTCTATGAACTCTGGTGATGATAGGATTCAAAGGGGACAGATCACCCCATATTTGAATGTAAACAGTTTATCTGTGTTTAGTACTTTATCACTGTTCATTCATGTTTGTCTTTTTATAATTCTCTTCACTACTGTGTTTGAACTCCAAAGTTTCTCCATAGCTCTGGTTTTTTCATGGGGAACATGTGGAAGTTCTCCATTTCATTAAAAAAAAACATTTTTTCCCCTGTAGGATTTTGCTCTGCTTTGCTGATTAAGTTATTCTAGGTTGTTTAACATTTAGCATCATCTGAAATAAAAACATAGATAGCATCTTATCAAATATTAAGGTGACAAATCTACATTCAAAATCATAAGATTTTGAGTTCCAAATTTTTCTCCCTTCCTCATCCCCAAGACAGCAACAATAGGTTATACATGTGCAATTATGTTAAATGTATTTCCACATTAGTCATTGTATGAATGAAGAAATAGAACAAAAGGGGAAAACCATGAAAAACCAAACCAAAAAAAAGGAAAATAGTATGGTTTGATCTGCATTCAGACTCCATAGTTCTTTCTCTGAATGTGGATAGCATTTTTCACCATGAATCTTTAGGAATTGTCTTGGACCACTTGGACCACTGAGAAAAGCTAAATCTATAACTGAACATTACACAATGTTGCTGTTACTGTCCATAATGTGCTCCTGGTTCTACTCACTTCACTCTGCATTAATCTAAGTCTTTCTAGATTTTTGGTGACACAAATCTAAAAGGGATAGCAATCACAGTGGATGACAGTCAGATCCAAAATGATCTTGACAGGTTGGAATAATGAATCAAATAAAAATGAGATTTGATAAGGACAAATACAAAGTCTTGCACTTTAGTTTAAAAAAATCAACTTCACAATCAAAATAAAAACATTCACAAATATAAGGAGCTGTGACTAGAATAGTAATTCATCTGCAAAAGATTTGAAGGTTTTTAGTGGATTGAAAATACAACAAATAGCACAGAGAGTAAGAGCACCGGCCCCAGTGTCGGGATGACCTGGGGATCGAATCCCGGCCCAGACACTTAGCACCCACCCAGAAACACCTGGCCGTGTAACCTTGAGCAAGTTACTTAACCCCAATTGCTTTAAAAAAAAAATACAACAAAAGACAACAGCAGGGAATGACTGCCCATGAAGCAAATGTGATCTTAGCAAGCACTGTATAATAATTATTGTGTATTGTATTATTATTAGCTGGTCAAAGGTGATAGTCTACTGTGCTCTGCCATAGCTAGAAACCAGTCATAGAAAGGCAAACATTATGGCGATGGGCCCTAAAATCATGCCATATGAAGTTTGAGTGAACAAACTGGGGATGTTTAACTTGAAGAAGTGAAGATCTAAGCCAGGGATTTCATCCTGGGTTCCACAGGGAAGTTTGTTTTTAAATCTTAAGAAGCCCTTGAATTTGGATAGCGGTGTGGGGAGAGTATATCATAACCTCTAACTAAAATTTAGTGCTTTTTTCATTATTTCAAAACATTATTCTGAGGAGAGATCCATGGGCTTTGCCAGATTGCCAAAGGTATCCAACACACACACACACACACACACAATGTCAAGAAACCCTGACCAAGTTGGGCATGAGAGCTGTCTTCAGTTATAGAAAAGGGCTTATTCTTAATTCGACTTGGCCCCAGAAGCCAGGAAGATCAACCCCTAATAGCAGGAGCACACAGCACTGAGACCTCAGTTGTGTTAAAAAAAAAAAAGGGGGGGGGGAGAAGGAATAGTTCAACATCAAACTCTGGAGTTTTAAATTAAAAATCCAATCAATCTTCTTTGTATAGAAGTCAATCAAAATTAAGATATATACTTAATTCCTCAAATAAAAAAGAGAATGCCAGTTAACTTGATCCATGGAATAAGGAATAAGGACCAAATTAAGAGTGCTTTGTTTATGGTTGACACAACTAAGTAGGAATGTCTTTTTGTTAACCAAATCAAGAGAGGTGTCCCTTTTGTTTACAATAGATCACACACACAGAGGGAGTTGTTAGAGATGTTTCATTTAGGGAAAGCAAATCAAAATTCTAACGAAAACTTGCATTTTTTATTTTTCAGTGTTGACAAATTTCCTCATCTTTGGCTTCAGGATTATTATAAAATATAAATCAGACATTACTTGAGGAAGGTGGTCTTTTCTGAGTTACTGGGAGAAACTCTGCCAGTCAGAAACTCTTACAGCAGAACAATTCAAAAGTAGAAAAAGTTTCCTTGAGATGTTGAAGATTTCAAGCAAAAGCTAAATGACTATACCGTAGAAGGGATTCTTTGTCAGTTGTGAAATTGTACTAGATGATCTTTGAGGTCCTCCAACTTTTTAGTTGGTGTTTCTATAGGATCAGATCAAAATAGGTAGATGGATGAATGGATAGAGAAACAGACAATCTGCCAGGCACTGCATTAAGTGTTCAGAATAGAAATATAGTTATCCCTTCCACATCATGGGGGTTAGGGGCATGGTGCCCCTGTGAAAATCCATATAAAATTTTTTGTCCCTCCCGTAATAGCAGAGAAGTCTGCATTTTTTTTTCTTTTTTTTTAATAGGGTGTTTATAGGGTACCTTATTGTAAAACTTGGGTTAAGTATTTGGTCATAGGCTCTTGTCATCTGCCAGCCTCCATGTCATCTGCAACTTCTGCAAAACTCCCCCCAAATGCCCATTTAATTTCTTATGCTGACCTGAAATGTATGGAAACTGTAATGGGGAAAATCACAGAGTGGAAGGGATAACTGTACAAGCAAAGACAGTCCCTAACTTTAAGTAACTTACATTCTAATGGTGAGAGATAGCACATAAAGGAGAGTGGAAAAGGCACTTAGCACAATGTGACACACGATTGGTAATTAATAAAGTGTTTGTTGACTTGGAGACAGGAGGAAATTGGGGCAAGGTCTTAGTAAGGAAATGAAGCACACAGATGGTGATGATGACGATGATGGTGGTGGTGGTGATGATTATAATAGCTAGCATTTACTTAGCACATATTATACCATTTCATCCTCACAGCAACCAATAGGTGCTGTTATTCCCATTTTACAGATGTAGAAGCTGAGGCTGAAAAAGTTAAGTGAATTTCACTCATCTAGGAAGGGTCTGAGACGATTTGAACTTGGGTCTCCCTGACTCCAAGTACAATGCTTTCAACCTCTGTGACTCATAACTTGAATCACTGGGAGTCAAATGAGCATGGCAGGAGCCTCTCATTAAATGGTAGCTCTCTTCCAGCTTTAAAACTCCATGATGCCATTATTCTAGTCTCTAGGGGCAGACACAGGTCTACAATGAGTAAGGCACAGAAATACATCAGGATAAGAAAGCAGCCATAATGGGCGGCTAGGTGGCGCAGTGAATAGAGCACCACCCCTGGAGTCAGGAGGACTTGAGTTTGGATCAGGCCTCAGACACTTAACACAACAACTAGCCGTGTGACCTTGGGCAAGTCACTTAACCCTAATTGCCCTAAAAAAATTTTTTTAAAGCAGCCATAAAACACTGCTCCTGAGGCAGACCTTGCTGAGACAGACAAAGCATACACGAGCACTCCACATTTTCACTGAACGACTCACAATTTACCATCTCGGGTGGAAAAACAAAAGTTGAAAGAGGCCCATTTAGTGGCGAAAAGGCAGCAAAATCTAGAGGCTGGCTCAGATCCAAGGCCAAGGGCTTAACGGTGTCAGAGCCACAAGGATGGAAGAAGGGGCAATGCTGGGAACCGTTTCATTTTGGTTAAGGTGGCACTCGACACTTTCTCCAACTCTGGTTTTACTCAAATCAACAAGGGGAAAGAAAAAACAAAACCCTTTTTTTTTTTCAAAGCAATTTTAAACTCATATTTAATCACAAGAATTCTCAAATACAGTGTTGGGACGTTTTCTTGGGTCAGGAACATACTCCTTGGGTGGTAGAAAGCACTCAGTGTCCCAGCTCACTCGAGGTGTGTATTAATGGCCTTAGTACAATGAGGTATCTTAATGCTGTATTTACTGAAGCACTTAATCTCCTCCTCAGAGGTGAAGAGATCAAGTGTGCTCCTGTTAAATCACAGCAGTCCAGAGAAGACAGCAGAATGGCTACAGCCTGCAGGAGTGCTCAGAGTCGCCTGGGGCCATGTTGATAACCTCGGAATGTCTAAATTAGAATTTGTCACCAGCCATTCTGACTTAGAACATAAGGCATCTCCTCAATGCCTGTCAATCCACACCCAGAAAAGAGAGCAATACATTGTGGGGCAGAGGCTTTACTTTAACAAGCTGGCTATAAACCTGTCAGGGGGTTGTTTTTTCTTTGTTTCCCCTCTTTCACCACCTCCCCAAACAAATCCTGCCCAAAATGCAGGGTTCAGTAGACTTGATTTGTGAGCTCCAAGGAATCATTGAAGACAAGTGATATAGATGGTTGCCTGCCATATCTGTCTTGGACAAGGCACCATTTTGGAGTTTCAAGCTATGCTGAATTCTTTCTGACCATTTCAAAATGCCCATAGATTCTATTCAATTCAACAAACATTTACTAAGGGCCACTAGACACATTGGGTAGGCAAAGAGAAAAAAAATTATTCAGTTCCTGCCCTCGGGGAGCTTACAATATGTTATATAGCAAAGAGTCCAAAGTCCTTGGATTCACCCTTTCAGGGTAGTGTGTAAAGACAGACTGCCGTCTGAGAAAAAATATTTAAGGAGGAAAGAATCACAGATCACAAGATCATAGGACCAAGGATTTAGTGCTAGAATGGAATCCAAGTACTTATAATACCTGAAAATTAGAGTTATTCAAAGAAATAAAATTACATGTGAGAGTTCTCTTTCAACACATTTCAACACATATGCATACTGGCATAAACCATAAACATCATACTTATTAAAAGGTTTAAGAAAGAAAGAGCCCAGCTTTAGTGGGGAAATTGGCTTTACAATTGACAAAGGATAAGGGGAATGTGAGTCAGTGGCTTCCAATAGTAAAACACATTCTTGCAAAGAACAAAATTACAAGTAACCTAATGGGAAATGGAAAGACACAAGATGAGAGTAAGCAGATTGTCAGCCAGTTTCTAACAATGGTTTGTGTAAGCATAAAAAGGGCATATAAGGAGAGGTAATATGGTATAGAAGATAACTCATTTCCACATCAGGAAGACTGAAGTTAAAATCTTGCCTCTGACATACCCCAGGAAGGACACTAGGCAAAGTCATATCTCCCCAGACCATAAGAATAGCTATTCATGACAGCAAAATTAGAGACTAAGGGGCTGTCCTCCTGTTCAGTGGTAGCTAAACAAATTGTGGCATAGGAATGTAATAGAAGATGATTATGCCAGAAGAAATAATGACATGAACAATTTCCGAGGAAACTAGGAAGACTTGCATTAACTGATGCTAAGTGAGCACAGTTTATATAATTTGTACAAAAAAAAAAACAATGTTGAAACAGTTTAGAACTGATCTGTGTAATGATAAATCATGAGTTCAAAATGAAGATGAAACATGACACTTGCCTCCTGAGAAGTGATGAATTTCAAATCTAGAAAGATACATGTACTTTCAGACATTGCTAATGTAGAAATTTGTTTTGCTGGACTATGTAGATATGTAGTAAGGGATTTAGTTTTTGGATTTTTTAAAAATTCGTTTTTATGGTGGGAAAGTATGGTGGGAGAAACAAATGAATAAAATACTTGGTACATGAAAAAAAATTTAGTTTTAAGGCTATAAGAAGAGGTGCTATTTTAGAGGGATTTTCTTCAAGATCGATTCCCTATATCAAAGAAATCTGGTTCAAATTAAAAATATTTTAAGTTATATAAAAGAAATTATTGGTGATACATATGACCAGAGAAATGGGGAAGCCTTACATGTAGAAAAAATGAGAGACAATAATGTAGCCTGAATGAATAAATAATAAACATGTAGTGCTTTAAAGTTTCTAAAGCACTTTAAGTACAAGCTATCATTTAATTCTTAATATAACCCCATGAAATGGGTTACTATAATTATTCCCATTTGTCAGATAAGGAGAATCAGCTTGAGGGTCATGCAGGTCATGAAGCTAGAAGTGTCTGAAACAAAATTTGAACTCACTTCTTAACTTCAGGCCTAGCATTTTATCTCTTATACCATCTTGCTGCCTATTAAAAGAACCAATTAAGGATTGTTGGGAAAGACTTAAGTGGACAGAGTAGAAAGAAATGGTCCAGCTTAGCTCTTTCCTACTACTAGATAACAACCTAATTACCACCCCCCACCATGATCTGTCCAGATTGATCTAGATCTGATCTAGATCCCCAGAGAGATGAAAATGAAGGCAAAAAAACCTTAGCTCTGGCCATCCTTTGCTTATAGAAGAAAAAAAAAGGGGGGTGGGGGATTGGGGTAGGGAAGAGTCCTTAGTCAGTTGTGGAAGAAAAAGACTTCAACATAATGAGATAAATAAAAAGTCCCCCCTCTCCCATACAGGAAAAAGCCTGAGCTAGGTCCATTCCACCATAGCAGGGCTAAGCTTGGACTTGGCTGTAGATTAACCATCTCTTCTTTATCTCTCTACCCCTCCCAAGTAAAGGGCTCTAATTATGACTGATCCTAGGAGAGAGGAACATCAGGGTCCTGGGAGGAGGAAAGGGCACAGGCCAAAGGAAGGAGCACTAAGTTAGTCTGACTCCCAAGGAAAGATGGTGCCTGAGCAAACATATACACAGTGAAGGAAAGGGCCCAAGGACAAAGGAAAGGACATTGATTTTGGTCTGATCCTCAGAATAAAGGAGACCTAGAACTTACTTTGGCTTCAGCTAAGAAGTAGAGTGGTGGACGAATGGAATAGATTAGGTACACAATTCATGTAAATTACCATAGTAATTTAGTGCCTGATAAACCCAAAGATTCAAGCTTTGGGGACAAAAACTTATAATCTGACAAAAAACTGCAGGGAAAACTAGAAAACAATGTGGCAAAAACTAGCTATAAACCAGCATCTTACACTATATACCAAGATAAGGTCAAAATGAGTACATGATTTAGACCTAAAAGGTAATACCCTTAACAAATTAGGGGGAGATGGAAGAAAAAAGGGGGAAAAGTTACATAATAACTTTATTATATATTTAAAAGGAATAGCAAGTTGTACAAAATAGATTTGCAGTTTCATGTGTAATCATTTTTTTTCTATTCTATGTTATAGAAATGCTTGTTTTATTTCTTAAATTTAAAATAAAATAAAATAAAATAACAAAATACATGTAATTGGGGAAAATAAAAAAATTTTTTTGCCTCTTTGGAGGGCAGTTGGGGTTAAGTGACTTGCCCAAGGTGACACAGCTAGTTAAGTACTTGTTAAGTGTCTGAGTCTGGATTTGAACTCAGGTCCTCCTGACTCCAGGGCTGGTTCTCTATTTACTGTGCCACCTAGCCACCCCTAAAATATTATTTTTCAAAAAAGAATTTTTTTAAAAAGAGCTATGGAAGAGTAACTTGGAAAGAGAATTAACAGGTTAACACAAGAGATACAAAACTTTACACTGTACCATTGCTAGGTCTATGCTCCAAAGAGATTTAAAAAAAAATAAGAAAAAGATCTTATATAAACAAAAACAGTCATAGCAATTCTTTCTGTGGTGGCAAAAAAAACAAAACAAAACAAAACAAAACTAGAAACTAAGGAGAATTGCTGGACAATTGGGGAATGATTGGAGATAGTGTGGTATATAAATACAATTGAGTAACATTCTGTAAGAAAGGAGGAAAAAGACAGTTTCAAAGAGACATAGAAAGACTTGAGAGCAGAACTGAAGAACAATTTATACTTTAGCATCAACATTGTAAAAAGCAATTATTCTGAAACGAGTTTCTGGCTCTTCCGATTTCTAAGTCTATATTTAACTTCAAATACTCCCATTTTCAGAAATACCTGATAGATTATTAAAACATTGGCAAAGACAAACAGAAATACTTCATTATTGGTCTTTTTAGTTATAAATATTCATGTTCTTTAAATCTATTGCTTCACTTCTTATCCCATTTTAAATGGTAGTTTGGAAATGAGATTTTTCTACATTTTTTTCTAGGCTAGTGACAAATTAACTGAGTTTCTTCTCCATTTATTTAACTATTCTGTTAAATACTATAGTATATTACTGGGGAGTTTACTTTCTTTACTCATTCTGCTAGGCTATTATTTTGTCCTGATTCTTGCAAAAGAAATGCCAAATAGTGGTTTTGAAAGTCAGAATTAATCAGCACCAAGAATAGCCTCTGTGTGCCGTGGGCACACTTGATTGACTGTCTTTCTCAATGAGAGTATTTATGTACAGTACTTGAGAGCAGGAATACCCAGAAAGCTTAAATGACTCAGCTCTCACCCCATCTGTCTCATTGATATAAAAAGTATGGTTCCATCCCTAGGCAATGAATTAAGAATGTATTTCTGCATAATTGCTTTTCATTTCTCACTTTCTCGTTCTGGTGATGAACTTAAAAACAACACTATATATGTTGTTGAGAGAGGATACTAGAGACCAAGAATGTACAGAATTTATCTGTTCATTCATTCTATAAACACAACATGAAGACAAAGATGAAACAATCCCTACCCTCCTCCCATTTCCCACGAAGAAGTAGGAAAGGTAGATAGCCTAGGTTAGATGAAATCTCAGGTCATATCCTTTTTTTCTTTTGGATGCAATCAGGGTTAAGTGACTTGCCCAGGGTCTCATAGTTAGTAAGTGTCTGAGGCTGAATTTGAAGTCCAGTCCTCTTGACTCCAGGGTCAGTGCCCTGTACCATCTAGATGCCTCTCATATTATATCTATCAATGCCATCTACATCTATAAATTTTATGCAACCTACATACATATCCTACATTCATGTTTATCAAATGTTTTTAACAGTTAATTTTTATCTGGTTCATATAGACACTCTTAACTGCTTTCCTCATAACCAGATGAGGTGAACCATTTCTACATTTTCTTCTACCATTTACACCATCTTACAAATTAGAAGCATGAATCTCAGAGAGATAAGTATATTTTTATTATATGCTTAGAAAATGGGAATAAATTAATCAATCTTCCTTTTTTAAAAACACACCAAGGATTGATAGTGCTTTCAGTAATACCATCATTCAGTGCTTTCAGTAATACCATCAGTCTTATCAGCAACATTATAAGAAGGACAATAAGATGGAAGCTTGGCAAAGCATCTGTCAAGAAAGGACCCTAAAAGTGATGCCAAAGGAATAGCTCTGGTCTTAAGCATTAAAGGGATATGTTGGCTATTCCCAAGTCATTTGTCCTGAGAATGGTTCCCTTCTTAATTCTACTGTTTTTGGACACCTGAGATTTCTGGAAAACCCTCCCTCTCAAAAAAAGAGCTATCTCACTCTTCTCACTCCCAAAATAACTCTGTAATTAAAAACTCACAGTAAGATTAGCCCACAGATTACAACATTCAATTCGGTCAAGAGTATATTATTTTAATGCCAAAGTAATTTATGCTTCACTCTGAGTTATTCAGAATAAAGCCCCTCAGGTTTCTGAGGGTTCTAGACCCAGAATTGCTTGATTCAATCCTAAATGATAAAATACATGCTTTAGATGGAAACTTAAAAAGTGGTATAAGTCCATAGTTGGGAAAACTTGAATTCCTCTCAGAACATAGCAGAAAAATAGATCCAAGAAATTTAATTGAATTATGTAAGTTACTATGTACTTGGTTAGTTACTATGCCTTTGGGTCTCAATTTCCTCATATATAAAATGAAGGGGTTGGATCAAATGATTCTTAAGGGACTTGTCAAATCCTATAGCCCATCATCTAAATAGCTTTATTCTAAGAAAATCTACAGAGCAAAAGAATCTTATAAAAGTTTTCCTAATTGTCTGGGGAAGATTTTAATTTTAAATTAAACTTAATTTAAGTTTAAATTAAATGATCCTCCCCCCTTTTTATGTAAGCAACTAGCTCATTGAGAAAGAAACAATGAGGCACTTCCGATTTCCACATCTATTTCTCTGTGTGTGCATCTGTCACACACACACACACACACACATAGTAGAGATTTAACAGATTAAGTTCTGATCAGGTCAAAGGTGAGGGGTCCAGGACAATGTTTTCCCTTCAATAGTGCTTGGTATTACAGCAAAACAAAACCTGAGGCCACATACCTGACTTATCCATACATACCATCAACACCAAAAGTTATTCTACCCCAGCCTCAGGCAATCTCTTGAATCCAATTTTCCAATTATGCTTTTCCCCTAATTACCCATCATTCCTTTTGACTGTCCATCTATTTCCCTGAAATTTTGCCTTGTCTAGTGTTTATGGCTAGGAGTATATTTAGTTCCATGCTCTATAAAAACTTCCGCCATCCTGTTGATGTGCAAGAATGTTAAATTGTTAGCAAGAAGTGATTGGATACTATTCGTGCTAATTTTTCAGATATTTATTATTCATATGACTTATGCCTTCAAAAGTTAATGGTTCAAACAACAAAAACAATAACAATAGCCCACTTATATCTCTTCTGGAATGGAAAATTTCCTTGATTTTCCCCCTTAAGTCTCTTTTTATAGTTTCTTCATGTTTAGTCTTACCCTGTGTATACATATATAGAATTAGTTGCCCATACAATTTTCAAAATTTATTTATTTTTGGTTTCAACATTCACTTTTATAAGATTTGAGTTCTAAATTTTCTCCCTTTCGTCATTTCCCCTTTCCCAAGACAGCAAACAATCTGATAAAGGCTATACATGTATGATCATATGAAACATATTTCCACATTAGTCAAGTTGTTAAAGAAGCATCAGAACAAAAGGGAAAACCCATGAGAAAGAAAAAACAAAAACAAGAGAGCAAATAATCTGCTTCCATCTGCTTCCAGAATCCATAGTACTTTCTCTGGATGTGGATAGTATTTTCCATCATGAGTCTTTTGGAATTGTCATAAAACCTTGCACTGCTCAGAAGTCACCCCTACAATTTTAAAGGCTGCTTCCTCTGGTCAGTAGAAGAGATTAGTATATATTACTCACAGTAGTACTCAATATTATCATATTGTATAATTAATTGTATCATGTACAAGCACTGGTTTTAGAGTCAGATGACCTGGGTTCAAATCCCACAATAGTTTATATGATCTTGAGGAATTTACCTAATCTATCTGGGCTTAAAATTCATTTTCAAAAGGAAGGAATTGGAATAAATGTCCCTTCCAGTTTTCCATCCCATACACCATGTCCCACTGTGAACACTAGTAAAATTTGTGATATCTTTAAGTCTCATAAATACATATACATTTAACAATTTACAGTAGTGTATCTTTTACTTCAACAACAAAGACAGGAATATTTAGAACTTTAATAGATATATAGTATAATGCCAAGCAAAAACAACTTCCCAAGGTTCAAAATACCAGCACAGGTGCTCTCCATTTTATTCAGTGAAAAATTAAGAACTGAGAAAATCAAAATACAGCATCATTCAAAATACAGCATTTGCCAAGTGTAATTCAATCAAGTACTACCCCACCCCTGGGCATTATAATTCATTTAGTCAATCCCAAAGACCCTCTTCTAAGTACTACTCCACCCCTAGGCTGTACATTCATTTAGTCAACCACAAAGCCCCTCTTCTCAAATGGAGATTAGTTTCCAATCATAAGTAAAGTACATTCATTTGTTCAATCACAGAGCACAAAAAAGTCAAAAATTCCCCACCCTTGGATTACAACTGAACAGGCCATCTACCCCAGAGTTACAATAAGCTTAAGCACAGCATTTAATACCCAAAGAGAGGTCTTTTCTTTATCTTGACTCGAGGCAAATTCTCAGCAATCTTTGTTCCTGGGGAGACAAAGCTTAGCAAGGCCACAAGATACATTGCCAATGTCTTCATTAATTCACTCTCTGTCTGCAGAACAGTCTCAGGAGCTCTGAACCAACAGCAAGGTTCCAAGACCTCTGCAACAACAGGACTGTCCTTCACCAGTGGACAGAATTCACTCTCTGTCTGTGGAACAGTCTCAGGAGCTCTGAACCAACAGCAAGGTTCCAAGACCTCTGCAACAACAGGACTGTCTTTCACCAGTGGACAAATCTGGCAAAACAAAATCAAAACAGACAGACAAAGTACCAGCATAACAGCCATGTCTCCTCAGTCCTTGGCAGCTCTCAAAAGTCCTGGGCAATTCAAACTGGCCCTCAGCAATCCTCTCCGTCTCTCTCTGCCTCCAAGATACTGCTTCCAAAAAATTCTTCTGCCTCTCTCTTTTCTTGTGTCTCTCTAAATTTATGTCACCAGCTCCTCCCAGTTCAGCCCTCTCTTTTCACATCAACAAGTCCATCCCACAAGTAGGATTCACAAGCTCTGGGTTTTAAAACAATCAATTCAAAAACCAAGCCAATACAGGGGGATCTTTAAATTCCATTACTATTACAAATAGGTAGATAGATAGATAGATAGATAGATAGATAGATAGATAGATAGATAGATGGATAGATAGATAGGTTCCCTATGTAGAGTTTTTTGCTTTCTTTTTGATTTGCTCATGATTTATTAGTGTAGAAATTCCCCCATCAATGCAGATTAGCTGCATTTTATGGAGGGGGTGCTTATTTATTTGACTCAAAATGTGAATGTAATTGCATTTCGATGCTGTAGCTAAAAAAGAAAAAGGTATCTATGAATTATTGAATGGACCAGAAAAAACAACATAATTCACAGAATCACAGGATCAGAGACCTAGGACTGGAGGAGATGTCCCAAGCCATCTAATCCAGCCCTTCCATTTTATAGATAAGGAAAATGAGGCCTAGAAAGGTTAAATGGCTGTCCATGGTAACACAGGTAGTATCAGAGACAAAATTTAAACACAGGTCTCCTTTCCTCTGAATCATGTGGCCTGTATGTTGATGAGATAATAGAGGAGAAAGGAAATGACAGCTCAAGACCAATCCAAAACAATCCATAAAGCTAAGGTTATTACTTTGTCTTACACATGATTCACCTGCAAATGATGTATTTTCTTTATTATTGTACTCAATACTCAATACTCAAATTCGTTTAAATTCATTAGAGAGAATTCATCTCAGGATATTCCAACTGATGGCAAGTATGGTCCAGAAGACCACTGAGCGTCTTAAATTTGTCATAGAAAGTCCATCAGTGATGACTAACTGTTGATTCTCAAACATAGATTACGTTGACAAATTTAATAATCAAATTACTCTTCTAGTCCTATGCATATAACAACCTAAAAGTGTTCTTACTTTACTTTTATCTGTATATTAACTTTCTACACTAAGTTGAATTCTCCTTGCAATTAATCATCTTTGATTCTTCCCTCAGGGCAACTAGATGGTCCAGCAGATAGAGCTCTGGGCCTGGAGTCAGGAAGACTGAGTTCCAATCTGGCCTCAGATACTGTTTGCTTCAGTTTACCCATCTGTAACATGAGCTGGAGAAGGAAATGGCAAGTCACTCCAGTATATCTGCCAAGAAAACCCCAAATAGGGTCACAAAGAGTCGGACATGACTGAACTCAACAACAACAACAATAATAATAACAGTGATTCTTCCCTGTCCCTCATCTTCCATATCCCATCACCACTTACTTTCCAGTCCTTGGGAACAACTCACATATATCCTTGTCTCTCTGTTCTCACTCCTACCATCAAAAATATAAAGGGAGAGGGGCGGCCAGGTGGCTCAGCGAGTAAGGGCACCGGCTCCAGTGTCGGGATGACCTGGGGATCGAATCCGGACTCACATGCACCACACCCAGAAATAACTGGCTGTGTAACCTTGAGCAACTTACTTAGCCATGATTGCTTTAATATATATATATAAAATATAAAATATATTATATTTTATATTTTATATATATACATACACACACATATATATAAAGGGAGAACAGAAAAGGATCCTCTATAGATTTTCATTTGGTGACCTCAGCTTCCAGGGATATAATTTTCATCTCTATGTTAATCTTCAAATCTACTTATGCAACCCTAACCTTTTCTGTTGCTTTTTAGTCTCACACCTCCATTTACCTGGATGTCCTGCTTAAGGACATCTTAAACTCAAAATTGAACTCATTCTCTTTCCCTAAAAACTCTCCCTTTTCCCTAACTTCCCTACTACTGCTGAGAACACTATCCTCCCAGTCCCCTAGGCTCACAACCTAGGGGTCAGCCTCAACTCCTCACTGTCTCTGACATCACCTCTCCATTCAAGCTATTGTCAAGTCCTGCTAATTCTGCCTTTGTAATATCTCTCCAATATACCCCTTTGTCTCTATTCTGATATTGCCGATGTCCTGGTCTTTATCACCTCACACTTGGACTAAGCAATAACCTGTTGCCCTGTTTCCGGTCTCAACCTTCACTCAATAGTCCAAGTGATTTTTCTAAATTTACACAGGTCCAATCACATCAACCCTCTACTTAATAAACACCAATGGCCCCCTATTGTTGTTTGTCCTTTGTTCTCAAAGAGGATCATGATATCATGAAGCTGATGCCATGACTTGCAAGTGAATTGGATTTAAGTGAGAGAGGACTGTGCAAAGTCACAAGCCTCACTTTCTCCTCCAGAGTAATCTGGGTCCAGTGACAAGATACAGATCAAAAGGACAGGAGATGGCCCCCCACTCCCTATTAGCTTCAGGATCAAATATAAAAATCCTCTGTTCAGTTTTTCAAACCCTTTGTGATCTGGCTCTTTCCTACCTTTCCAGGCTTTTTATTGCCATCCACATATTTTCTGATGACTGGCCCTTTTGCTATTTTTTGGATAAGATAGTCTACATCCCAACTCCCTTTATTATCTTTTTTTTTTAGGCAATCAGAGTTAAGTGACTTGCCCAAAGTAAGTGACTGAGGCAAGATTTGAACTCAGGTCCTCCTGAATTCTGGCTCAGTGCTCTATCCATTACATCACCTCTTTCCCCCAATTGTTTGCATTTTCACTGGCTTCCTACCACTTCTGGACTTTGCTTAGTCCTTATATCAGTGTCCTGACTTCTCTGGTTTCCTTCAAGTATCAGATAAAATCTTCTGAGGTCTTTTCAAATGCTCAATTCTAGTGCTTTTCTTTTGAGATCACCTCCACCTCCACACTTCCCAGTACTTATCTTGTTTGCATAGTTATTTGCATATTGTTTCCCTCCCATTTCTCTTATTACATTGTGAGGTCCTCAAGGGCAAGACTGAGTTTGTCTTTCTTTGTATCCCCTGTACTTAGTATATGCCTGACACGTAGTAAGAACTTAATAAATGCTTGACTACCATTTAACACATCCAGTTTTACTTCATATTTCTTCCCTTTATGAACACTACATTCTAAAGGGAGAGGTTCTTAACCTTTTTTTATTTTTTGCCATGGACTACTTCTGTAATCTGATCAACCTTTTCTCAGAAGAATGCTTCTAAATGCCTAAAATAAATAATAATATAAAGAAAACCTATATATTGAAGTAAAAATATGTATATATGTATGTATATTTTCCCTTTCCAAGTTCATGAATATCCTGAAATCTGTCATTTAACCAGACCTGAATTATCCCTTCCCTCTCTCAATAGCAAAAGAGGCTTTAAGAAATGCTTTGCTAGTATTGTCTATGGCACTGCCTTGATCTACCAATCTAGTAACTGTCAAAAAAGCAAATGAGACTCGCCTACTCTTGATGAATCCATGATGGCTCTTAATGGTCATTTCTTCCCTAAATAATAAGTCTTCTATGCCATGGAGTTATTTTCCAATAATGACCACTTCAAGCCCAAGTTTGTTGTTGTGGTTGGTTCCCAGTGAACTGTATTACATGTGTTTTTTTTTTTAAGAATTCTACTTATTATCTGAATCAACAGATCCATCAATAAACATTTAAGTGGTAAGTATGTGCCACATACTGATTGAGGCACAGGAGATACACATACAAAAGTGAGATAGCCTACATCCTCTAGATGTAGGCTATATTTTATACTTATATATAATATTTTTATATTTCATATTTTTAAAAAATTCAATTTTATCTTATTTTCAGTTCTGAATTCCCTGCCTTCCATCTCTCCCTCCCTACCCATCGAGAAAGCAAGAAAAACAAAACCTGTTACAAATATGTATAGTCAAGCAAAACAAATTCCCCCATTAACCGTGCTCCACTTGTCACCCTCTCCCCCAGAAAAAGACAGAAAAGAATTATGCTTCAAACTGCACTCTGAGTGTATAAACTTTATCTGGAAGTGGATAAAATGAGTCTTTTGGAATTGTGCTTGGTCATTGTATTGATCAGAGTTCCTAAATCTTTCAAAGTTGTTTATATTTACAATATTGTTGTTACTGTATATATTGTTTTCCTGGTTCTGCTCAATTCACTTTGAATCACTTCATATATCTTTTCAGGTTTTTCTGAAACCATCTCTTTCACTATTCCTTATGGCACAATATATTCCCATCACATTAATATACCATTACTTGTTCAGCATTGCCTAATTGATGGGCACCATTTCAGTTTACAATTCTTTTTCACCACAAAAAAGTGAAAATCTTATATTTTACCAGGTCACAGTAACTCAGAAAATATGGCTTGTCCACTTCAGTTTTATGGCACATAATTGGGTACAGCAGTTTTTGATAATTTTATTTCATCTTCATTGAAAATTACTTCCTTTTCAGCTTTTATCTTGGTAATTTGGTTTTCCTCTTTTTAAAAAAAATCATATTAGGTGATTTTAATTAATTTTATTAATCTTTCAAAATTATTTGTCTCTTTTATAAGGTTAATGAGCTCCCCCCTCCCAGTTTTATTATTTCTTTGATCTTTAACTTTTTTTGTGCTAATTTTAGAATCATTAATTAGTTGATTTTCCTTTTTAAAAAAAATTCAGGTTAAATGCATATATCTTCTTTTTTTTCTCTTTCAATATGCATTCTGAAACATAAATTTTTCTATAAGGACTAACTTTCTTGCATCTCATAAATTCTGAAACAATATCTCACTTGTTCTCTTTAATTATTTTTGTTGGTTCTACACTTTTATTTTGGTCCACTCATGATTTAGGATATAGGTTAGAACTAAAGAGCTAGTACTTCAAGGGACTTTTTGAAGTAATCAAGTCCAACCCTCCCATTTTACAGTTGAAGAAATTGATGATCACAGAGGCTGTGATTGCCAGGGTAATACAGTTAGTGTCAGAGGCAAAATTGGAATCCAGGTCTTCCTGTTTCTAGGTAAAGCAATTTGTTAACTAAACCTGCATCTTATGTCCATCTTTTTTTTTTTTAACTTGTTACAATATATAAGGCATTGTTAAATATTGTCAAATAAGATATACAAAGGATTTTGCAAATTTTAAAGAACTATACACATTTTAGTTATTATATGCAAAGGATGTTTCCTTCATGAAAGGAAGGGAAGGGAAATATTTCTTTTTGCATTTTATGTAATGTATAGCTCCCTGATCAAATTTTATATGACTCTGAAAAATAAATACACTCTTTAAGATTACCATTCAAAAATCACCATAGATCTAGAAAATACCATTTTTGTAACATTCTGCCCAAATTTCTGGTGTATATTTGTACTGTACAAGAATGTTAAAATTTCCTAACATTATAAATTGTCTAGAACTTTTTACATGTCACTTTGGTTTTACTCTAAGTACTTAAGTAGTTGCTGTGTCATTCAGCTTAAGTATAATAATTTTATTATATGCCCTCACAATAAATCTGTACATAGTTTAAATATATTTATTGTGTGTGGCTAATTGTTTGGTTCTATTTTTCTAATCCAGTCTAAAACACTTTCCCATTCTATGGGCAAGTTTGGTCCATTAACATTCATAGTTATAATGATTAAGTGTTTTTTTCTTCTATCAAATCCCTTAATATTATTTTTTAAATCATCAAAAAGTTATATATAATTTGTTTTGCTTGCAACAATTCATTTCTAGTCTTTCCACTCACACACAGAGTGGCTCTTACCTTCTCAATTCTATTTTTACTGATATAAGAGAATGAAAATGAAACAATAGTGATAAAAGTAGAACACTATCTTTCCCTTGCATAGTCTATTTAAGTTTTTGTGTACTTATTTTTTTTTAATTTTTTTGTCTTTATTAATTGGTTTACTTTTAGTTTACAAGATTCATTACCACAATTCCTTGAGTTTCAAATTTTCTCTCCCTTCCCTTCCCCCTCCAACTTTGATAGACTGGACTCTTCTTAGCAATGCAGTGATATAAGTCAATCCCAAAAGACGCATGATGGAGAGAAAAATGTGCATCCAGAGAAAGAGCTAGAAAAAAATCAGTTTGTATCCAGGTGGAAGCAAAATACCTGATCTTTTTCGTTCTCTTATTTAGTTTTATGTCCTCTTTACCATTTTTCATTCCAGCTAGTACAATCTGTCCTTATAACCTGACCAATGTATAATGTGAAAGTATTTACAGATCCTATACTTGACTATAAGCCGCCATGGGGCGGGGGGAGGGGAAGGAGGGGGACAAAATGTGAAATTCAAGGAATTGTGGAATTGAATCCTGTAAACTAAAAGGAAACAAACAAATTAATAAAGAAAAAAAAACAGAGGGAAACCCAAAACAAAAACAAACAAACAAACAAAAAACCAAGAGTCACCTACCCAGCAAAACTGAGCATCATGTTTCAGGGGAAAATATGGTCATTCAGTGGAATAGAGGATTTTCAAGCATTCTTTTTTTTTTTTTTTAAGCAATCGGGGTTAAGTAACTTGCTCAAGGTTACACAGCCAGTTATTTTGTGTGGGTGTTAACTATCTGAGCCTGGAACCAATCCCAGGTTTCCTGATTCTGGGGCCAGTGCTCTTACTCACTGTGCCACCTGGATGCCGCCTTTCAAGCATTCTTGATGAAAAAAAACAGAGTTGAATAGAAAATTTGACATTCAGATACAAGAAGCAAGAGAAGCATGAGAAGCTAAACAGGGAAAAGAAATCATAAGGAACTTATCAAAGTTGAACTATTAACATTCCTACATGGAAAAAAGATAATTGGAACTGATGAAACTTTTCTCAGTAGTTGAAGGGAATAGAAATATGTGTGTGTGTGTGTGTGTGTGTATGTTTACAGGTATACATAGATAGAGGGCATAGGACCAATTTAATAGGAAGGGATGATACTTAAAAGGTGAAATTAAGAGGTAAGAGAGGAATATAATGAGAGGAGATGGGGAGAGAAAGAATGGGGTAAACTATGTCATATAGAAGAGGCAAGGGAAAATGGTTACAATGAAGGGGAAGAATAGGAAGGCAAAAGGGAATGGGTCAACCTTATTCTCGTTGAATTTGTCTCAGGGAGGGAATGAAATACACACTAAATAGGGTATCTCACCCTACAGGACAGTGGGAGGGAAGGGGATGGGGGGGGATGATGGAAGGGAGGGCAGGCTGGCGGGGAGGGAAGTTGAAAGCACCCACTTTTGAAATGGGACGGGATCAAAGTAGAGAATAGAACAAATCGGAGGTGGGATAGGAGGGAGGGAAATATAGTCACTCTTTTACAATATATCTACTATGTTAATGTTTTGCATTAGCTACACATGTACAACCTATACTAAACTGATTATCTTCCCAGTAAGGGTGTGTGACAAGGGAGGAAGGGAATAAATCTGGAATTTAAAGTTAAATTGAGGTAAAATCCCCTTGGAATTTCCTGTTGGTCTATATCTCTATAATTACTCTGGAGACTTGATTCAATAAAACCTCATAGAAGTTGTGTGGGTTTAGGGTAAGAAGACCCCTTCCTCAGTTATCATAATATTCCTTGACTGGCATGAAAATAAATCTAAAGGCAAAACCAAAAATTTATATGAAAGCTTAATGGACCATTCTTCCACACTGTTCTACATTAATTATGCATATCTACCAGAATTAAATTTCTGATTAGCATGAAAAAGTACTGGTCTCTCTACACAAGAACAGAGTCATGAAGAGGGCTATCATTTGGATTAGGAAGAATATGTATTCTACTTGGCACTCAGAGGAAAAAAAATAGACTTTAAAGAAAAACATATGACCAATCAGAGCTATCCAAAACTGAAAAAGGTCCATTTCAGAAAATAGTGGTTTCTCCTTTTTGGAAGTCTTAAATCAAATGCTGGAATACTCCTTTATAAACAGGTTAAAAAGGGGGCTCATTTTTGGTTATATTTTGGACTAGATGGCTTCAGAAGCACCTCTAAACTTTCATATGGTGTCACATGTAAGGTACTGGCAGAATAAGTCCAATCCTGTCTCCAAATGGCAGTTTTTCAAATACTTGAGCATGACTATCATGTTGCCCCTGAGTCTTCTCTTCTCTTCTCTCTAAATAGAGATATGCCAGAAGAAGAGACAAAGAAAGTTACTTTAAAAATAAGTAAAATATACTAAGAACATTAGAAGAGAAAAGATATAGAGATACTTAAGGACAAATAATGTTCTAAATTCGGTGAAAGTATTGGGATGTTTGAAAGCATTGAAAATTTGATCTGCTGTTGTCTCTCTTGCTTTTAAGGACCACCACTATCTGGTTTTACCTACTCACCCAATTTTTCTTTTTTTTTTTCTTTTGACCTTGATTTTCACATTTCTGTGCTTTGGTGTTTTTTGTTGTTGTTGTTGTTGTTAATTTCTTTGTTTCCTTTTAGTTTACAGGATTCAATTCCACAATTCCTTGAGTTTCACATTTTGTCCCCCTCCCTTCCTTCCCCCCCCCATGGCAGCTTATATTCAAGTATAGCATCTGTAAATACTTTCACATTATACATTAGTCAGGTTATAAGGACGGATTGTACCAGTTGGAATGAAAAATGGTAAACAGGACATAAAACCAAAAAAGAGACGGAAAAAGATCAGGTATTTTGCTTCCACCTGGATATAAACTTAGTTCTTTCTAGTTCTTTCTCTGGATGCACATATTTCTCTCCATCATGAGTCTTTTGGGATTGACTTATATCACTGCATTGCTGAGAAGAGTCCAGTCTATCAAAGTATGTCATCACACATACGTTGTGTCTGTAATTGTGTACAAATTTCTCCTGGTTCTACTCTTCTCACTCAGCATCAGTTCTTTTAATCCTCTCCAGGTAAATATGAAGACTGCCTGCTCCTCATTTCTAATAGCACAATAGTATTCCATAACATGCATATACCACAACTTGTTCAGCCATTCCCCAATTGATGGGCACCCCCTTAATTTCCAATTCTTTGCCACCCCAAAAAGAGCTGCTAAAACATTTTTGTACATATGGGTTTTTCTCCCATTTCTATGATCTCTTTGGGATATAACCCTAGGACTGGTATTGCTGGATCAAAGGGTATGAAAGTATTTAAAGCCCTTTGGGCATAATTCCAGATTGCTCTCCAGAAAGGCTGGATCAGTTCACAACTCCACCAGCAATACATTAGTGTTCCAATTTGCCCACATCCTCTCCAGCATTTGTCATTTTCCTGTTTTGTCATCTTAGCCAATCTGACTGGTGAGATGTGGTACCTCAGAGTTGTTTTGATTTGCATTTCTCTAATCAATAGTGAATTAGAGCATTTCTTCATTTGCTTATAGATGGCTTTAATTTCTTTCTCTGAAAACTGCTTGTTCATATCCTTTGACCATGTATCAATTGGGGAATGACTTGTATTCTTATAAATTTGACTCAATTCTCCGTATATTTTAGAAATGAGTCTTTTGTCAGAGACATAGGTTGTAAAGATTCTTTCCCAATTTCCCACCTCCCTCTTAATCTTGGTTACATTGGCTTTGTTTGTACAGAAACTTTTCAATTTCATGTAGTCAAAATTATCCATTTTACATTTTATAATGTTCTCTAATTCTTGTTTAGTCATAAAGTCTTTCCCTCTCCACAAGTCTGATAGGTAAACTATTCCTTGTTTTAGGAGACTGCTTACAGTATCAACCTTTATACCTAGATCATGCACCCATTTAGACTTGATTTTGGAATATGGTGTTAGATAATGGTCTATGCCCAGTTTCTGCCAAACTATATTCCAGTTTTCCCAGCAGTTTTTGTCAGATAGTGAGTGCTTATCCCCAAAACCAGGGTCTGGAGGTTTATCAAACAATAGATTACTATAGTCATTGACTTCTGAATCTTGTGTGCTTAATCTATTCCATTGATCCACTTCTCTATTCCTCAGACAGTACCACGTAGTTTTGAGGACTGCTGCTTTATAATACAGATTGAAATCTGGTATAGCTAGTCCACCTTCCCTAGCATTTCTTTTCATTAATTCCCTTGATATTCTGGACCATTTATTCTTCCAAATGAATTTTGGTACTATTTTTTTCTAGCTCTATAAAGTAGTTTTTTGGTAAATTAATTGATATAGCACTAAATATAGAATTTAATTTAGGTAAAATTGTCATTTTTATTATATTACCTCGACCAAGCCATGAGCAATTGATATTTTTCCAATTAGTTAGATCTTGACTTTATTTGTTTGAAAAGTATTTTGTAGTTATGATCATACAGGTCCTGGGTTTGTTTTGGCAGGTAGATCCCAAAATATTTTATAATGTCTACAGTAACTTTAAATGGGATTTCTCTTTCTATCTCTTGCTGTTGAATTTCATTGGAAATATATAGGAATGCCAAGGATTTATGTGGGTTTATTTTATATCCTGCAACTTTGCCAAATTTATTTATTGTCTCAAGTAGTTTTTTTACTTGACTCTCTAGGATTCTCTACGTATATCATCATATCATCCACAAAGAGTGATAGCTTGGTCTCTTCTTTGCCTAATTTGATTCCTTTGATTTCTTTTTCTTCTCTAATTACTACTGCTAACATTTTTAGTACCAGATTGAATAAGAGGGGTGATAGTGGACACCCTTGTTTCACCCCTGATCTTATGGGAAATGCTTCTAGCTTCTCCCCATTACATATAATACTTGCTGATGGCTTTAAATAGATGCTCCCTGTTATTTTAAGGAAGGCTCCATTTATTCCTATACTTTCTAATGTTCTTAATAAGAATGGATGTTGTATTTTGTCAAAAGCCTTTTCTGCATCTATTGAGATGATCATGTGGTTTCTGCTAGTTTTATTGTTGATATGATCAATTATGCTGATTGTTTTCCTAATATTAAACCATCCTTGCATTCCTGGAATAAATCCTACCTAATCAAAGTGTATTATTCTTGAGATAAGTTGCTGTAGTCTTTTTGCTAGTATTTTATTTAGAATTTTTGCATCTATATTCATGAGGGAGATTGGTCTATAATTTTCTTTCTCTGTTTTATCTCTTCCTGGTTTAGGTATCAGTACCATATTTGTGTCATAAAAAGAATTTGGTAGGACTCCTTCTTTACTAATTTTCCCAAGTAGTTTGTAGAGTATTGGAATCAATTTTTCTTTAAATGTTTGGTAGAATTCATTAGTGAATCCATCTGGCTCTGGAGATTTCTTTTGAGGGAGTAACTCATGGCTTTTTCAATTTCTTTTTCTGAGATGGGATTATTTAAGTAATTTACTTCCTCTTCAGTTAATCTGGGAAACTTGTATGTTTGTAAATATTCATCCATTTCCCTAAGATTGTTAAATTTATGTGCATAGAATTGGGAAAAATAATTCCTAATTAATGTTTTGATTTCCTCTTCATTGGAGGTAGATTCACCCTTTTCATCTTTGATATTCATAATTTGGTTTTCTTCTTTCTTTTTTTATCATATTGACTAAGGGTCTATCAATTTTGTTGTTTTTTTCATAAAACCAGTTTTTGGTTTTATTTATTAATTCAACAGTTTTCTTAATTTCAATTTTATTAATCTCTCCTTTTGTCTTCAATATTTCTAATTTAGTATTTAATTGGGGATTTTGAATTTGTTCTTTTTCTAGGTTTTTTAATTGCATGCCCAATTTGTTGAGCTCCCTTTTCTCTAATTTAATCATGTATGCACTCAGGGATATAAAACTTCCCGTGAGAACTGCCTTTAATGCATCCCACAGATTTTGGTATGTTGCCTCATTATTATCATTCTCTTGAATGAAATTACTGATTGTTTCTATAATTTCTTCTTGTAATGGGAATGCAAATTTGGAAGATCTTCCCTGCCCCTAGGCCAAAGTGCACCTGAAGCCTTGGGTGGGAGGCTTGTTTTTCAGTAGATACCAGTGGGTCCAAAAGGTTGTTACATTCTTTGAGCCAGGAGAAGGCTATATAAGCCCTGATGTGTAGCTTTGTTTTGTGGGCTCACTTTGAGAAGTGTTCTGTGATTTGATCTGTATTCTGGGAAGCCATTGTCCAGGGCCCCCCCAGCTTTGAAAAACCCAGATGTGGAAACCCAGATGTTGATTGGGTATGGATGTAATGGTTGGACAGTTTCGAAATCTGTCTACTTGATCTGTTTCTGTCTTGATAATTCTGACTGTATACTTTGAAGTTCAGGGTTGACTGGATATGGATGTAATGGTTGGACAGTTTGGAAATCTGTCTAGTTGATCTGTTTCTGTCTTGATAATTCTGCCTGTATACTTTGAAGATCAGGGTGCTGACCTTTTTCCTCTGAACGAGGTAAACGATATATGTTTGACTGATTAAAGTAAGCTTGTTAACCCATTTTGAGTTGCTTTCCTTTATCAAAGTAGATCCAAGAACCTGTGTGAGCAGCCACCCCAGGGACTCCAGGGTGCTTGCTGCTACACTTGTTTGACCCCACTCATTCTTTAGGATTAAATTGCTTAATTTCCAATTCGTTTTCTGTCTTTCTCTGGCCCTTTTTTGCATATAATTTTTATTGCATCTTGATCTGAGAAGGATGCATTTAATATTTCTGCCTTACTGCATAGAATTGTGAGGTTTTTATGCCCTAGGACGTGGTCAATTTTTGAGTATTTGCCATGAACCACTGAGAAGAAAGTATATTCCTTTTTATCCCCATTCAGTTTTCTCCAGAGATCTATCATACCTATCCTCTCTAAAATCCTGTTCACCTCCTTAACTTCTTTCTTGTTTATTTTGAGGTTGGATTAATCAAGTTCAGAGAGGGGGAGATTAAGGTCTCCCACTAGTATAGTTTTGCTATCTACTTCTTCCTCTAATTCCTTTACCTTCTCCTCTAGGAATTTAGATGCTACACCACTTGGTGCATATATGTTAAGTAATGATATTGCTTCATTCTTGATGGTGCCTTTTAACAGGATATAGTTTCCTTCCTTGTCTCTTTTAATTAGGTCAATTTTTGCTTTTGCTTTATCTGAGATAAGGATTGCTATGCCTGCTTTTTTTACTTTAGCTGAGGCATGATATTTACCTTGTGTGTATCCCTCTGTTTCAGATGTGTTTCTTGTAAACAGTATATTGTAGGATTATGATTTCTAATCCATTCTGCTATCCGTCTCCTTTTTATGGGAGAGTTCATTCCATTCACATTTACAGTTATGATTGTCATCTGTGTCTTTCCCCCCATCCTATTCCTGCCCCTGTTAATGTTTATATTTTCCCTCCTTTCTCCTTTCCCCCCCTTAATAATTTTCTTTTTGTCCACCGCCTCCCTCAGTGTTCCCTTTTCAGCCTCTTCCCTTTTCCTCCCCTTTCCCCTTACTACTTCCCTCCCTACAAACCACTCCCACCCCCCTTTCCTAACCCTTTCTCCTTCCTACTGCCTGTAGGATATTTTTATACTTAATGAAGTATGCTATTTCTTCTTCACATCAAGAGTGACAGGAACAAATCTCATGTGAAGCTCCTCTCCCTCCCCTCTTTCCCTCTAAAATGATACTTTTTGCATTTCTTCTCCATAGAGTCATATGCTTAACTGGTTGTTATTCCCTCCTTGTACCAGAACCAATGAGGGAAAAGCTCATATGCTTCCCAACTCCCTCCCTTTTTTTCCTCTGCTATACAGTTTTTATGCCTCTTTGTGTGGCATAATTTACCCTTTTCCACTTCAACCATTCCCTTTCTTCCATTGCAGTCCCTTTGTAGCACTTAATAAGATTTTTTTAAATCATCATTTTGTGTATTTTATACTCATACCCTCTACTTGTCTATAACCAGTTTGCTCTTATCAAATAGCAGGGTGTGTGTGTTCTCCTTGTTTACCTTTTTAAGTCACTGTTGCATCTCGTAATTGGAGGTTGCATTTTCCATTGAGTTCTGGCTTTTTTATCAAGAAGGTCTAGAACTCTGTTATATCATTGAATGACCATCTCTTTGCCTGGAAGAATATGCTCAGTCTCGCTGGGTATGTGATCCTTGGTTGTAACCCAAGCTCTTTTGCCTTCTGGAAAATTGTATTCCACTGCCTCCAATCTTTCAGTGTAGAGCCTGCCAAATCCTGTGCAATCCTCACTGTGGACCCTCGATATTTGAATTGTTTCTTTCTGACCACTTGAAGTATTTTCTCTTTTATCTGGTAGTTCTGGAGTTTGGCCACAACATTTCAAGGACTTTTCAGTTTGGGATCTCTTTCAGCAGGTGTCCAGCGGATTCTCTCGATTTCTATTTTACCCTCAGGTTCTAGTATCTCAGGGCAGTTTTCCTCAATGAGCTCTTGGAGAATGTTGTCCAGGCTCATTTTTTCATCATAATTTTTTGGTAGGCCTATGATTCTCAGATTATCTCTCCTGGTTCTGTTTTCCAGGTGAGTTATTTTTTCTTTGAGGTATTTTACCTCTTTTTCTAATTTTTCATTCTTGTTGTTTTGCTTGGCTAATTCTTAGTTCCTCATAGAGTAATTTTTTTCCATTTGGTTAAATCTGGTTTTTAGCAAATCATTTTCCTTGGTTAATTTTTGAAGCTCCTTTTCCATATCATACACTTTTCTTTTTAGACAGATGTTTTCCTCATTATAATGTTTGTCTACTTCTGCTATTTTGGTTTTGAGACAATGTGATAGTAATGGAATATAAAGATTCCCCTGTATTGGCTTGGTTTTCAAATTGATTGTGTTAAAACCCAGAGCTTGTTAATCCCACCTGTGGGATGGACTTGTTGATGTGAAAAGAAAGTCCTGAACTGGGAGGAGCTGGTGACGTAGATTTGGAGAGACAAGGGAGAGGCAGAAGAACTTTTTGGAAGCAGCACCTCGTGCAGGCAGAGACAGAGACTGAGAGAATTGTTGGGGGCCACTTTGAATTGCCCTGAACTTTTGAGACCTGTCCCTGGAGCTGCCAAGGACTGAGGAGACATGGCTGTTTTGCTGGTACTTTGTCTGTCTGTTTTGATGTTGTTTTGCCAGATTTGTCCACTGGTGAAAGGCGGTCCTTTTGTTGAAGAAGTCCTGGAACCTGGCTGTTGGCTAAGAGCTCCTGAGACTGTCCTGCAGACAGAGAGTGAATACTGTCCACTGGTGAAGGACAGTGCTGTTGTTGCAGGGGTCTGGAGACTGTCCTGCAGACAGAGTGAATACTGTCCACTGGTGAAGGACAGTGCTGTTGTTGCAGGGGTCTGGGAACCTTTCTGTTGGTTCAGAAGCCCTGAAGAAGGATTTTCTTGTTGTATGTTTACAGAAATCCTGGGAGAGGGTTTTGCTAATGTTTTCAGGGGTTCTAGGACTGTTCTACAGACAGAGGATGAATTAATGAAGGGACTGGCAATGTATCTTGTGGCCTTGCTAAGCCTTGTCTCCCCAGGAACTAAGATTGCTGAGAACTTGCCTCATGTCAAGATGAAGAAAAGACCTCCATTTGGGTATTAAGTGCTGTGCTTAAACTTGATGTAACTCTGGGATAGATTCAATTGTGATCCAGGGGTGGGGAACTTTTGACCTTTTTGTGTTCTATGGTTGAACAAATGAATGTACTTTACCTAGATTGGAAACTAATCTCCATTTGAGAAGAGGGGCTTTGTGATGGACTAAATGAAGGTACAGCCTAGGGGTGGAGTAGTATTTAGAACAGGGACTTTGAAATTGATTGAATGATTGGAAGGTCCTGGGGTGGGGTAGTACTTGGAGATTATTTAATCACACTTAGTAAATGCTGTATTTTGAATGATGTCATGTTTTGATCTTCTCTGTTCTTGGTTTGTCACTGAATAAAATGGAGAGCACCTATGCTGGTATTTTGAACCTTGGGAAGTTGCCTTTCCTTGGCATTACATTACATTACACAGAATTATTTTGTCTTCTATCTCTCTCATTTTGTTTTCAAAGTTCCTTTTGATCTCATCTAGGAGAGCCTTCTGTGCTTGGGACCCATTCCCTGTGAAAGTTTCAGCTTTGGGTGTGGAGTCCACATTGTCTCCCTCTGAGGTTGGTTCCTCCCTCTGAGGATAGTAGGACTCCAGAGTCTTTGTCTTTATAGTCTGCTTTCTACCCATTTTGAGGCAGGGTCCTAGCCACGCCCTTCCTCTAGGGACTCCAAGCCTTTACTGTAGAGGGTTTTGTCCTGGGGCAAGGGTTACTATGTTTTCAGGGTCAAAGGGGGGTGTTTGGAGCAAGTGAGGTTCACTCTGTCATCCTAGTCTTTGGAGGTCCTGAAAGGGGCTTTTTAAAAAAATTTCTGGGCTATGAAGTGGTAGCCCCAGGAGTGTTTGCTGTCCAGGACAGGGGCCCCTGTACTTGCTTCTTACCTTGCTCTTTCCAGTCCCAGCCCTTTAGTGATAGGCCTGGTAGTGGACCTTGTGGTTGGTGGAAAGACTTGCCCTCCAAGTTGATCAGGCCCCTTCCTGCCCTGCCTCTGCCAGCCACGCCTTCCGGGCCTGCCCCTGCATCTCCCAACTTTTCTTAATAAAAGGCAATATCTGTCAATTCTCTGTCTCACTAGGTATTCTGAATAATGGAATTAAAGGGTTTGGGTTACAGGATAAGTTTTTAGTGCTTTATCAATGAACTCTCAATCTCACAACATGCCTGGGAGTCATGGAAGAGAGTCATGAAGATACATAGATGTCCCCATTTTAACAGAATGGCAGAATTGTGACCACCTGACAGTCTTTGTAAGCTTTAAAAAACAGTGAGGAAGGAGAAACTAAGTCCTTTGGTTTTAGTAGCAAATTTAACACACTCTGTTTATTGAAGATCTCCTTTGTAGTCTATTTATTCTATAAGTATTTTAAAAGAAAAAATTAATAATAGAACAATTTCCTTGAATCTACCACATTACAGAATTTTTTTTAATGGAATCTAATTATGGTTAGATGTTATTATTGTAATACAATATATTGTAATACAAAATATTGTAAATATTTTATTATGACTTAGTATGATTAGATTGCTATCCATTAGCATTTTCCTCAGATGATTACCATTCTTTTCCTTATTCTCCTTGAAAATATTAGTCTAAGTATTTATTTGACACATGATTCTTACAACCTGGCTGAACTCTTTGCTTTAATTTCTTGGACAATTTGTTACTTGGTAAACGATCAGGATTTTGATATCGCTACAGTAATAACAGGAAATATCTCATTAGAACTTTGATCTCCAGATGTAGATGAGTGCCAATGTAAAGAGAATAGCTGGCCTAAGATAAGGCCTATGGAAACTGTTTATGGATTTATTTATGAGTAGAGAGAACTGTGAGTGGAGCACAACAGTTAAAGTGTTATTTAAAAAATAAGAATCATGCTACTTGAGTGGAGGAAGGGATCTCTGTGGGTATGTAGTCCAACTGCCTGAACTTGAAGACCTACAAAGAAGAGGAATCCACCACCTCTCAAGGCTGCTCATTCCACTTTTGGACAGCTCTAATGTTAGCAAGTTGTTGGTTTTTTTCTGTCCTCAAGCCTAAATACCGACTCCTTTCAACTTTCACCCAATTTTTCCTAGTTCTGCTCTCTGGGGCCAGAGTAAGTCCAATCCCATCTCCAAATGGCAGATTTTCAAATGCTTGACCACAACTATCATGCCCCCCCCGCCCCGTTTTCTTCTCCAGGTTAAATATGCCTGGTTCCTTCAACTGACCCTTGTTAAGTCATGAATCCCAGGCTCTTTGCCATTCTGGTTGCTTTCTGGATACTATGCTTTATAAACCAAGGTGCCCAGAACTGAACACAATGCTGTAGATGAGGTCTGACAAGGTCACAGTACAATACAGTGAGGCTCTCACTTTACTGTTCCTGGAAGCTATGGTCTTTCTAACACAGGACAAGATTCCATGAGTTTCTTGGGCAATCACATCATGCTACTAACTCATACTGAGCACAGTGCATTAAAACTCCCAGATCCTTTTCAGAATGAGTGCTTTCCCATCTTGTATCTGTGGAGCTGATTTTTTTTTTTTTACAAATGCAGTACTTTATATTTGTCACTATTTAATTTCATCTTATTTGATTCAGTTTAATGCTGTCGTCTTTTGAATCTCCATTTTGTCATCTGGTGTTGGAGCCATCTGTCCCAGTTTTGTGTCATATATTGACTTTATGACCATATAATCTACTCCCTTATTCAAGTCACTTTACAATGCTAAAGTTATGAATGTACATAAACCAAAGGTTGTTAACCTGGAGTCAGTGAACTTTTAAAAATGTTCTGATAATTATTTCAGTAATTGCTTTCTTCTACAATCTTATATATTTTATTTTATGCATTTAAAATGTTATTCTAAGAAAAGGTAGGTTTCATCTCACAAAGGAGTCTAAGGCACAAAAGGTGTTAAGAACCTCTAACATAAAGAGAAAACATGGAGACGCAGGGGCAGGCCAAGAAGGCACAGCACGGCTGGCAGACACAGGGGCAGGCCGGGAAGGTGAGGCCGGCAGAGGCAGGCCTGGAAGGGGCCTGATCAATTCTGAGGACAAGTCTTCCCACCAACCACAAGGTCCACTACCAGGCCTATCACCAAAGGACTGGGACTGGAAAGAGCAAGGTAAGAAGCAAATACAGGGGCCCCTGTCCTGGACAGCAAACACTCCTGGAGCTACCACTTCATAGCCAAGAAATTAAAAAAAAACAACACTTTTCAGGGCCTCCAAAGTCCAGGATGACAAAGTGAACCTCACTTGCTACAAACTCCCTTTCTGACACTGAAGACATAGTAACTCTTGCCCCAGGGCAAAACCCTCTACAGTAAAGGCTTGGGGTCCCTAGAGGAAGGGCGTAGCTAGGACCCTCCCTCAAAATGGGTAGAAAGCAGACTACAAAGACAAAGACTCTGGAGTCCTACTATCCTCAGAGGGAGGGACCAACCTCAGAGGGAGACAATGTGGACTCCACACCCAAAGCTGAAACTTCCACAGGGAATGGGTCCCAAGCACAGAAGGCTCTCCTAGATGAGATCAAAAGGAACTTTGAAAACAAAATGAGAGAGATAGAAGACAAAATGAATAATTCTCTCAAAACCAAAATAGCAGAATTAGAAAAACATAATGAGGAAAACATCTCTCTAAAAAGAAAAGTATATGATATAGAAAAGGAGCTCCAAAAATTAACCAAGGAAAATGATTTGCTAAATCTAGAATTAACCAAATGGAAACAAATTACTCTATGAGGAACTAAGAATAAGCCAAGCAAAACAACAAGAATGAAAAATTAGAAAAAGAGGTAAAATACCTCAAAGAAAAAATAACTCACCTGGAAAACAGATCCAGGAGAGATAATCTGAGAATCATAGGCCTCCCAGAAAATTATGATGAAAAAATGAGCCTGGACAACATTCTCCAAGAGCTCATTAAGGAAAACTGCCCTGAGATACTAGAACCTGAGGGTAAAATAGAAATCGAGAGAATCCACTGGACACCTGCTGAAAGAGATCCCAAACTGAAAAGTCCTTGAAATGTTGTGGCCAAACTCCAGAACTACCAGATAAAAGAGAAAATACGTCAAGTGGCCAGAAAGAAACAATTCAAATATTGAGGGTCCACAAGGGGATTGCACAGGATTTGGCAGGCTCTACACTGAAAGATTGGAGGCAGTGGAATACAATTTTCCGGAAGGCAAAAGAGCTCAGTTTACAACCAAGGATCACATACCCAGCAAGACTGAGCATATTCTTCCAGGCAAAGAGATGGTCATTCAACGATATAACAGAGTTCCAGACCTTCTTGATAAAAAAGTCAGAACTCAATGGAAAATGCAACCTCCAATTACGAGATGCAACAGTGACTTAGAAAGGTAAACAAGAAGAACACACACACACACCCTGCTATTTGATAAGAGCAAACTGGTTATAGACAAGTAGAGGGTATGAGTATAAAATACACAAAGTGATGATTGAAAAAAATCTTATTAAGGGCTACAAAGGGGCTGCAATGGAAGAAAGGGAATGGATCAAGTGGAAAAGGGTAAATTATGCCACACATAGAGGCTTAAAAACTGTATAGCAGATGTAAAAAAGGGAGTGAGGTAGGAAGCATATGAGCTTTTTCCTCATTGGTTCTGGTACAAGGAGGGAATAACAACCAGTTAAGCATAGGAGTCTAGGGAGAAGAAAGGTAAAAAGTACCATTTTGACTCAAGAATTTCTATTGAAAAGGGATTGATGGGGAAGCGGGGGGCGGAGCCAAGATGGCCAAGTAGCAGCACGACCTTCCCGCGGCTCCGGCTTCCACCCTCCCCAATCCATGTAAAAAGGGGACTCTAAACAAACTTTGAAGCTGCAGAACCCACAAAATGACACAGAGAAGCTAACCTCCCGCTGAGGACAGCCCAGCAGGCCAGCAGGAATCGGCTGGCCATCCCAGCACTCTGGGAGCCGAGCCCAGCCCACACCAAGGCTTTAGCCCCAGGGCAGGCCTGACCAGCCGCCAGCCAGAGGGACTCCAGATCAGCAGCAGCTGTGGCCGTTTCCAGATTTATCAATACATAGATGCAAAGGACAAGGTGAGAAGCCAGTGCAGTTTGGACTTTGGGACCCAGGAAGTGGGAATGCGTGGCTTTTACCCCTGGAGCAAGAAACCGCTGAGACGGCAACACAGCCAGCCAGCGCCACGTGGCGGCTTCAGCTCCTGGCCTGCAGAGTGTAGGGGGACCAAGCACCAGTCTGAGGGGTCATCGCTCTTGCTTTAACCTGCTTGGATCTGGATTGCAGTCTAGGGTGGAGGTCCTGGGGTGTGTGTCCAGCTTGCCAGAGCATGTGGAGACCTCAGAGAGAGCACCCATCTAATACCTCAGGCAGCTGAGAAAACCCCAGCGTTTGGGACGAAAACGCCCCTATCTGGTGGCAGAGTCTTACTGTGGCAAAAAGCCCAAAAGTCAAATCATTGAGGGGCAAAATGAACAGGCAAAGGAAACAAAGCAGACAGAAGATTCCAACATTAGACTCCTATTTTGGGGACAAAAAGGAGCAAAGTATGGAACAGGAGGAAGACAGTGAAGTCAGAACTCCTGCACCAAAAGCTTAAAAGGAATATATGAGCTGGTTACAGGCCATAGAGGACCTTAAGAAGCAGATAAGAGAAGTGGAGGAAAAATTGGGAAGAGAAATGAGAACAATGCAAGAAAATTATGAAATGAGAGTCAACAGCCTGACTGAAGAAAATAATACCTTAAAAAACAGACTGACTCAAATGGCAAAGGAGGCTCAGAAAGGCAATGAGGAGAATGCCTTAAAAAGTCAAATTTGCCAGATGGAAAAAGAATCTCAAAAGCTCACTGAGGAGAATCATTGCTTCAGAATTAGATTGGAGCAAATGGAAGCTAATGACTTCATGAGAAATCAAGATGCTGTTAAACAGATCCAAACAAATGAAAGAATAGAAGGCAATGTGAAATATCTCATGGGAAAAACCACTGACCTGGAAAATAGATCCAGGAAAGAGAATTTAAAAATTATTGGACTGCCTGAGAGCTATGACCAAAGTAAGAGCCTGGAAAGCATCCTCCAGGAAGTTCTCAAAGAAAACTGCCCTGATATTTTAGAACCAGAGGGCAAAATAGAGGTTGAAAGAATCCACCGATCACCTCCTGAAAAAGATCCCAAAAAGAAAACTCCTAGGAATATTATAGCCAGGTTCTGGAATTCCCACATTAAGGAGAGAATATTACAAGCAGCCAGGAAGAAACAATTTGAATATTGTGGAAACACAATCAGGATAACTCAGGATCTGGCAGCTTCTACACTGAGGGACCGAAGGGCCTGGAATGTGATATTCCGGAGGTCAAGGGAGCTGGGATTAAAACCAAGAGTCACCTACCCAGCAAAACTGAGTATCATGTTTCAGGGGAAAATATGGTCATTCAGTGGAATACAGGACTTTCAAGCATTCTTGCTGAAAAAACCAGAGTTGAATAGAAAATTTGACATTCAGATACAAGAAGCAAGAGAAGCATGAGAAGGTAAACAGGGAAAAGAAATCATAAGGAACTTATCAAAGTTGAACTATTTTTTTTTTTAAGCAATCGGGGTTGAGTGGCTTGTTCGGGGTTGCATGGCCAGTTGTTGTTTCTGGGTGTGGTGCTGGGTGTCTGGGCCCGGATTTGATCCGGGTCATCCCGGCACTGGAGCCGGTGTTCTTGCTCGCTGAGCCACCTGGCCAAAGTTGAACTATTAACATTCCTACATGGAAAAACAATAATTGTAACCTATGAAACTTTTCTCAGTAGTCGAAGGGATTAGAAATATATGAGGGTATGCGGGCATATGAATACATATGTGAATGTGTGTATATACGTTTACAGGTATACATAGATAGAGGGCACGGGACCAATTTAACAGGAAGGGATGATACTTAAAAGGTGAAATTAAGAGGTGAGAGGAATATAATGAGAGGAGATGGGGAGAGACAGAGTGGGGAAAACTATCTCATACAGAAGAGGCAAGGGAAAATGGTTACAATGGAGGGGAAGAATAAGAAGGCAAAAGGGAATAGGTCAACCTTATTCCTATTGAATCTGGCTTGAGAAGGGAGGGAAATACACAATAAATAGGGGATCTCACCCTCCAGGAGAATAGTGGGGGAAGGGGATGTGAGGGGGGATGATGGAAGGGAGGGCAGGCTGGGGGGAGGGAAGTTGGAAGCACCCACTTTTGAAAAGGGACAGGATCAAAGTAGAGAATAGAACAAGTGGGAGGTGGGATAGGAGGGAGGGAAAAATAGTCAATCTTTTACAATACATTTACTATGTTATTGTTTTGCATTAGCCACACATGTACAACCTATACTGAACTGCTTGTCCCCCCAGTGGGGGTGGGTGGCAGGGGGGGGGGGAAGGGAATGAATCTGGAATTGAAAGTTTTAAAATCAAATATTCAAATATATATATGTATATATATATATATATACTATTATTAATACCATCTTACATGTAATTAAGAAAAAAGATATACAGGCACTGAGGCATAGAGATCCACTGGAAAAGTTGAAACGGGTATGGGAGAAAATATGGGAGTGAGCAGATCAGAGGTGGGGATATCCTGTGGGACTGCTGTTTTGGGGGGATGGGTGGGGGAAAAACGGGGAGAAAATTTGTAACTCAAAATCTGGCAGAAAGGAATGATGTAAATCAGCAGTTAATAAAGCATTTAAATTTTTTTAAAAAAGTATCATTTTAGAGGGAAAGAGAGGAGGGTGAGGAGCTTCGCATGAGATTTGTTCCTGTTACTCTTGGTGCGAAGAAGAAATAACATACTTCATTAAGTATAAAAATATCCTACAGGCAGTAGGAGGGGGAAAGGATTAGGAAAGGGGGTAGGAGCGGTTTGTAGGGAGGGAAGAAGGGGAAAGGGGAGGAAAAGGGAGGTTAAAAAGGGAACACTGGGGGAGGCGGTAGTCAAAAGGAAAACTATTAAGAGGGGGAAGGGAGAAGGGAGGGAAAATATGAACATTAAGAGGGGTAGGAATAGGATGGGGGGAAAGAAACAAACAAACAAAGCCAATGTAACCAAGATTAAGAGGGAGGTGGGAAATTGGGAAAGAATCTTTACAAGCTATGTCTCTGACAAAAGACTCATTTCTAAAATATACAGAGTATTGAGTCAAATTTATAAGAATACAAGTCATTCCCCAATTGATACATGGTCAAAGGATATGAACAGGCAATTTTCAGAGAAAGAAATTACAGATATCTATAAGCACATGAAGAAATGCTCTAATTCACTATTAGAGAAATGCAAATGAAAACAACTCTGAGGTACCACATCTCACCAGTGAGATTGGCTAAGATGACAAAACAGGAAAATGGCAAATGTGGAAAGGATGTGGGCAAATTGGAACACTAATGCATTGCTGGTGGAGTTGTGAACTGATCCAGCCTTTCTGGAGAGCAATCTGCAATTATGCCCAAAGGGCTATAAATACTTTCATACCCTTTGATCCAGCAATGCCAGTCCTAGGGTTATATCTCAAAGAGATCATAGAAATGGGAGAAAGACCCATATGTGCAAAAATGTTTATAGCAGCTCTTTTTGTGGTAGCAAAGAATTGGAAATTAAGGGGATGCCCATCAATTGGGGAATGGCTGAACAAGTTGTGGTATATGCATGTTATGGAATACTATTGTGCTATAAGAAACGAGGAGCAAGGGGCGGCCAGGTGGCTCAGCGAGTAAGAGCACCGGCTCCAGTGTTGGGACGACCTGGAGATCGAATGCTGGGCTCAGACACTCAGCACCACACCCAGAAATAACTGGCCGTGTAACCTTGAGCAAGTTACTTAACCCCAATTGCTTAAAAAAAAAAAATAAACGAGGAGTAGACGCTCTTCATATTTACCTGGAGAGGATTAAAAGAACTGATGCTGAGTGAGAAGAGTAGAACCAGGAGAAATTTGTACACAATTACAGACACAACGTATGTGTGATGACATATTTTGATAGACTGGACTCTTCTCAGCAATGCAGTGATATAAGTCAATACCAAAAGACTCATGATGGAGAGAAATATATGCATCCAGAGAAAGAACTAGAAAGAACTAAGATTATAACCAGGTGGAAGCAAAATACCTGATCTTTTTCCTTCTCTTATTTCGTTTTGTGTCCTCTTTACCATTTTTCATTCCAGCTGGTACAATCCATCCTTATAACCTGACTAATGTATAATGTGAAAGTATTTACAGATGCTATACTTTACTATAAGCCGCCATGGCGGGAAGGGGAGGGAAGGGGACAAAATGTGAAACTCAAGGAATTGTGGAATTGAATCCTGTAAACTAAAAGGAAATGAACAAATTAATAAAAGAAAAAAAAGAGAAAACACGCAGCATAGTAACAATATTTATCTAGCAATTTAAGGTTTGAAAAGTATTTTACATTTATTTCATTTGATCAGAAAAAATAAAATTACATGAATGCTAAGAGTAAATATCAAAATTTCATGTAAGTAATATTAACTTTTAATAATGATGATGTGAGGGGGGTGCCCCTGACTCTGGTGGGTGCTGCCTGCTCATCATTTCTTATGGAACAATAGTATTCCATTACATTTATATGCCACAACTTGTTCAGCCATTCCCCAATTGATGGACATCCACTCAATTTCCAGTTCTTGGCCACCACAGAAAGAGCTTCTATAAATATTTCTGTATACGTGGGTCCTTTTCCCATCTTTACAACCCCCTTATTTTTGACCTCAGGACTGCTTTCCTCAGCAATGTCCCTGAAATCAAGAGTATTGGGTTTTGATGAAACATGGAACAAATTTCAAATCAGGTGTCAAACCAAAGCTGTTGCCATGTTGGATTATGTTGAAAAAACAACTTTGAATGATCTTTTTTTAGACACCTATGCTTTATGTGTGGTCTATCCCAAACTTCTTCAGAGACTAAAATCTTTTTTGGAAAATCACCTACTCCGTTTGCAAAAGAGAGTTCTGGAATCTGAAGAACAAGTACTGGTTATGTATAATAAATATATTGAAGGATAGAGCATGGAAGCATAAGTTTATGATGGATATGGGCTTACAAGGAAACTCCATCAAATATATACAGACATGAATGTCAGTGCTGATCTCAACAATAAATTCAACAATTTTATGAAAAAAATCAGGACACTCATTGATCTGGGGATAGGTTTCAAATATATGTCCTACAGGCTGGTATGTGGCCTCTTGATCTCCTTCCTCTTACATTGGCCATCCCTCAGGGACTGCGAAAAAAAAGTAAACAGATGTTTGAATTACTTTACAGTCAGCAATTTCAGTGGAAGGAAGCTCACATGATTACATTATTTTTATACAGGTGAAGTTAAAATGAATCATTTGTCCAAACCCTATGTGGCCATAGTGATGACTTACTAAATGGCAGTATTACTTGCTTTTAACAATAGCAAAACCACCAGTTTCAAAGAGTCTCATTACATCACATAGATGAATGAAAAGGAATTGACAAAAACTATCAAATCATTACTTGATGTGAAAATGATTAACCATGATTCAGAAAAGGGAAGAACATAGATGCAGATTCTATTATATAAATGTGAACTTCAGTAGTAAAAGAACACAATTTAAAATGACCACATAATTGCAAAAAGATACACCACAGGAGATGGAGCAAACCACAAGTGTTTTAGATCAGGGCTTCTTAAACTTTTTCCACTCATGACACTTCTTTGCATTTTGGCACATTAGTTGGCTGTTGTGTGGCCTGAGGGCATGTGCAGTGCAAAGTGCGCATGCTTTGTGTTCAGAACCAAGGCTGAAGTGAAGTTGCCTGATGTAGAATTGGCAAGTGCTGCCAGAAACATCTCAGATTCATTACATGTTTGATTTTTAATTAATTTTTGGTCATCATATGTTCAGAAACCTTTTTACCATTGCCACAGTTTAAGAAGCACTGTGTAGAAAAGACAGAAAAATATACCTCCAAGCTGCTGTAGTCCACATCATGAAAGCTCAAAAAATATCGTGGTCTAATGCTCTTCTTATTCAGAAGGTTGTTAGTCCAGAGCTTGGTTTAATCTGAGCATTAAGAATTAAGTGCCCTGAAGTTCTGACAAGTAGTATATTGAATGAAGCCAAGCATGAGCTGATACATATAGCCACCTAGTGTGATGATGCCAGCTGCCCTGCAGGTGTGCCTTTAAGATCATAACTGTCACTATTTGGTGTGTTCCTATGGGAAGAAGCAGGAACGTGCCTCCAGAGTTCATCACTTGTCAGCCCATTTTTCCTACTGTCTGTATCAGTGCAATGTCATGAGCATCATTGAAAATACCTATAGATATTTCAAGAGCATGTCATTGTGCCATTTCTTTAAGCCTTACTGAATGAATGAGTGAAGCATTGCTGAAATGTGTAAATTTGGGTACCATGCTTTTTTTTCTCCCTCACATCTGCAGTTGATTTTTTTTTGTGCATTTTGGAGGACAATTGGGGTTAAGTAACTTGCCCAAGGTTACATGCCTAGTTTCTTTTGTGTGGGTGTTAAGTGTCTGAGGCCAGAACTGAACTCAGGTCCTCCTGACTACGGGGCCAGCGCTTTACTCACTGCGCCACCTAGCTGCCCCTGCACTTAATTTTAAAAAAATGTATTTTAAAGGACATAAAGTAAAAGCCTAAATATTGTAATAGGACAGATAACCTAATAATTGTATGTAGATTAAAATTATAAACATGATATTGCTGTTTTTTAATTTAAAAACAAAGACAATTAATGATGTGATGATTTTGCCATTGGATTTGACTACTCCCTCCCCCTATATAAAGTTACAACAGCTCAATAACTTAGCACTTAACCTTTAAAAACTGCTCTACCCAGAAATTTATCTGTCACCACTTTATTTTTAGGTAGGTCACTCCTGCCTGAGACAAACATATGGTCCAACACAATGTCCTTCTTCTTAGTATGATCTGCCAGAGTCTGTGTTCTACTAGCATATTCTTCAAGAAAGTGGGACTTACCTGAAGGATTGGGTCTACAATTTGTTACATTATACTTCATTTTTTCTTTCAGGCGGCAGGGGGGTCATGCGTCATACCTATATGTCACAAGTGCTCTTTGTGAGAGGTAAGGAGATGCTGCTAATTCATGTTAATTACCAAATGGCACATCACAAAAAAAATGAAGGTGATTATATTTTGACAGAAAGGAAATGACTGGTTACTGATCATCTTTTAAATCAGACCATTGACTTGTCTGAGAAGGGACCAAAATCAATACCTAATTAAAAGAATAAGAGAAATGAGAAGATACATGGTGTATAATTGAAACAGCTTTAATCTTAAATTTTTATGGAAGTTTAACAAGTGAACTGGCAGGTGTTCCCAAAAAGGTTATAACACAGCAGATCAAAAATTTTTTTAATTGGAATTTTGTTTTAACATCACCTTTATTTCCAAATATGTAGAAATGGTCCCTGCCTCAAGGAGCTCTATGTATATAACAAATATAAGAAGGGGGAAAGTCCCTAAGGGGACCAAGAAGTTTCCCATGGAATACTGTGTGTGAATTGAACCTTGAAGGAAGCTAAGGGAGACAGAGGGGAGAAAGTGTTCCAGTTATGAGGGAACAGTCTATTCAGAGGCATGGAGGTAGAATGTGGTGCACTAGATTTGAGGAAGAATAAGGAGACTAGTTGGGTTTCGAGGAGCTAACATTCTATTTGGAGTGTACAACAAACACAGAAAATGGCAAATACAAGATAAAGCGAGAAGTGAGAAAAAGACCTCAAAGAATACTTTGTGGAGGAGGTGGTACCTGGGTGAAGCTTTGAAGATGGCATCCTATGAGATGGACATGAGCAGGGGCTGCATTCTAGACAGTATCCAAATGCTTATAGGTGGGAGATAAAATGTTAAATTTGGTGACCAGCTAGTGGTCCAGTTTGGCTAGACCATAAAGTAGCTTAAGACAAATAATATGTCAGGCTCTGGAGTTTGTATTTTTTCTTGGAAGCAATAGGCTACTAAGAAGAGTGGTCCTGAGTTAAAAAATAATGGGGTTGGACTAGACAGTTTCTGAGGTCCCTTCTAGTTCCAGTCCTGACTGGACAAATTAGTGATTCTATGTACATATACCTTAGGGGGGTAATTTATTCATTCATTTATTTATAGCTGAGCTAAGGATGGTTTGGAACTAGAATATGCTAGAAGCAGAGAGATCTGTTCGGAAGTCAGAATGAAGAGATGTAATGGAAGAAAAAGCACTCTATCCACTGTGCCACCTAGATGTCCTGGAAAAGCAACCCAACAAAACAAAAAGGAAAGGAAGCCAAGAATGATGCGCGGGTTTATAGTCTAAGTTTCTGGAAGAACATAGAGATCCTTAATAGAAATAGGGAAGTTTAGATGACTGATAGGTTTAGGGGAAAAGAGGGTGAATTCTGTTTGGTATGTGATGAATTTAAAGTGCCAAGGGGGCATAAAGGTAGAGATAGTCATCTACAACCTTCTAGGGCTAAGCTTCTTCTCAGAGATTCCTGAGCTGAGAATGTATAACCAATGATCAGTTGGTTACTAGGAAGATTCATTCTTGAGCTAGGGGTGAGATAACCTAGAGTCTCCTGGAACTCTAAGAATCTATAATCATAGACTCACAGAAACTCAAAGGTAGAAGGGACTTCAAGGGCCATCTGGTCCAACCTGGACTTGAACAAAAACTACTTCTACCCCATGCTAGCTTGGAGACCTCTAGTAAAAAGGGATGCACTACCTCTACAGGCAGCCCATTCCACAGTCTCAGCAAGTAAAATTGTAGCTAGCAAGTTCCTCCTGGCAACAAGTCTAAGGATGTTTCTTTGTAGCTTTTCCCTTGGTCCTTGTTCTGTCCTTTGCCGAGAGAAACAACACGTTTAATAGGATGCTTTAAAATTTTCAAATTGTCTCATTTGAGTTTCACAACTACTCTGCAGGGCATATGGCACCACAAGGGATTTTATCCCCACTTTAAAGATGAAGAAACTGAGTCCTGACTGGCCCATCATAATAAAGTTATTGTATTAGAAATAGGATCTGAACTCAGGACTTCCATTCTGCCTCTCAAAAGCAACAAGTTTTCTCCATAGCAACCTCTGAAATACTTAAAGAGAGCTATCATTTGCCCTTTAAGTTACCCTTTCTCTGGGGTACTAGAGGTTTTCTAAGGTATTAAAGCACACACACACACACACACACACACACATGACCTCTAGCAATAGTGGAAGTAATCACAAGGGAAGTACAAGACAGACTAAAGTCTCTGGGAGGAATCTTTGGAGCCAGACATCTTCCCCTCAATCACCAGCCACATACCAAGAGACAAACTTACTACTAACAACTCACATTTATACAATGCTTCAAGGTTTACAGAGCAGTTCCCTGATAACCACCCCATGTTAGTGCAAGAATGATCCCCATTTTACAGATGAGGATATTGAGCTGAAGTGATTTGTATTAAGGCCATGCATCTCATAAGTAGTATAGCCAGGTTAGCTGACTCTAAAACCAGTGATTCTTACACTCACAATATATACTTAAACTCATGCTTATAAAGCATTTGGAATGACCAAACTTTTTTTTTTTTTAAAGCAATTGGGGTTAAGTAACTTGCTCAAGGTTACACGGCCAGTTATTTCTGGGTGTGGTGCTAAGTATCTGAGCCCGGATTCGATCCCAGGTCATCCCAACACTGGGGCTGGTGCTCTTACTCGCTGAGCCACTTGGCCACCCCTATGACCAAACTTTTAAAGGGAGCTAAGATCAAGTCTAAGTTTTATATTTTCACTGAAGGCCAGAGCTAGAATATAAGCTGGATTTAAAAAAAACTTAATGACCACCCCCTTTGATTATTCTAAAGGCCTCTATGGTTTCCCTATTACTAGCAATTAAAATACTTTATAGAAGATTTCAGGAAAGTTTATATGTTTACTTCAGAGATAGTAGATACAGAAGTTGAAAGCCAGTATCTCTGCATAAAATCTGGGTAAATGGAGCCCAAGAATAAGGAAAGGCTGGTGGTAGTGAGTCCTAAGGGAATACATGGTCAAGTCAAACGTGAAAGGTAGAACATAGGGAGCTGGTCTCCTAGGAGGGATTTAGTTCTAGCAAGTGGTCCCCACAGCACCACAAAGAGCAGCCAGTAGTTTTCCAGTATTTTCTAACCCCTTAAGATGGATGATGTCCAGCATCACATTTCCAGGCAGCAGGTTCTCAGTGTCTATAAGCATCACTGAGAGGTAATATGGTTCTGGTCAGCTCTTTGGGTTGTGAAATCAATAGGGATATCTTGTCCTTTAGCTAGTGGAACAAAGTCAGTCCCTCAAAATTTCAAGTGCCTTTGTTGGTTTTGATCTTAATATATATAATTCAGGTCACTGGTAAGTTCAGGAGCTCAGTCTGGTATGGTCTAGAGTGTGCTGAATTTCTTGAACAATAACCAGCTCTAAATTAATGATCCTCACCATGTCCCTTTAAGGGAAATACAATGTAAACTCTTGGATCATTTCTTATGACTTCTGAGGAAAGCATCCCTTCTTCCAAGTCTCTTTAGGAACAAATCCTCAGTCCTATCTATTACCATGTCTCAAACACACACACACACACGGTACCAGATTTAGGGGCTGTTGGGACCTACCTAGACAACTCCTGGCTTTCTATTAATTAGGAGAAAGATTTCTAGTCTTCTACCTTTGTCCATATCACTCTATGGATCAAGCCTACTGACTGATCCCTCTGTTCCCCTGACCTGCCCTAACCACTCAAGTATCATCCTGGATACAGAGCATGTGCAGTGAAACCAAAATTAACTCAAGTAGCTCTGACATTAAAAGGCTAATATAACGGCATTACCCCCACCTTCAAATAAGAAAGATGCATAGTACATGGAGAGAGAGAGAGAGAGAGAGAGAGAGAGAGAGAGAGAGAGAGAGAGAGAGTCCAGCAATTGCCAGCAGGTGACAGAAGAAAAGAGAAGCTACAGTTGTTATACCAATTAGGGAACAAAAGCAAAGGTGGAAAAAACTCACTTGAGCTCAAGGGATAAAAGAGGAAATTCTTGGGTACTAACTGTTTTTGCTTATGGCCATCTATTACCACCAATTTCTGCCTACTACAATTATTCACTAGATACCTGTATACTATTTGATTGCTCCCAAGTATCCTTTTCTCATTCCAACTCTGGCAGACACAGATAGGGAGAAGAATGTAACATTTTTTTTTTTACCCAGTCACCAGTTTTTTCACTCAGTCACTGCTCCCCAAACAGGGCTTTTGCCAAATCAACAAACCCCAATGTTCTTGCTAAGGTTTTTCCATAACAGGGGGGGCCCCCTCTAAAACCATCTCAAAGTTCTCCCCTACCAGCAATTCAAACTCTAGAGAAGGAGTGATTAGAATGCTCATCAAGAAATATCAGGACACCAGGCCGTGTAACCTTGAGCAAGTTACTTAACCCCAATTGTTTAGGGGCAGCCAGGTGGCTCAGCGAGTAAGAGCACCGGCTCCAGTATTGGGATGACCTGGAAATCGAATCCCAGGCTCAGACACTCAGCACCACACCCAGAAATAACTGGCCATGTAACCTTGAGCAAGTTACTTAACCCTGAATGCTTAAAAAAAAAATATTAGGGTGTGGGGAGGGTAAATGGGAGGACACACCTGGGTAAGGTACAGGCCAGACCAATATGCAACTGAAACCTTTTCAATTACAGGAAAGCAACAACTTGGATACCACTGGAGTCACGTCATTCAGGTACCATTTATTAATGCCCTCCTTTTAGTTGTCTTGTTCAGGAGCATCCTGAAGTGAGTACTAAAATGTTGCTGGGTAATTCTCATGAACTTAATAGAAGACTAAAATGAATCACACAGGACTTTGTGCCTAATTTCTTTTGCTATCTGTCAGCTTACAGTTCTTAATTTTCATGCCACACAAAGAAGAATATGAAGAAAGACAGTAAAATTCACTTTACTACATTTTAAGATGACAATTAGACTGAACTTCCCACAACCTAAGAGAGTACCAGCTATGGGCAGTCCAATTTTCCCCCTGACATTTGAGTACTTAAGGGTGAAGGGTTGCTGCAGAATGACTCTGCTCTGTTATCTTTTAATGCCCCAGTCCCTAACCATTTTTCATATTTGTGGGCTCACCTTTGGATCAAGTGCCAAATAAGCAGGTAGCAGTGAGGCAAGTTAGTTAAGTTTTATTTTTCTTTTTAAATTTATATTTGTACTTTATAATATTATAGAGGATCGTTCTAGGAAGTAAAGGAATGTGCTTTGCATACTCTTTGTAATGCCAGTCATATGTGTAACACTTTCATTATATACCAAGCTATAGTTACAGGACCATATGGAATACAAATTTAATAAGAGGACCATATGGAATAGTTTCATAAATGTTCACTTCCTTTTGCTAAATTATTACTACAGTTCCAATTATGAAGAAGGGTGAAACCCACTTAAACCAGTTAAAATAATAACCTTTTCGGCAAAAGTAAAACATGCTTTTTACCACAATGGAGTCCCTCTTAAAAACTTATAACAGCTAAAAAATCGATCTTATTAAAAGAATAAACTTCCTTTGGGCAGGAAAAAAAAGGTAATAGCTATGACCTATTAAAGACCATACCTACTAACAGAACACATTTTTGGATTTTATCCCAAACGTGTAGTAAAGTCAATGAAATACCTTTATGTATAACCACTGCATGAAGTAATCACCTGATAAGTTTTTTTTTAAGAAAGAAAAAAACAAGCAAACAAAAATTCCCTCAAAACTTTTTCTTCAATTAAGTTTCTAACAGAAGACAAATGTGGCTTTTTGTACACATTTTTAAAAACACAAAATGTTTCAAAAGTAAAGTTTATAAAAATCCAAAATGAAGTTAATTGACATGAGAAAAGAAAGTGAAACTCAAAATGCATTTAAATTATTTATTCAAGTGAAACAACAACCAAAAAAACCCATTTTAGACATGTAAGATTATACAATATAATTAACCATTTTTATTCTCTACCCTTTCTCCCACTGGAAGATACCTTAAACAGTATCAATAAGAAGGAAAAATAAAGACTTCACATTATTAGCTACCCATTTAATTTTTAAAAGATTCACCGTATTGAACGGTACATCATGAAATCAATAGTCGTACATCTAGGAAATTTACCAATGGAGCTCTCTTCCACAGGAGTATATACTTTAATTTGTCGCATATGAGTGTCTCTTCCATTCTGGTGATTGGCTAGAACAGCAATCTGTATCATGAATGTGCGAATTGGCTTCTTATGGGAATCAGTTAAAGGAACATGAATCCAACCACTAGGTTCCACTAATTCAAGTTGCTGCCAAGAAAAAATAAGAAAAATTATAGATAATGCATTGTTTAAATAAAGATGAACATTTTACATCAGGGCATTCTAAAATTCATCAGTGTAATTGACATTTTTGTAACTGAAAAAATTAAAGTATTCATTATAAATAAAAGATAAAAACAAAGTGTATAGCCTCAATAATCTTATAAAGATGTTTTCCTCAACATTAATAATGTAAAAGAAAAACCAAAAACCTCTCAAGCCTGAAATGTCCTTAGTTTGACTTTTGAGTGAATGGAAAAGGTTATACCATTTGACCAGGTTTCTCACATTCCCATGCTTTGTCTTCTTATCCATCTAAAAGCAGACTAAATGGAAAATAACATAGAAGAACCCTAACGGTAAGGGAAAAAGGATAACTAGCATAGTATGCTTTTCAAAGTAAATTGAGGAAGATACACTACAATATTTCGATTTTATAATGTCTCACATTTACATAATACTTTTCTTACCAACTACTTTCACATTTATTATCCCATTCTCCATTTATTATAATAACTCTTTCAAACAGGTAGAGCATACATTATTATCTCCATTTTACAGATGAAAAACTAAGGCAAAAAGAAAATAATTGGTTTGCCTAAGGGGTCAATCATACCTGGCCTAGAAAGCCATGTCTTCTGACTCTCAACTCAATGCTCTTTCTACTATACTATACAATATACATAAATGAATAACAGGTGTTGACTATAAGATCCAAAATCCATGGAGTAATGATTTTATTCAGTTCAATAAATCTTTATTAGGATACTAAATGCTTTATAAGAATTTTTTTAATAAAAAATTTTTTTTTTGCTTTTTGGAGGGCAGTTGGGGTTAAGTGACTTGCCCAAGGTCACACGGCTAGTTTTTTTGTGTTATGTGTCTGAGGCCAGATTTGAATTCAGGTCCTCCTGACTCCAGGGCCGGTGCTCTACTCACTGTGCCACCCGCGCCCCCCCCCCTTTTGAAAATAAATTTTTAATAAGAATTTTTAATTGTTTTTGAATAGTGGATCACTAATTTTAAATGAGGTCATACATTTTTACTGGTTCTTTGGTAGAACTATATTTATTATCAACCTAATTCTTCCAGACTAGTCCCTAGGAGTAGAGAAGAACTCTTGAAAGAAGCATTAATCCTGCCAGATCATTAATATTATCATTTGGCAAATTACAGTAACCATACATTCAGTAGCAATCTTGAGGCCTAGATCGCTGCTGACAAAATATCTAGTTTCCTACAAGGGAGTAACACTATGAAGGGTTTTTCTAGATAAGGCCTTCTAAACCTAGCCCTGACCTATCTTTATTTATAGCTTTACTGAAATATTAGCCCCTCCACACACTCTGCAGTCAATTCATTGCTGCTCCTCATATGGATTATGCCTCTGCACTGCAAACTTTCCTCCTCTTCATTTGTCAGTACCTTTTTATTTCCTTTCAGGCTTGGCTCTAGGCCACCATGTGTATGAAGCTTCTCCTTAATTTGCCCAGCTGCTAGTGCCTTCCCCGCTCAAGTAACTTTCTCTGTTTTGTATATGGCTGCTGTACGTACGTACCTCCCTTGCTAGATTTTAAGTTTCTTTAAGGCACATTTTTTTTTTTACCTTTTTCTTTGTATCCCATATTAAGCACAGAGAGGTGCTTAATAAATTCTTATTGATTGACTGTGCTTCCTAAAATCCAAGGGTACATGAGCACTATATTGCAAAACAAGCAAACAAAAAACTGACTCTCTAATACTATTATAGACCCAAAGGAAGAATAGTTCCTATAGTATAAGTAATGAAGATTTTAATGGGGAGAGGAGCAATAATAGTCACCTGACATCTAAGAGAAATGCCATAGCAACATAACTATTATTCAAATCTTACAGGAGCTGGATAATTCCCTTTTAATAATGAGTCCTTGAAGCTAGATAAAAAAACCTTATAAAGGATCATCTTGCCCATCAATACATGAGTATTTGGGGGTGCATTTGGCTCAATTTATTCCCCTTTATGGGTGAGATTAAGGGACATGTACATCTGTGCCAATCGATGAGTTACTTTATAGCCCCAGTGTTGGGGGGGGGGAGGCATTACCAAGCCTACCTTCTAAATTAATGTAACTATTTCAGAGAAAGCAAGATATCAAAACCTACGTAATGCCAAGCTATAATATAGAGAGAAACATTAATTGGCAAATGTATTTAAGTGGCTATTATGTGCTAAGCACTAGTTCAAAAACAAAAGTGAGACCGTCCCTTTAAGGAGCTGACATTCTAATGATGGCATATATCATGTTCACAAATAAGTAAATACAAATACACATAAATTAACAGACAGTGATCTAGCTCTTATGATCTGGGAGGCAGAAGACTAAAAAGTAGGGGAATCAAGAAAAGCCTCTTGAAGCAGGTGGCACAGCAGCAAAACCTAGAACAAAGCTACTAATTCCAAGAGATAAGGTGAAGAGAGGATATTTTCCAGGCGTGAAGGATAAACTCAAAGAGATGGGAGGTGGAAAGTTAGTTGTTTAGAGGGAACAATGAGTAGGCCAGTTTGGCTCATGATAACAAATTTTAGCAATGTGTTAAAAAAAAAAAAACCAAACAACTAGGAAGATAGGAAACAAAAACACAGGAAGGTTCCAGGTTGTAAAAAGCTTTTGTTTACTGAATAGGGGTTGATAAGGTCAAATCTATGCCTTAGGAAAATCACTTTAGTAGCTTAAATGGAGGATGAATTGGACTACATGAATATTTTAGAAGAAATAAAGCAAAAAATTTAAAAGCTCTGAAGAATATAGGAAGAAGCTTAGAAGAGAACTGGCAAAACTTAGCTAAAAAAATGAAGTTTCTGAAAATAAGAAGATACCTAACAGAAATCAATGACTCAGCAATGAGACAACAATAAATATTAGAAGAAAATTAAAAGACTGAAAAAAAATAGAATAACTAATATAAAAAACAACTGACCTAGAAAACAGGTGAGAGAAAGATAATTTAAGAATCACTGGATTTCCTAAAAAAAAAAAACCTGGTTAAAAAAATAAAGCTTGGACACTGTTTCAAGAAATAATAAATAAGAACTATCCAGATCTATGAGAGGCAAAGGGGGAGAGTAAAGATAGAAAAAAAAATCCACTGATTACCTCTTGAAAGAAACCCCAAAAGGAAAAGTCCCAAATATCACAGCTAAGAAAAAAAATTACAAATATTCAGAAAAGGAGTATATAAAACCTGGTACCTGCAAAAGGGGGGGGGAGATATTAGAAAAGATTATTCCAAAAGGAAAAAAGATATGAGTTTACAACGAAAAATAATTTATCCATAAAGTTAAGTGTAATCCTATAGGGAAAAAAATTTAATCTTTAATGGAAGAGGGCTTTCAAGCATTTCTGATGAAAAGACCAGAGCTGAATAAGAACTCTGAAATTCAGACACAAGACTCAAGAAAAACCAGGAATGTATATTTATTTGAGCTATTAGGGGTAGTATGATGATAAAATGCTAAAATATTAACCAGAGAAGAAATAGGTATTTCTTTCAGAATCTTAATGTCAAAAGTACTGAGGGAGTTAAATAAGAAAACCAGAGGACTTTACTGAGAGTCTGAAGAGAGGAAAGAGAAAGGAAGGTAAAAGGAACAGAAAAGTACCAAAAGGAAGAAGAAAAGGTTTAAATTTGTTATTTCTCATAACTGAAGTTTCTAAGAATGTACTAATGTGAAGAGGAGGTGCAGGGAGCAAGCATCAGAAGAACCTCACACTTATTTGAAATGGACAAAGGAAGGTTGAACACATAGGTACAGCTTATGTACCAAAACATAATTTTCAACAGGGCAATAAGTGAGGACAGGGGAGAGAGTTCCAGAGGGAGGATAATACCAGGGGAGGAATAGGCACAAGCAAACAAGCTGATCCTGAAAGAGGAATTAAAAGGGGAAAGCAAAGAACTGAAATCCAAATGGGTAATCACCAATTTAAAAATTGCTGAACTAATTATGTCATATAGATGTAGTGGAATATTATTGTGCCATGATATTTCCTACCATGGTAGTAGCAGAGGAAGAAGAAAGGGCAGCCTAAGGACGGAGATTGGGTCCCACAGCCTCAACCATGACCATGTGTCACTTGTTGCTTATGTGCTTTAGGAAGTGCTACTGGAACAAGAGGTGATGAGAACCTGAACTAGGCTGGTGACTCTGTGAGTGAAGGAGACTCATAAGATATGTTGTGGTTATAAAAATGACAAAACTTTGCAGTAGCAAGGAACTAGAAACAAAGTAGATGCTCATCAATTGTGGAACAGTTAAACAAAGTGGGTTACATAAATGTATCCAAATATTATCTTGCTCTAAAAAACAAGGAATATGATAAATACAGAAAAACAAGACAAGATTTATGTGAACTGATACAAAGTAAAGTAAGCCTTAATAAGAAAACAACATGTAGAATGATTAAAACAATGTAAATGGAGAGAACAATATCAAAATAATTTAAACTGAAGCCATGAAATTATAATCACTAAGCTTGACCCCAAAGTAAAGATATGAGAAAATACCTTCCCCCACTCTTCACTTCTCTGCAGATGTAAGGGAATAAGACTGAATAAAATGTAAGAAATTTTACATGCTCTTTAGTTTTGCTGATTTTTCTTCTTTATCCTTTGTTTAAAGATATGGCTAGCTGAGATAGAAGAGAACAGATAAATTGAGAAATGTTAGTTATATATAAACAAATAAATCCATTTTTAAAAAGGAATATCAATGTTGCAGTTGTGCAAAGGATAGATTAGAGATGGGAGACCTTGGATATATGTTATTTTTTCCCCTACTTTAATGGCTTTCTACCTTGAGGGTTGGTGAAGTTTTAGCTAAAAAGATGCAGGCTTTGCAAAAATATTACAAATACATCATTTAGAAAATTCTTATTTCCAAAAAAGCATAAAGTATTTTAAAACATTGCCTGTACCCTGACAAATGAATTGTAGAAATTGGCGAGGTCAATCTAATTTGATCAGCAAACTATAACAATGAATAAATAGTGTAAGTGAAGGTAAAATACTTGAATGCGCACAATTTGGCAAGGTTTGTATGTTTCTTTGTTTTTTGCTTTTTTTTTTTTTGAGGGGGGAGGGCAGAGCAACTGGGGATAAATGACTTGCCCAACGTCACACAGCTAGTTAAGTGTTAGGTGTCTGAAGCTGAATTTGAACTCAGGTCCTCCTGACTCCAGGGCCAGTGCTCTACTCACTGTGCCACCTAGCCGCCCCAAAAACTCTGTTATTTTTACAAAATGAATTTTCACGGGGCAGCCAACAATTTGTCAAAGAACACTGAAAAATTACAAACAGTTTTCTGCTGATCAAATCAACAACTAACTTAAAAATTTTCTTTTTATGAATTTCTGAAAAAGCCAGTAACAAGTGAAAACAGTAAACTTTGATGTAGTTTGAATCTCCAAGAATATACAAAACAATAACATCTATTTTTATCTACAAGAATGCAAACTTTTCAAACCTACACCTTTTCATTTGTATCACCTCCCCCAAAGGAACTGTTTTAGTTAACAGTCTGCATTTTAGAAGTTTATTTGCTATATTTTGCAGGAAATTACCAAGTAGTCATTTTGGGTAAATGTACCAGAACACTTCAAACTTCAAAAAGTTACACTCCTCTATGCAATGCATACACATATTTCTTCAAGATATTACAACAAATTCTTCCTAGCAACTGGGTTCCATGAGTTTAATGTATCAACTGATTTGGTTTTGCGAATCACAAAACACTTTTTTATCAGATAAATAAAATCAAATGAGTTAATAGATGATCGGTATATGTAAATGCATTTCTCTGAAGAGTGCAAATGTTTGTTTTCTAATTCCATGCCCATTGCTGTTTTCAGATCAAGGCTACTTGCCATTTCACATGTGATGGATGCTGTTTTTCAACCAGCTTTGAATCAATTTTTTGTAAAACTGGAAGAAAAGTCACTTTCAAGTGTAACCCACTTATACAACATCAGTGAGTAAATATACAGGTTGATTCTAGGCCTGTTACTTAAATTGCAGACTTGTACATGTATCCAGGGCAGGCTGTCTCTGGGAGGGAAAAGCTCCTGCCTGTTGTCACTCTTTCAAAGTGCCTACAAATCCTGTCATTCCTCTGTAGTGCCTCAGATTCTGTGAGCTTCAGGAAAAGTCAAGGGTAACAGCATGATGGGACAAGATCCCAAGGAGGACAGGTTGGTCACACAATTTACCAATGGCAACAGCTGTCCTTATAACTTCTGTATCCTTAAACCTCCTGGTGACATTATTCAACTATTACCACTGTTCTCTGGAAAGGAGACCATCAGCAGGGGGGAAGTAAACACTCCTTTAGACTTCTAAACAATTTTATAGTTTTTAATTAACAAAAAATTATTTCCTCTCTCTTCTTCCATCCCTCTGGCAGGTGGGGGGAAGGAGGTGAGAGGATGGAAGGCAAAACAAAATACTTTTAACAAATATGCAGAGTCAAAATAAATTCTCCGACTGGCCATGTTTAGAAATGTCTCATTCTGCACCTCCAGTCCATCACCTCTGTTAGGTTTTCTTAATACTTTTCCCCTATAAATTTAAAAAATTTGATAAATTGTTTTAACATAGGAGACAAACAGAAACCAAAAATTATTCTCCCTGAAAATTGAAGTAAAACAACACAAAGCAACAATTGCAACTGACTGTGCATAGGACTGACAATACTACTATATGCTCAGTTTTTTTTGAAGGAAATGAAGGCTGTATGTTTTTATCCTCAATAAGGCTACTGCTATTTAATGTTGGCAGGGAAATATTTTAAGAGAAAGATAAATAAATAAAATTACATCATAGGAGGAAACTTTCATTCAATTGATTGTGTATGTATACACATATACATACATCTATACATACATGTTACTATTATATGTTACTCTTTAAACCAATCAAGCCCTTCACAGCTTGGCTTATCCTAACTCCTTATCCAGCCTTCTTACATTTTATTCACCTCCAGTTGAGGTGTTAATTTAAGTCTAGAGTCTAAATTTTCTGCATGGTACTGCAGATGTACACTGGATGATTTCAAGTCACACCTTTATATAATCACTAAACAAAATTGTTTCTTCAAGATAATAAGGAAATTAGTTCAACTGAAATAAAATGAAATGGCTATTAAGGTATAATTGTTTAAAAATTAAGAATGAGTCAGCGTGACATGGTGAATAGAAAAATCAGCCTCACAGAAAGGAAAACCTGGGTTCAAGTCTTACCTGACACTACCTATGTCTCAATGAACCTCAGTTTCCTAACTATAAAATGAAGGGGCTGACTGTGATAGACTCTGAAATTTGTTCCACCTTTAGACCTTATAACATACTACATATAATTATACACATTACATACAAATTAACCTTATTACATATACTAGCTGTATAACCCTAGGAAGATTATTTATAGATAAGGGTCCCCAGGTAACTGTTTAAAACTATAGGCTGCCTAGCTGATGCAATGCCCCTTTGGTAGAGGGTCTTCCTCAGTTGGGAGCTCCTTATGCCACTTAAATCAACGTTACTTAAAGGAAACCTTCCTGCAATTTCTTGTAGCAATTGCCAGGTCTAAATCCCACCACTCCTATAATCAAATCTGTGTGAATGTCCTGTAGGAATATCAAACTCAGTTGTGTCCAAACAGAACTCTTAATCTTTCACTCGAAACCCTCCGTCTTCTGCACTTCCCTGTTACTGTCAAGGGCACTCCCGGTTAACCAGGCTTGCAACATTGGCATCATCCACCCCCATAGCTGATATGCTGACTAATCGTATTGTTTCTACCCTTACAACATGTCTTGTCTATGTCTCCTCTCCCCTCATACAGCCACCATCCTAGTTCAGACCCTCATCAACTTCTGCCTAGACCAGAGGTTCTAGAGGGCTCTTTCAGTGGGGCTCAGAAGGTCAGAACTATTTTCATAATATAAAGATATTTTAATGTCTAATATATTGATTAGCAATAGGTATTGCCCACATATGCCAAAGCTTTGAGGGAGAGGGCTCCATAATTTTTAAGAGAATAAAAAGGTCTTAAGAACAAAAAATTTGAGAACTGCTGGCCCAGGCTACTATAACTAGCCTTCTTGCTGGTCTCCCTGCTTCAAATCTTTCCTCTCTCAGTCAGTTGCTAAAGTGATTTTTCCAAAACATGTACCTGACCATGTCACACATAAGCCCCTCGCCACCACAATCCCTTAACTACTAAAAAAAACTCTAGTTGTTCCCTCGTACATCTAGAATCAAATATAAAATCTTTGTTTGGCATTTAAAGCCCTTCATGGCTTGGCTTATCCTAACTTTCTTGCCTTCTTGCATTTTATTCACCTTCAAATACTCCACGTTCCAGCTAAACTGGCCTTACATTTCCATCTCTTGTCTCTGGGTCTTTGCACTGGCCATCCTCCCATGCTTGGTGTCCCAGGCTATCTTCAAGATCCCTTAAATCCCTTTTTCCCAAGAGGCTCTACTTATCCCAGGTGCTCTTTGTAATCTTTCATTACTTCTGAACACACCACAAGCTTAGTTTTAATTTTTAATAACTTCAAAAATATAAACACTACAAACTTACCAAAAAACACAAAAATATAAAAGGTTATTTAAAATTTTAAATATTAATGCCTCATTAAAATTCAACATAATCACTATCTTGCTATAGAGAATTCTAGGTGATTTTACACTTTCATCAGCTGCTGCTCAGTGACTGTAAAGATTGCATTTGTAATCCTAACCTTAGGATCATCCAAAGAATGAGATTTTGATGTAAGCCCTCAAGAAAAGTCTACTGGGGATAGATCAGGTGACCAAAGTGGACAAGCAGGAGGGCCTCTTCTGTTGGTCTAAGAAAATGTCACAAGGAAACTGTTGAATATATATAATAATAAATATATATAATAATATAATATATATATAATAATATAATACTATACAATGTATAGGCAGTGTGCCCCATCTTGTTAAAATGAAGAATTTATTTTTCAAAATTCATAAAAGTAAATGAGTGTAAAAGAAACTTAAATAAACTCTCAGATGATATGTTTGTACATTTGTAGTCTTTATGCTTGTGGAGTTACAAAAGCTTAAAACCACACCAAGACTTTTCACATGCCCTGTATAAATTTCTTATGCTTGTAACTAGATATTTACTCCCATTAGAATGAGAGCCCCATCAGTCATTTATCAGTCAATCAGTAAGTCAATAAAAATGTATTAGGCATCTACTATGTGCCAGGCACTGTGCTAAATGCTGATAATATAAAGAAAGGCAAAAGACAGTCCCCACCTCCAAGAAGCTCACAATCTAGTGAGTGAGACAAGATGCAAATAACTACATACATATATGCTATATACAAGATAAATAGGAACTAATCCACAGAGGGAAGGCACCAGAATTAAGAGAGATTGGGAAAGGTTTCCTGTAGAAGGTGGGATTTTAGTTTGTACTTTAAGGAAGCTAGGGAAACCAGGGAGTGGAGAAGAGGAGGAAGAGTATTACATACATGGATGATAGCCAGTGAAAATGCCTGGTATTAGGCATACTATGTGCTTGGCACATAGTCACTTAAACATCTGTTAACTTGTTCAATCAACAGTCAAATTTGTTCAATATTTCCTTGTGATGGTTGGGTCCATGTGGAGGTAGCCCATGTAGTCTTTTGGTTGCATTCTTGGATCTGAGTTTCTTGGGCTTCATCCAGAAGATAACTAGGAATTAATATTATTTCAGAAATGCACTTGTGACCTCATCTGTGAATGAACTCTAAGTGAGGAGGACTAATGTAGGTCAGCACCTGCCTTGCCACTTATAGTCTTAGAGAGTGCTATTACTACTATTTTTATTATTATGCTATTGTCACATTCTCATTTTTTTTAAAATGGAGTTCAGTTAAGAAATGGTACTAAGGCAAGTACCATTTGCCTTGCTATTATTGATAAAAATACCTGCTTTTTTAATTGAATAAAAGTATTCATCTTTTGTAGATTCTTATGATTGTAGTATTAGATAGGACCACAGGGATGATAGGTACTTCATTCTATTCCCACAAGATTTTTACTTCTTTTGCAAGGAATCTACAATTTGAAACTCTTTCATTCCATGTTGTTTGGAGATAACTGATATTTTGTATGGTGACACCTATTTAAAATATTCTTACATTCTTATGGATCAATGCTTTGTCCAAGGAGTTATAAGCAATAGTCTTGTCTGTGATAATGATCTGATTACTGTAGAGTTTATTAGCTGAATTATCAGGGATATCTTGAGGCCCATATTTATAGTTTGGGGCTCTGTAGTCTGTTAATTCATGGAAAAAAACTTATCAATGTATTATTCTATCAACAGGTCTTGTCTTGCTAGGTATTCAATAGCTGCTAAAATTTTATAGCCTTCAGGATAGGCTGCACAGCTTACTCCTTTTCTCTTCATTATCACATTGATTAAGAATACCAGGTTCCTTAAGGATAATACTTCTATAATTTCTGGCAGCAATGACCTGGATATGAATAATTCTTATAATTATATCCCTCCATTTCTAAAAAGAAAATCTCCATGGTTTGGCCATTTGTTCAACACTTATTTGCCAACATTGTTGGAATATGCTCACAAATATTTTCCATACAAAAATATTTAAATGGTAGAGGAAATTACCTGAAATATGTTTTGACCAAAGGCAGCAAGCGGCATTAGAAAATTAGTGATTTACATAGGATGAGATTAGGTAAAGAAAGCACTTGGAATAGGCCTACTGATGCAAATGAAAGATTTGGAATGACTAGGACGATGTAGGTAGCCACTTAGTAGCCTGGGCAAAAGCAAAGAAGTGAAAACAAGGAAGATATATATGGACATAAGTATAAATGTGTAGAAGAGGTGGAAGACTATTAAAGGGTCCAAACTGATTAAGGCAGAGGAGTCATGCTGGGAAAAAGAAATAAGTTCCAATAATTACTCTTTCCCTTTGCATTGAGAGTATGTCTCCATAAAGTCACATTCTACAGCACTGGTTCTTTGTATAAAAATCTCTAGACAAGAATTTAACATGGCAAGGATTTCACTTGGCATTTTCAAATTAGAATGAAATAAACCATTTGTTCAGGCAATGAGATGAGTCCCAGAAATCCACAGTAAAGATAATCATGCCAAAAGGCCAAAAAAGGGGATGCTCAGCATTCTTCTGGCTTAGTTGGTTAGTTAACTTGGATTTGATTTTCAAAATTCAGTAGGGAGCGATAAGGACCATGTCAGAAAAGAAAAATCAATGTGCTGCGTAGAAATACTGGAATGGTAGGGAAAAAACACACCCAAATCCCTTTTCATTGTCATTGGAATTACAGTAAAACCTTATTAGTTCCCTAGAGAAAGACAAAAGGGTAGTCTTAAAGAAAAATATAAATTTTGTGCTCTTAAAAAACAAAGATCTATTCATTCAAAATACTATTATATAATATAGACAAATATACAAATAGGCAATAAGAAGTAAAATGATATAGGTTAATAATTATAATTCATAATAGATTTATAGTTTATTAGAGATGTAATAAATATATACTTTGTAATGCTTTCTCATTAAATAAGAGCTGAATCTTGTGTTTGTAAAACACAAATTATAAATCAGACCAGAGAAAAAGAATTTTAAAGCTAAAAGGTATCTTAGGAGATTCTCTAGTCCAGGTTCATAAGATCACAGATTTAGAGCTAGCAGGGATCTGAGAAAGCCATTAAGTCCAACCTTCTCATTTTACAATTAAGGAAAATGAGCCAGAGAGAGGTTAGGTGACTAGCCAGGGTTACACAGAGAGTTAAGTGTCTGAAGTAGGATTTGAATCCAGCCCTTCCTGATTCCCAGTCCAGTGCCCCATCTACTGTGCAATGATGCTTGCACTGCCTATAATTGCTTTAGGAAAAACTAAATTCAATAAACTCTCAAATTAATTTACACTGTGGATTTTTTCCTTGCTTCTTACCTTAAGATCTTCCTTGCTAACTTCCCCTAACATTTCATTATTGATGACTTCTGATCCCTCCATCTTGCACAGCTACTTCCACAGCTACTTCTGAACTACTTAGAGACACACAAACTAAGAGATGTGTTCCTATAGATCAATTTTCAATACAGAAAATTATTTGAAATGAACTGGGAGTCCCCTTTGATAATGAAAGTCAAGTTAATAAACATTTATAAAGTATCTATTATGTGCCAATCATTCTGCTAGAAAGCACTGGAGAGATGAAAAACAGCAACAAAACTAATCCTTCTTCTCACTGAACTCACATTCTAGTGGTGGAGAGAACATGCAAACAATGAGGTAGAAACAAAAAATAGGCAAGATAAACTGGAGGTAATCTTAGGAGGCACTAACATTAGAAAAGGGCATGAGAAAAGGAATCCAGCTGTAAAACCTTTTGAGAACACAATAATTAAACTTGTAAATGAAAGAATTCCTTAGTTTAATCTTTGTGCAAATTCAGATTTTCATATTGTAGGTTTACTTAAAATTAATTGTGGGGCAGCTAGGAGGCATAGTGAATAGAGTATCAGCCCTGGAATCAGGAGGACTTGAGTACAACTCCAGCCTCAGACATTTGATACACTTACTAGCAGTGTGACCTTGGGCAAGTCACTTAACCCCAATTGCCTTGCCTTCCCCCCTCCAAAAAAAAAAAGAATTGTATCCATTTTGTTATCCATTTCCTCCCCCCCCCCAAAAAAAAAGAATTGTATCCATTGTTTTTAGAGCAATGTCAACCTATAAATTACTAGTTTGATAACCTGAAATAATGCACAGGGAGCATAAAGATATCTTTGCACTGGCTGTCTCCTAGGCTAGTTTTCCTCAAAGTTCAATTCAAGCATCACATTCTACTGTAGCCTTTCCTGATCCCCCTTCACCCCCCATTAAAGCATGGGTCTTTTTTTTTTGTCATGGACAACTTTGTAAGTGTTGTGAAACCTATGTATCCCTTCTCAGAACAATGTTTTTAAATGCATAAAGTAAAATACATAGGATTACAAAGGAAACCACTTACATTGAAATATATTATCCAAATATTAAGTTCTAAGTCAAAGACTCCCTGAAATCTATCCATGGAATCGCAGAGGTCAGTTGGAGAGAGAGAAGATAAGTGCTTGGTAATTGGCTGGAAAAAGGGAGAAAGGATAGGTAAGCTAATATGGTCTAAAATTTTATAGGAAGACCTGGCCTGAGAAGAATAAGAAGGCATTGAGAACAAAACTCTGATGACATACAAACAAAAGAATCTAATAACATCCAACTGATTTAGATTTTAAAGAGACATGTATAAAAGATATAAAAGAGATCCTTAAAGAATACTGCCACCAAACTGATCCAATCATTCTGGAGAATAATTTAGAACTATGCCCCAAGGGCTATAGAAATGTGTATATACCCTTTGACAGCAATACCACTTCTAGGGCTGTATCCCAAAGAGATCATACAAGTGGGAAAAGGACCCACATGTGCAAAAATATTTATAGCAACTCTTTTTGTGGTGACAAAGAATTGGAAATCAAGGGGATGCCCATCAATCGGGGAATGGCTAAACAAGTTGTGGTATATGGATGTAATAGAATACTATTGTGCTATAAGAAATGAGGAGCAGACAGAGTTCATAACTTGAAAAGACTTATATGAACTGATGCTGAGTGAGGGGAGCAGAACCAGGAGAACATTGTACACAATTACAGACACATTGTATCTGTGATGACTGATTTTGATAAACTTGGCTCTTCTCAGCAATGCAAGGTTCTAAGACAACTATAAAAGACTCATGATGGAAAAGGCTGTCCACATCCAGAGAAAGAATTGCAGAATCTGAATACAGATTGAAGCAAACTATTTGCTCTCTCTCTTTTTTTTCTCCTGTTTTGTTTCTTCTCTCTTGTGGTTCATTCCATTGGTTATAATTCTTCTTTAAAACTTGACTATTGTGAAAATGTTTAATGTAAAGGTATCTGTAGAACCTATATCAGATTGTATACCATGGTGTAATGGTAATGTAATTTTGAATTTGAAGATCCCTTTGTGTAGGCAAAAGTAGCAGGTACTTAGCACTTAGTAAGTGATCAAGCCTCTGATTGGGGGAACAGAAGGTATGAACTCCTGTCTCCTGTTAACTGATGTAACAGGAAGCGGTTGGCTGAAGGAAATAGGTAATACTGTGTATATATAAGAAAAGACCCAGAGAGGCATGGTCAAAATTTCCTTGAGACTGAGATCTGGTTTCAGAACAGCTACAGAAGAATGAAGAACTGAGTCCTGAAAACTTGTGGTGGTGGAGCTTCTTCTGAACAGAAGCCCAGAGCCTGGAGCCAGGAGCCAGGAGCCCAGGAGCCAAGAGCCCAGGTGACTGAAGCATGACTGGGATGCTGAGACTTTGTTTGCAGCTTGGTTGAGCCTTGAATTTCTTGAAGCAGAAATGGTGAAGGAGCTGACATGGACCAGACCCTGTGAACGCCAGTGTGGAGCAGGACCTGCCCAGAGAGCTGGTCAACAAACTGGGAGCTATCTGCCATTGAACCCAGGTGACAGTCTGGTGAATCCAGGTAGAATCTGGGACCATGGAAGAGGATCCAGGGAATGTGAGAACAGGCCACAAGTCAAGATGAAAAGACCTCTCCTTGGGTACTAAGTAATTATGTAATTATAGTTTACTAGTGGCCTAAGAGGTGGAGGGTTTTGTGTATGATACTTAGTAAGACTTTGCTGAATAAGTGACTGATTGATTGTACTTTGAGACATTACTGATAAGTGACTGATTGAGCTAATTAAGACTTTGCCCCAAAAGTGGGAGACTTTGACTGTGTACTTTTATATTACTGATAAGTGACTGATTGAGTTAACTTAAGAGTAACTATTTTACTTTGAGACTATGTTGTGAATATTATACTGTGATTTTCTGTGATAAGTTGTAATATGGTGAATGCTGTACCTTGATTTTCCATGTAGGTTTTGCTTTTGTTATGGAATAAATAGAGTGATCACTATACTGAGTAATCAGAACCTTAAAAAAGCTGTTCACAGTAGCAGTTCTTCTGTGCATGGCATTACATATGGGGGGGGGAGAAAAAGAGGGAAGGGGAGAAAATTTGGAACTCAAAAACTTGTGGAACTGAATGTTATAAACTACAAATAAAGAAATTTAAAAGAAAAAAAAGAATACTGCCACCAACCAAATCAATAAGTACTTAAAAGCACTTATTATATGCCAGGTACTGATGATACAAAGACAAAAATGAAACCAACCCTCTCCTAAAAGAAATTATATTGTGTTGGGTATGACAACATGTACATAAATAAGTATATAAAACTAATAAAATAAAGACAATCTAAATTTATGCAGATGGCACCAGCAACTGGAGGTATCTGAAAAATGTGCATGAAAATGTTAGATGCTTCACTAAAGTTTTGAAAGAAACATGCATAGATGATAGCTATGCAAAGGCATGGATAAAGAAGATGGAGTATCATGTTTGAAGAATAACAAGAAGACAGGATTGACTGAACTATAGAGTGTAGGAAGGGATGTGATGAAAAATAAAGTTGGAAAGTTAGGTTGAACCTAAGTTATGAAGTTTATATTTGATCCTAGAAGCAGTAGGCAGTCAATGGATTTATTCAATAGGGAAATGACATGGTCAGACTTTTAGTTCAGGAAAAACACATTGGTAACTCCATGGAGGGTGGACTAGAAATGCAAGAGATTTGAGGAAGGAAGGGAAATTGGGAGGCTGTTGCATTAGTCTAGATGAGAGGTGATTAAAGTATGAACTAAGGTGGTGGCTATGATAGTGGTGAGAACAGAACAGATGTAGAAGAGCCTGTAGAGGTACCATAGACAAGATCTGGCAAATGAGTGAATATATAGGGTAAAGAATATGAAGCAGTTAGGCAATGTGGTGGATAGAAAGCTAGACAGGATGCCTCGGAAGTCAATTGGGATTAAGTGACTTGCCCAAGGTCACACCGCTAGTAAGTGTTAAATGTCTGAGGCCACATTTGAACTCAGGTCCTCTTGACTCCAGGGCTGGTGCTGTATTCACTGTGCTACCTATTTACCCTGAAATAGAAGATTTTCAAGCATTCTGGATGAAAAGATCTGGAGTGCACAGAGATTCTGAAGTAGAAATGTAAGAGTCAAAAGACAAACATAAAAAGGTAGACATGAGTGAACAATTATAAGGAACTAAGCAAGGACGAACTGTAAACATTCTAATATAGTAGATGATACATGTATCTCCTCAGAAACTTATCATTGGCAGGGGATAGAGGGAATCTAATTAGACAGAGGGCCTGGGGGTGTTTCTGTTATGATTCGATCATGCTACAAGAAAGAAGGGAAGAGGAAAAAACAGAAGATGAAGTACAGAGAAAATAATCTGACAAAATCAGTGTGCCCAAGTAGAAATCTATATAAACAAGGAACAAAGTGTGGGAGGAGCAAATGACACTTGAACTTTACTCTCATCTGAAATGGACAAAGGAATGAAGAATACTGACATACACAGTTGGGTACAGAAATACATTTCATTCAACAGGAAAGCAGGAAGGAAAGGGGAGAAGGGAGTAGACAGAATAAGAAGAGGAGTTAAGGGAGAGAAGTGCCTAAGCAAAACAAACTTTAATTATGCATATACAAAAGTATAACACATCTTTTTGTGGTGGCAAAGAATTGAAAACTGAGGGAGTGACCATCAGTTAGTTAATGGCTGAACAAGTTATGGTATATGAATGTGATGAAATACTACTGTTCTGTATGAAATAACGAAGGGGAAGGTTTCAGGTAAACCTGGAAAGATTCATATGAACTGATGTAGAGTAAATTAAGTAGAACCAGAAGAATAATTTATACTATAACAAAAATACTGTAAAGACAAAAAGTTAAGAAAGATTTAAGAACTATGTTCAATGTAGTGACCAACTGTGACCACAGAAAATTCATCATGAAATGTATTATTTATCTGCTGAGAAATGATTTACTCAGAAATTGAGACATTATTTTGGAGTATGGCCAATGCAGGAATTTGTTTAGTAACAGGGCTTTTGTTTTTCTTTCTTAATGGTAGAGGAGAAGGAGATAGGTGGAAGAGAAGGATAATCATTATAGAAAAAAATTTTTTTTAATTAATAAAAACCAAGAAAAAGAGAACACATGGAGAGATCAAGATGGCAGAGCAATCAGAAGCAGTACAGCCCAACTCTCCCCCCAATAACAAACATCTAAGAACATAAAATCTAGTACTGTTTGGGAAACCAAAGGCAAAACTACCAACGGTCTGCTTTAGAGTCCAAGATATAAATTCAAGCTACAGACAAGTGACCAGAGCAGGATCTATGAAATAGGGATGGGGTAGGATCACAGACTCAGTGCCCAGCATGCAGATTCCAGATCCAGCAATGCTTAGTTGCCCAGCATAAATCCTTGGAAGAATAACTAATGATATAATATATGTCTAATGACTAGCAAATGAAAAAGAATTATAATGATGTCAGGAATGTCCAACAAACAAATTGAGGAGAATAATTCCAAAACACCTATGATCAGAGCCTTAAAGGAAAATAATTAGCTTACCCAAAAGTTCAATTATGATTCAAGAAGAAATTATTCAATTATTCACACACACACACAGAGTTGTTGTTTGTCTTTCATTCTCAAAGAGGACCAGTGACAACGTCTCTCACTCCATCTGAGGCAATCTCCACTCATCCTGTTACCTATTTTGCCACTGGACTCATCTTAAATCCAATTCACTTGCAAGTCATGCTGATGTCACTGGTTATCTGGATTGGTTAACTTTGACAAAGAGAGGGAATACTGAACTCCCAGAGACCAAAACAAAGATGAAAATACAGAGAAAATCTGAAATATATTATGAGGAAGTTTAGAGATCTCGTGTTATAGATTCCACCATTTTGGCAGGCTGCTAGGTGAAACAGTGTGGATAAAGCATTGTATCTGAAGTCAGGAAGACCTTGGTTCAGATTTTGTCTCAGACATTTACTAGCTGTGTTACTTTTGGCAAGTCATTTCACTTCTCTTAGCTTCAGTGTCCTCACCTATACACTGGATCACAATAACACTTACCTCTCAGGATTGTTGTGAAGATTAAAATACACATGTATAACACTTGCAAACCTTAAATCCTACATAAATGCTAGCTACTACTACTGGGAAACTAGGAAAGAAATAAAATGAATTGCTTCAAGTGAGGAAGTTGGGGCTAGGGCTTGAGAAGAGGAACATTCAGAGTATGCACTGTAGAGTTTATGAGAGCTAGCAACAGATGAATGAAAGGACTGTCTACTATCAATGAAGACCCAGCTGAACAAAATATAATTTTGTATTGGACCCAATTATAATGCTTCCATAACTTTAACTGGCAACAGTTCAAAGTTACTAAATGAAAAAAAAAAAAGGTGAGAATTATCCAGGACTAGGGATTAGCCGACAGGCTAAGGTGTAAAGTTAAGAGAATAATGAGGCTTAGGGTTCAGGGCTAAAATGATGAACCATGGTGTCCTGCTATGCAAAAAATTAAGTTAAATGAAAACCAGGGTGTAGACTGAGAGGAAAAGGGGCATTATAATAAAGATAAACAGCAAGTTCAAGAGAAGAACAGAAGCAAAAGAGAAGAACTAGTCAGAGTGAATTTCAGACTTCCAGATCAGTCTACAACAGCCCCATTAATGAGTAGTAGCTTAAATGGAGATAGAGGTCAGTGGAATTCAAATTAAACAATTATGTGGTCAGGGCATCATAATACTCATGAAGTAAATGATAAAGCTGTTAATGATGGCAGGTGATAGGGCAGGTTGTAAGTCAAGTGCTGATGTTACTGAGGAAGGAGAAAGAAGACACTGGAGGTTGTCAAATGACAGAGAGCATAAGAAGATGGTAAGTAGTACAGAGCAAAGAATATTTGTCTTTGAAGGTTTTGCAAAGGGAAAAGTTTGTTATGGTTCAATTGTTTTCAGTTATGTCCAACTCTCCATGATCCCATTTGGTGTTTTCTTGGCAAAGATACTGCAGTGTTTCGTCATTTCCTTCTCTAACTCATTTTACAGATAAGGAAACAGAGACAAACTGAGTTAAGTGACTTGTCCAGGTTCAAGCAGCTAGTGTCAAAGTCTAGATTTGAACTCATGTCCTCCCCACTTGAGGCCCAGAGCTCTGTGTAGTATGATGCCACCTAGCTGCTGATACAGATAGTACTGGTTATACAAAAGTGGACCATTCTGCAGCCTCTTTATATAAGGCAAATTTGCCATGGATGTGAGGAAGGGGAGCCCCTACACCTGTGGATGGAGAAGGCTGGGACACAGTTCAAGAACACATGGGGGCTGGGGACAGAGAAGCAAGAGCAGAAGGAGGAATACACAAAGGTAAGGGTCAGCTGAGTAGAGGCCTGGCCAGAAAAGGGAAGAGGAAAACATACAGGGGCCATACATGGACTCAGACAGAAGACCAGTAATATGCTGGGGTTAGGCGTGCCGCAGGTGGGCAAAGATCTTTTTCAGAGTGCAAAACGTCTCAAGTCCAACCCCAAATCCAGACCAACAGCACATCTATTCTTTCACTTGAAGGGTTTTTGTGTTGTTTTTTTTTCGGTAGGTTGTGGGAGGCCAAAGAGCAGCTGAATGGAGGGGCAGAAACAGAGAGAGTACAGCATTGTGCAGTAAAATTAACACAGGCATTGTTTTGGAATGCAGATTTCTTTCAGAATTCTTTTTGAAAAGTCAAATTTGTATAATGCAGATTTACATAAAAGCCAGAACTGCCTAAAGTAGGAGGTGGAACATTTGAATAGAAGGTATAATAAATTTTGTGCAATGGAATGGAAGCTCTAAAGGACAAAGACAGGCCTAGAACCAGACCTTGTGTGGGTTCAAAGTACAAACAGGCTTAACTTGAATGAGAATAAGGGCACAGGAAAAGATAAAAGGAAGGAGTTCATACCCAGTCTAAGTCCAATAAAATTTAAAAGGTAAAATCTGAGTCTAAATTGCATAATCTGTTGACTATAGATTTATTTACTCAAACTATGGCTTTCCTCCCAGGACAGGAATTTATACAAATGAGGAAAATTGTATTTCAACCTCCACCTCACTCGACTCTAAAACAGAGCTACCAGAACCAGGACCCTTCCCTACCCATCTTTCTTAAGCTTTTGGCAACAAGAATAAGGAATGAAAATTCAAAGCCTCAAAGAGTTACAACAGACCTCAGGGGACATCTAATCATCACCACTTGATCAGGAATCCACTATATGGTATCACTGCTATTGTTCAGTCATATGTGACTCTTTGTGATCCCATGGACCATACCCCATGGACCAGCCATGGGGTATTCTCAGCAAACTATTTCCTTCTTTAATGAGTTAAGGCAAACAGAGGTCAAGTGATTTATCCAAAGTTACACATCTAGTAAGTGTATGAGGCCAGATTTGAACTCAGGTTTTCCTGACTACAGACCTGGTGTTCTATCCACTGAGCTGCCTCCTAAGATATCACTAGCAAGGGCTTATTAAATAGCATCTCCAGTGGGACAGAACCCAGTACCTCCTATGGCAGCTCCTTCTACCAGTGGCCATCTCATCTTTAGGAAATGATTCCTTCCAAGGAACTGACATTTTTCTTTGCAACTTTCAGCCTCTACATGTCCTCTTACCTTGTGTAGCCAAGCAAAACAAGCCAGATTCCTATTCCACATGACAACTTTCCAACAATGAATATATCACTTTGAAATCTTTTGCCTTCCAGCCTCTTAAGTATCCCCAGTGCCTTCAAGATGTATGGCATGGTCTTCAATCTTCTTATCATCTCTGCTGCCTTTTTTTTTTTCTTTTTGGAGGGGGGAAGGCAGGGCAATTGGGGTTAAGTGACTTGCCCAAGGTTACATGGCTAGTTTTGTGTTAAGTGTCTGAGGCCGGATTTGAACTCAGGTCGTCCCAACTCTAGGGCCAGTGCTCTATTCAGTTGTCAGTCTGAACTGACTTAGTGAAACTATTGCAAACTTTGCCTGTATTATAATTCGTACCATTTTTGCACCTAGCTGCCCCTGGTGCCTTCTTCTGAAGCCACTCAAGCTTGACTGAAATATGGCACCCAGAATTCTTAATGGCTGAATTTCTGTCTCCACATTCTTTGTATAAGAAAGATTTCTAAAACAGTTCGTCTATCATTAATATTATCAGTGACAAAGAGATAGTGATATTTTTACTAATGAGAAATGTTATTTATTAGTGACCATCTAATTAAAATACAGTGCCTTCAACTATAGCTTTTACTTGTGTAGGGTACAATAAGCCTGAAAATCAATACATGTTAAAAGCCTAAAATAATTTGGCTGGTGGGCCAACAATACTTTGACTCAACCTTTTTTATTTCTGCTCTGTGGCACCAATTTCTTTTTTATTCTTTCCTTCATATCATACTGATTTATACTATGAAAAAAGCCTAAGACCACCTTTTTATCCTATAGCATCTTTCTACTATTCCTTGATAACTTTTTTTTAATTTAAATTTGTGGCAAAATCAGTGTATATCTGGCTATAAGTCTATACCTCTGGTATGGAAAAGAGGAATACAAAATAGGGACAGGATAGGGTACTGCTTATAAAAATTATTTAGGCAAGTAGAAATGTTTGTCTCCACAAATATTTAAAACGAGTTTGTAAAGGTGTGAAAAAAATGGAACATTTCCTTATGTTAATTAAAATCATTCCTCCCACCCCCCAAATCTTAGCTTCACCATGCTCTCATTTGGTGAATTTCATTATATTTACTTTTTAAGTGTTTTTTAGTGGCCTACTAGAAGGGGTAGGGATTCTCCCTATTGGCAGGAGCTGCCATGCAAAGAACCACAGAATTACCACCACTATTAACACAGATCAAACTATGTCAGTTTTGAATAGGAGCAAGAGTCTCCTAACATTCACAATTCCCTCTCCGATTTCAGTCTGTACTATGGCAACTCTTAAAATGGTGCAAATTATAATACAGGCAAAGTTTGCAATAGTTTCACTATGTCAGTTCAGATTGACAACTGAATCCTCTGTCTACAATGTTTGGGTATTTTATGGCTATCATTACTTCACTCTTATTTATATTTAAGAGTCAGAAAATCCTCGTTTTAATTCAGTAAGTATCAGGAAGATTCATATTCCTGAGTTCAAATCTGGACTCAGATATATGTTAGCTGTATGACCCTGGGCAAGTCACTTAGCCCTGTTTGCCTCGGTTTCCTCATCTGTAAAATAAGCTGATAAAGGAAATGGCAAACCACTCCAATATCTCTGCCAAGAAAACCCCAAATGGGGTCATGAAGAGTCGGGCAGTGACTGAAAATGACTGAACAACAAATGTTAAATGATAAATCCTTCCAAGAAGATGATTAAAAAAGTTAAATTCAGTTAAATATATAAGTAACTTAGTGTACAAAACTATTCAAATGTAAAATAAAAAGTTACAAAATAAAGGAAAATCTCTTGTTTTCTTTTCTTTCTTTCTTGTTGCTATGCAAACATTCCTCCACAATAAATGAGAGAGAAAAGGCAACTGCTTGATCTCAGAAAGGTGATTCTCCCCACCTCATCCCCCAAATTCTATCTCCCTTCATGAAGACTTCACAGCTGAGCCCTGCTGAGATTCTGAATAATGCTAATACTGAAACTGCCAACACATGAAGTAGGAGATTCTAGGCTTTAGCCACCTTTTCACTTAGGAAGGAAGAGAACCAGTTAATAGCAATGATATACCAGTTCCAGAAAAAAAAAAAAACCAAACTTATGCTGATCCAAGAGAAACTTCAGAAGTTCCAAGTGAGTCAAAAGGAGGAACACCGCAAGAGCAGCTTAACAAGAAACACAGAAGCTTACTCAGTCAAAGAACCCACTGTGAAAAGCAAGCTTTTTTGCCCTAGTGAATATACGACCACCTAAGAAGGTGACTTTGTGGTTATCATCAGTCACCCTGCCGTAGATGGTCAAAAATTCATTTTGGACCTGTAGGTCAGAGAAGGTTTCTCTGTTGAGAAACAGTTACAGCAGGAGTTCCTGGAGAGCCTTAAGGAATACAGCCAGATTCCATAGTTCAGCTAATCTTCAGAGGTAACTGGAAAAGACAGCACAAAACAGGGAAGAATGAGAAAGGAAATGCAATATCACAAACCATTCTGAACAAAGTTAAAGAGAGTATCAAATTCAAAAAATGGCATAAGAAACAAAAGAATGAATGAAATCACAGGAGATGAGATAAAATTTTTTTGACCCCCCAAACTATTTATTTATAAATACTTAGAAAGAAATCAAGTCTATTTTTTTTTGTTTTTGTTTTTCTTTTTGGAGGGCAATTGGGGTTAAGTAGCTTGCGCAAGGTCACACGGCTAGTTTTTTTTGTGTGTGTTAAGTGTCTGAAGGCCGCATTTGAACTCAGGTCCCCCTGACTCCAGGGCCGGTGCTCTATTCACTGCACCACCTAGCCGCCCCAATCAAGTCTATTTTAAAAAGCTATTATCTAAGCAGTTAACATTAAAGAGACTAGCAACTGGTATAGGAAACAGATTACAAGGTAGAAAAACATCACAACAATAAGAGAAAAAAATCACTTAAAATTATGCACATGAAACAATAAATTTTTATTACTTGTTTCTTACTTAGTTTTTTAAAATGTGTATTATAAATCTAATGGAGAATAGTGTGATCAGCAAAATGGTGGTAAAATAGTTTTTTTTTTTACAAACCTCCTCAGGAAAAGGAATTATTTACTATACACTGTGCAACTAAAGCTGAATTCACAAGATAAAAAGACAGAATCACCACACAAGGTAAAAACCCCATGAAATAATACTGGAGAATTTAAGTATTTAAAGTTCCAAATCAGCATCCTCACCCTGCAAACCACTCTATACACCATGCACAAATAATATCAGCAATACCACATACCTGTCCTGCATGATCTGCCTTTGAGGTCTTTGCCCAATCTCTCTGTGGCAGTGACTCAGCTTGAACCTTGTTCCCAACACCCTGTAAGAGTTAGAAGATATGAATTCTACCCAACCATAAGAAAGAAGGGGAAGAAACTGGAGGACGAAGGTAGGGCATAAGAGATTCAGGGTACACACAGCCAGAGAGAAGTGAAAGAGCTTACTCAATTGACAGAAAGAGACCTAGGAATCCAAATGGTGCCAACCCTTAGAGTTTACTTTGGGCAAGAACTTGGGCTGACCTGCCACATTCCCCCAAATCAAAGAGAATCACGATGCTCAGCCTATATAGGGATCTGTACAAAAAAAGTAGTAAGGAAACCAGAAACAACTGGGAATACAAAAGACAGGTTGAAACATGAAAAATTCAAGGGAGAAAGCCGGAGTAAAAATCTAGCTGATAAAAAAGCAAATCAAGAGAAAGGTTCATAAAGACAAAAAGAAAAGGAAGCAAAAACTCAAAGAGAGACCAGAACATAATGAACAAGTGAAGGAAAATGAATAGAATTCCCTGAGCAAAAAGAGAACTCTGTGAACACCTGAAAAGATTATGAAACAAAATCAAGAAACTCTAGAATAGTTTAAAAGAGAAATAAAACTGTCAAAAGATATCGGGGATGAAATTATGTCAAAAATCAGTGTTATCTGTACATAATATTAAAGGAATAAAGAACTTAGAAAACATAATCTTTTCTCCAAAAAACGTCTCTTTAAGATAAAATGGCAAATTCGCAAAACAAAAATATAGAATTGGGCAGAAGAAAAGCAAACGGCAACAATGTTAAAACATTGAATTCTATACAAGACAAAACAACTTAATTTGAAGATTGTATGCAGAGATAACTTAAAAATCATAGGTCTGCTAAAATTACAAATAAAAAAGGCTTGAATATATTACAGGTCATACTACAAGAAACTGTCTGGAACTTTTAAATACAAAGAAAGCACTTGATTAACAGGATTCACAAATCACCACTAGGGGAAAAAATGCCACAACTCCAAGCATGTAGTAACTAAATTTCACAATCTGAATAACTTAACAAATTTTGCAAGCACTCAAGAGAAAGTCCTTCAAATATGAAGGACTATCAATTCAAATAATCCAAAATTACTCCTCCATCATGAGACATCAGAGAAAATAAGAGAATATTCTAAAAAGCAATGGAGTTCAAACAGTAACCTAAAATACCATATAAAAAACCAGGCCTGGCGCAGTTAGGTGGCACAGTGAATAGAACACCAGCCCTGGAGTCAGTAGCACCTGAGTTCAAAGTTCAACCAGCCTCAGACACTTAACACTTACTAGCCGTGTAACCTTGGGCAAGTCACTTAATTCCAATTGCCCTCGAAAAAGCAAAAAACAAAAAAACAGGGCTTAATCATCAATCAAAAAAAAAGATGAATCTTGAAAAACAGGAATTTGAGGTATTTGTGAGGGGAGAAAAAGAGGACCAGAATATTTGACTTGCAAAAGCCCAAACAAGAGCAACATAGAAAAGGAAAATAAGTACAATTAAGAAAATAAAAGCAAAGAAAGTGATTCTCTTATATATCCAGGTTAATGTTAGAAAAGAAAAAAGAAAAGAAACTGAACTGAAGGATAAAAGATCAAGGAACCAAAAGATTTTAAGGGAACAAAGAATCAGAAGATTAGAATAAAGAGCAGAATTAATACTTCATAAATTCCAAGATCCCCTGTAAGTAAATCAATATATTCTATGGTGCTACTCACTTCCTAATAGGTGATGGACTCAAGAGTACAGACTGAAACAAACATTTTTTGGACATGGCCAATGCAAGAATTTGCTTTTTGACTGTACGTGTTTCTAACAGAGGTTTTATTTTTCTTAAGAGGAAGAGAATGTACACCCAAAACCAAAATGTATTTTAAAAGAAAGAGCATCTCCCCCCCGCCAAAAAAAAATCACATACACACACACAGGGATAACACAATGAGAAGTTTCAAGGATGAGAAGAGGGTGAAGTAACCGAAAGGTAGCTGGAAATTTATTCCCACCTAGTTCACAGATGAACAATGAAGAGATAACTACTTTAGTCTCTCAACAAGAGAGCTGTGAAAAAACAAAATAAAAACCATGAAGGAGAGAGGGACCAGAATGAGAGAAGTCTCATCCCAGAACTGGAAAGAAAGGAAAGGGCAACCATAAAGAATATTCTCATAGAGGCCTTTTGTTCCTCATGTACTTCATGAGGGACAAAAAAATTAGGCTCCATGAACTGGAGAACAGAATTCACAACATACTGGAAGGGAAAGGAAATGCCAATGAAGGGAAAGCGAAGGAAAAAGGAAAAACAAAAGAATTCTACTTAAAACACAGTTTGGAGCAGAGGGTGGGAGGGACGATTTTGAACCACATAGTTAACCAGGAAGGAAAGAAAAAGGTTAAAGGAATGGTAGGAAGAAAGAAAAGAAGAAAAAGAAAGAGAAGTTAACAGTTAAAGTAAATTCAAGGAAGCTGGGATGGGGCAGGTAAATGAGAACAATGGAAAGTTTGCAGAAACAAACTAGTATAAAAGTAATATAAGCGAATTAATTTCAGGAACAACATATTGACTTAAAAGTAGATAAAAATCAATACAAAATAAATGGAAGAAAACACAAGGCTAAAAATCATAACCTTAAATAGAAATGGATTAAACAATCTAATAAAGTGAAAAACCAACAGAACAAATAAAGAAAAAAATACCCTCAAATTTGCCCTCTAGAAGAAACACATTTTTAAATAAAATGAAAAATTAAAATACAATGTGTATTATATATTAATTTAATAAAACCACAAAATCATCATATTGGTTGCCATGTCTCCTTTATCAACCTTTTTTTTTTTAGTGTATACAGGTTTTGATGACAATGTCATAGTTTACAGTGGTAGTTAGTTCTTTTGATATTGCTTTTTTTGTTCTGCATCATGTCTTTCCATAGTCCTTAATGTTCTTCACATTTGTCATTTATTATGGAATAAATATAGTAGGATACTTGCATATATACAATGTGTTCAGTTGCTGGACATATATCGATTATATCTAGCTTTCTGCTATTATGAATAGCTACTAAAATATTTTTATACAACTACATCTTTTTTTTTCCTCATCAACTGGAGAGCACAAAGTTCAGACACAAAAGTAGTAATAAAAAGCCAAACATACTGTAAGTTTTATTTTGTACACAACTGAAAATTAAATTCATAGTCATAAAATAAAAGAATCACAAGTGTTGGAAGGGACCTCAATTCAACTAACATTTGAGTAGAAATTCCATCAATGAAAGCCCAGACAAGACATGTCATCCTGCCTTATCAAGAAAACTTTTCAGTGATAGGGAACTCACTATATCATGAGACAACTCATTCAACTGCTGGACAAGCTAGTATTTAATTTTTTAAAATTTTGCTAGGTATCAAAGTAAAGCTACTTGATCTATACTCTAAAGAATATATTTTCTTCATAGCTTTAAAAATTGGAACATTTGTCTAATTTCTGTCCTATATGATGTCTCCTTTTCCACAATTCCTCAAGGAGGAGAACAATCATACAAATTCTTTCACAACCCTGAAATATAGTTTGGCCAGGACAGGTTAAAAATTAAACCATTAAGACAGGAAAGTGATATCTTAACATCCCACTTATCTAAGATGTCATAGGAATAAGAGTATCATAGGATCATAAATTCAGAGTTGGATGAGGTATTAGGCATCATTTGATCAAACTTCTTCATTTTACAGATGAGGAACTTGAAGACCAGAGAAGTCAAGTGACCTACCAGTAGTAACAGAGCTAGCTAGTAAGTACCATAGCAAAGATAAGAACCTCTGAATCCAAATCTAATTCCTTTGCTGTTAGTATTTTTCTTCTGCAATGCTTGTGGTCAGGGAGTTGTAATCTTTGTTCCCCAATGCCATTTCCAGACTCTCCCTCTATAACCATTACCTCTTGCTCCTTGGAGGTTCATGGATTCCACATTTACCATAAAATTCATATTTTGGCAGCTGTTATACATGACCCCACATCCTCTCCATCCAACTCCCACCCCCCATAAACACACTCAAAACATCTTCTTCTTTTTTCAATGGATTCAGTCACTGGCTCTCAGTCTTGACTTCCACCTCCACAACTTCTGCCATCTTTCTTAGAGATTTCAACATACATTAATTTCTCTCAAAATACCCAAACTTCCCAGTTCCTCAATCTGTTCAACTCTGATGACCTACTGCTCCATTTCAACTCATCCACACACAAAGATTGTCATTCTCATGATTTTGCCATTACCCACAAGTATTCCACTGCCATGTTCAAAACATCTATCTGTTTATAATATTTTCTCTTTGCATCTCTCAAATGCCTTCCTCTTTCTAAACCAACTCTATCCTTACCACAGCCTTCAATCTCTCCATCCCTCAGTATTATCTCAGGTATTACCTCTTCTCTACCTACATTCTCCTCTCCAAAAAGAAACAATTCAAATATCATGAAGCTACAATCAAAATTACACAGGATTTGGCAGCTTCCACAATAAAGAACTGGAGGGTTTGGAAAATGATATAACAGAAGGAAAAGGAGTTAGAATTACAACCAAGAATCACTGACCCAGCAAAATATAATCATGCAGGGGAAAAATAGAATTATTGAAACAGAGGACTTTCAAGCATTCCTAATCAAAAGACCAGAACTAAATAAAAAAAAAATTTTTTGATCTCCAAATACAAGACTCAAGGGAAACATAAAAAGGTAATAAAGAAACAAGAAAGAGAAAACAAGAAATTCAGTAAAGTTAAACTGTTTATATTTCTATATGACAAGATAATATTTGTAACTCTTAAGAACTTTATTACTATAAGAGCAATTAGGAGAAGTACACACACACACATACACAAAGGGAGTGTATGTGAGGTGACTTTGATGGGATGACACCAAAAAAACACAACAAAACAAAAGGGTGAGAAAGAAAACTGCACTGAAAGAAAAGAAGGGGGGAGATTGAATGGGACAAATTATTCCACATAAAAGAGGCATGAAAGAACTATTATAATAGAAGGGGAAATGAAGGTGGGGGTGGAGGACAATGCTTAAACCTTACTCTCATCAATACTGGCTCAAAGAGGCAATAACATACACACTTAGTTGGATACAGAAATGTATCTTACACCATAAGGAAGTAAAGAGGGATGGAGATAATAGAAAGGGGAGGAGGGACTGATGAAAGGGAGAATAGACTGGGTAAGGTGGTGATCAGAAGTAAAACATTGTGAAGAAGAGAAAGGATGAGGGTAAGAGAGAAAGTAGGGGATATAAAGAAGGAGGAAATAGCATGGAGGGAAATACAGTTAGTTATTATAATGATAAATGTGAATGGGATGAATCACCTTTAAAACTGAAGCAGATAGGAGAATGGATTAAAAACCAGAATCCTACAATATTCTGTTTACAAGATACATATTTGAAGTAGAGAGATACACACAAAGTAAAGGTAAGGGGCTGGAAGAGAATTTATTATGTTTCAGCTGAAGCAAAGAAAGCAGGGGTAGCAATCATGATCTCAGACAAAGCAAAAGCAAAAACAGAACTAATTAAAAGAGATATGGAAGGACACTATCTTTCTGAAAAGTACTATAAACAATGAAGCCATATTAATACTAAACAGATATGTACCAAACGGTACAGCATTTAAATTTTTGAAGAAGTTGAAGGAGTTACAGGTGGAAATAGATAATAAAACTATACTAGTGAGGGACTTCAACTCTGCCCTCTCAGAACTAGATAATTCTAATCAAAAAATAAACAAGAAAGAAGTTAAGGAGGTGAATAAAATTCTGGAAAAGTAAGATATGATATATCTCTGGAGAAAAATGAATGGTAATAGAAAGGAATATACCTTTTTTCTCAGCAGCAAATGGCACCTACACAAAACCTGACCATGTATTAGGACATAAAAACTTCATAACCAAATGCAGAAAAACAGAAATAGTAAATGCATCCTTTTCAGATCATAATGCAATAAAAATTACATTCGATAATGGAAGGAGAGATTAAAAATTAATTGCAAATTAAATAATCTAATCCTAAAAAATAAGTGGGTTGAGGAACAAACCATAGAAACAATTGATAATTTCATTAAAGAAAATGACAACAATGAAACAACTTACAAAAATTTATGGAATGCAGCCAAAGCAGGGCTTGGAGGAAAATTTATATCTCTAAAATGCTTACATCAATAAAATAGAGAAAAAGCTGATCAACGAATTGGTTATGCGACTAAAAGAACTCAAAAAAGAACAAATTAAAGATTACCAATTAAACACCAAATTGAAAATCCAGAAAATCAAAGGAGAGATTAATAAAACTGAAAGTAAGAAAAACATTGATTTAATAAATAAAACTGAAGCTCGTTCTATGAAAACAACAACAACAATAACAACAAAAAAGATAAACCATTGCTTAGTTTGATTCTTAAAAAAGGAAAGAAGAAAACCAAATTGCTAGTATCAAAAGTGAAAGGGGTGAAATTTACCACCAAGGAAGAGGAAATTAAAATAATTGTTAGGAGCTATTTTGCCCATTTATATGCCAATAAATTTGACAACCTAAATGAAATGGATGGATATCTACAAAAATATAAATTATCCAGATTAACAGAAGATGAAATAAAATACTTAAATAACCCAATCTTAGAAAAATAAATTGAACAAACCATCAATGAACTTCCTAAGAAAAAACCCCACATGGATTCACAAGCAAATTCTACCAAATATTTAAAGAACAATTAATTCCAACACTATGTAAATTATCTGGAAAAATAGGTGAAGAAGAAGTCATACTACATTCCTTTCATGACACAAATATGGTGCTGATACCTAAGCCAGGAAGAGCCAAAACAGAGAAAGAAAATTATAGACAAATTTCCCTAATGAATACTGATGCAAAAATTTTAAACAAAATATCAGCCAAGAGATAACAATAAACTACAAGGATCATATACTATGACCAGGGGAAGATTTATTCCAGGAATATAGGGCTGGTTCAATATTAGTAAAACTATCAGCATAACCAACCATATCAATAACAAAACCAACAGAAATTATATTATCTCAATAAATGAAGAAAAAGCCTTCGACAGAATACAGTACCCATTACTATTAAAAACACTAGACAGCACAAGAATAAATGGCACTTACTTTAAAATGATAAGTAATGTTTATCTAAAACCATCAGCGAGCATTATCTACAATGGGGATAAGCTAGAAGATTTCCCAATACAATCGGGGTGAAGCAAGGATGACCATTTTTTTTACCTCTATTATTTAATATTCTATTAGAATGTTAGCTATATGGGGCGGCCAGGTGGCTCAGCAAGTAAGAGCACTGGCCCCAGTGTCAGGATGACCTGGGATCAAATCTGGGCTCAGATACTTAGCACCACACCCAGAAATAACTGGCCATGTAACCTTGAGCAAGTTACTTAACCCCAATTGCTTTAAAAAAAAATGTTAGTTATAGCAATAAGAGAAGGAAAAGAAATAACAGGAAAAGGGAATGAGGAAACAAAACTATCACTCTTTGCAGATGATAAGATTTTATACTTAGAAAATTCTAAAGAATCAACTAAAAACTACTTGAAATTAATAACAATTTTAGCAAAGTTGCAGGATGCAAAATAAATCCACATTAATCATCAGCATTTCAATATATTACTAACAAACTCCAATCACAAGAGACAGAAAAAGAAATTCCATTTAAAATATCTATAGACGATATAAAATACTTGGGAGTCTACAAACCCAGGAACTATATGATCTACCTAAAGCGACCTACTTCTTTCTCCTCATACACTATGTTTCATCTACCATCGTTGTGCATTTATACTAGTTCTTCCTCCTGCCTAGCATTCTCTCCTTCCTATTTTGCAATTCAAAGAATCTCTGATTTCCTTTAAAACTTAGCTTAAATGACACATTCTTCAAGGAACTTTCCTTTTCCCCAAGATAGGCTTTCCCCTATGAAGTCCCTTACAACCACCCTGTTTTTATCTTGTATTGGTGATCTGTATATATGTGTATTTGTTGTCTCCCTCATTTAAAAGCAAACTTGATGACAGAGATTCTTAGCATTTAGTACAGTACCTGGTATATAGAATGAGTTTAATAAATGACTGTTGTTGAGAGAGGTGATGAATTTAAGGAACAGAGAGAGATACATGTTTTTGAATATGTTTAGATTTGTTTTGCTTGACTATGCTTACTTATTACAAGGGTTTTTCTCCTCATTTTTGCTGGTTAATGGGGGTTTAGGGGGAAGGTTAATGGAATATGTTTTTCATGTACAGGAAGTTCATGAGGAATAAATAGGACAGTTTTCAGACTAACATGTATAACTTACTAAAACACATCTTTGGAAAAAAGAAGCAAATGCTGGGAAATGAAAATTCAGTTTCATGAAAAATCTTTTGTGTTACGATCTATACAGAAATTTTTTTTGGTGTTTATGTTTAAAATAAAAAGAAAACTTTTTAGAAGTGTGGTTTGGGAGTTAGAAACACTCGAGTTATTACACAGAAGGCTCTAGGCTACACTGTGAATACCTTCTTCAAAAAAAGAGAAAGTAAGATTATAACCCAATAAGAGATAGAGAAGACCACAGAAAGTATAATGAATAATTATGATTATATGAAACTAAAAAGGTTTGTTGCACAAATGAAACCAAAGCAACCAAATTAGAAGGAAAGCAGGAAACTGGGAAAGAATTTTTACAGCCAAGTTTCTCAGATAAAGGCCTCATTTCTCAAATATATAGGGAAGTGAGTAAAATTTATAAAAATGAGCCATTCCCTGATTGATAAATGCTCCAAGAATATGAACAAGTGTTTTTTTTTTTTGTTTTGTTTGTTTTTGCTTTTTGGAGGGGGGAGGGCAGGAGGCTGGGTTTGAACTCAGGTCCTGCTGACTCCAGGGCCAGTGCTCTATTCACTGTACCACCTAGCCACACCGAACAGGCAATTTTCAGAAGAAGAAATCAAAGTTCTCTATAGTCATATGAAAAAATACTCTAAATCACTATGGATTAGAGAAACACAAATTAAAACAACTCCGAGGAACCACTTCACATTTATCAGACTAGTTAAATGACAGAAAAGGAAAGTGACAAATGCTGGTGGGGATGTGGAAAAATAAGGACATTAATGCACTGTTGATGGAGTTGTAAACTGGTTTAACCAATCTGGAAAACAATTTGAAACCATGCCCCAAAATGCTATAAAACTCTGCATACCCTCTGACCCAGCAACCCAGATCAAAGGAAAAAGAAAAAGATCTATATGTACAAAAATATTTATAGTAGCTCTTTTTGTGGTGGCAAAGAACTGGAAATGGAAGAGATACCATCAAGTGCTGAATGGTTCAACAAGTTGTGGTACATTATTGTGATGGAATACTATTGTGCTATAAGAAATGATGAGAGGGATAGTTTCAGAGTAACCTGGGGAAGACCTATGAGAACATATGCAAAGTGAAGTGAGAAAAAACAGGAGATCATTGTACACGGTGTTTAACAGCAATAATGTAATGATGATCAACTGTGAAAGACTTAGCTACTCTGACTGATATGATGTCAAATCCAAAGGATTTGTGATGAAAAATGCTATCTGACTCCAGAGAGAGAACTAATGAACTTTGAGTACAAATTGAAGTATAATTTTTTCACTTTCTTTATTTTTCTTGCTTTCTTTTGCAGCATGGATAATAGGGAAATATCTTGCATGATTTCACAAATAAAACTGATTATTATATTGCTTGCATTCTCAATGAGCTGGGGGAGGTGTGAGGAGGGAAAAAATCTGGAACTCAAAACTTCCTTTAAAAGAATGCTGAAAAATAATTTTTTAAATTAAAAAGAATTTTTATAAAATAGACAGTGGACAAGATAAACACCAAATGAAACTGATTTTATTTTAAAATTTTGGAAATTGCTACTGATTTGAGAGTAACTTTCAAATTAATTGTCTATGTAGAATTAAACCAATAATAAAAACCAATACCAAACTTAAACAAAAGTGAGAAGACATGATATACAATTATAATTGGGGCAACTCAACCTGATCTATTTAAACAAACTGTAGATGTCAACAAATGGGAAAAAGATAAAAGAACAGAAATAGATACTATTTCCAAACTAAGTTTATTCGATATAAATCAGTTGACATAAAAGAGAATAAAAATCCCAAGAAGCTTACTTATTCAACAAATACTTGCTCTACTTGCCAAGTAGAGACAAGGTAGTCACAGGCTCACCGGTAAAATTTTATAGATGTGAAGAAAAGGTTATAAGCAGTATTTCCTTATAAAACAGCAAATGAAAGAAAAAACAGGGTTGGAGAAAGTTTGATCAAAACTACGTAAAATTATCCTGAGGCCATTGAAGTTATGAAATGAAGACAAAGAAAAAAGAAACTGAAAGATTCATAAATATTTTTATAACTCTTTTCACTAGCTAGGATAATGTGGGCACTATATTTTAATTCTAATACTATGGTTTCAGATGTGCTCTACAACGAAGTAGAGAAGGCAGTGAAAAAAAATGGCAACCATAAAGCTGGCTAGAATAAATACATGGAGAGGAGACTGAGCTGGGATCCACTCAATTCTGAGCAACTGATTCTCAAGGAATACAAAAGAAAAGGTACCAAAGGCTCAAGAAAAAGTCCCAGACCTTATTATTTACAAGAAAAAAAAATTATCAGAACCCATCAATAGCTATTGACTAATATGCCCACCTACGCATCACTACAAATGTTTTTACAAGAATAAAGTGTGCACAATTGAAGACTGCAAAGAGGAGCTATTCCCAAATAAAGTTTGTGCAATAGACTACAACTTTATAGTTACGCTAATGACCAAAAGGTAGAGAGAATACGAGAAGCTATTTGCCATGCTGGTGGCTGACTATAAAAAACACATTTGATTTGGTTAAGAAAAATACTACTTAAAATGATTAAGTGGAAAGGGCAGTGAAAAAAATATGAGAACAGCAGCTTGGCTAGACTGAGTATACAAAGAAGTAGTATACTTCCTCCAGGTTCTCCTAGGGAATGCAATGGATAGAGCACCAGGCCTGGAGTTAGGAAGACCCAAATTCAAATCTAGACTCAGACACTTCCTAGCTAAGTGACCCTGGTCGTGTCACTTAACTCTCTTTGCCTCAGTTTCTTCATCTGTGAAATGAGCTAGAGAAGGAAAGGGCAAACCTGTCAAGTATCCCTACCAACAAAACCTCAAAAAGAGGTTACAAAGAATTGAATATGACTGAAATGACTAAACCTCCTCCAGCAAGGTGGGTCTCAAGCAGGTCAAAATAATTTAAGATTCCAGGCCTCAGACACTTAATACTTACTAGCCATGTGACCTTGGCAAGTCACTTAACCTCAATTGCCCTCCGAAAAGTAAAAAAAAAAAAAAGCACCAAACAAGGAAATCTACCCTTGTCAAAGGTGCTAGCTACAATCATGACGGATTTTCCATTGCAAAATTCAACTAAAGAAATGAATTCCTAGAGATGGTGAGTTCTTCCACATGCTCCTGTTTTCACATGACATTGTGCTAACTGCATCAAGCCCCAGAACACTGCAGTGCTTCTTAAATGAGAAACAATCACTCCAACAGAGAGGTTTGTACTTGATTCTGGGGTCAATAAGGGTCACTAGGGAAGTAATGTGGTCAGACCTGTGCTTTAGGGAAATTTCCTTGGAGTTGTGTGAAGAACAGATTAAAGAGAGGAGAAACTAGAGGCAAGTAACACAATCTGGATGCTATTGCAATAGTCTGCATTAGAGGTGATGTGGGCCTGAACCAAGGAGGTGGCTTTTTGAGCAGAGAGAATGAGTAGGACATGAGACATATAATCAACAAAACTTGACAACTGATTGGATATGTGACAAGAGATACTTTTCTGCTGGGAGGATGATCCATTTCATAACTTTCTTCCTTATAATATAGTGTGAGATAATGTTCTAGCTCTGCCATTAACTTGCTATGTGTTCTTAACATTTCTCTGTGCCTATTAACTCAGCAGAAAAAGAGAACTGGATTATATGACTTCTAGGATATCTGTCAGCTAGAAAGTTGTATGACTTCTTTCATCTAAGGAACCTACATGTTAACAAAAGCTATAATACCCTATCATGAAACTTAGACTCTTAGTAATAATATATTGCTGTGTTTTTCACCTATTACTTGAACTGAATATTACTTTAATTATTAAAAAGTCAATGTATCCAACATAGTCAACAATGCAATTTGCATCCTAACCATCCTGTGTGACTTGACAATGTCCTACCACAAATTCACCAAAGAGTTTTATCCAAAGTGCTGAGACCCCTAACATTCTCTTAGGATTGTGATACCAAATGGAATATACAAACTACATATGCAACAGTTATCCTTCACTCTTACCACATGATGAGACCATCATATATTAAAATAAAAACATTATCTTCAATGTAGCTATTTTTAATGTAATTTCCTGTTATGATACTATAAAAGATAATAAAATGGTTTCCAAGATTCCTAAGAGGAATGAAAATAAGACAAGGAGATATCTATCTATCTATCTATCTAATCTATGTTAAAACCAAATGTAGTAAATTTAAAAAATAACATAATCCTACATTGTTTCCTAAACAACTTTTAATGAAACATGTAACTGAAAGAGGCAAGGAACAAAAGTACAACTACTTAACAATACAATGCTAGCAAATGAAGGTCTTATCACAAATACAGGCAGTGGTAAATCTGATTCAACTCCAATGACAATAAAAATACAAAACATCTCTAGGGTTGTCAATAATATTTGACAAACAACTGGAAAAAATTTTCATTTCACTTGTACAGCCTGCAATTTCCATTTATTACATTTCTATCATACATACTGGAAACAAATCTTGTTTATGAATGTGCAAAAAAAATCAGCTCATAATTTACTCTTAAAATTGTTTAGCCATATCCAGGAAATCTGTCTAGACACAGTTAAGGTTAAATTATACAAAGTAAAAAATTTGAAGTCTGAAGCAATGAATATTAACAAATTATTTGCATACATTCCAAATAATATTTGCATAAATTTCAAAAGCACCAAATTAATCCTACATTTGGAAAAATATCACAAGGCCTAGTCTAGTCTAGTCATAAAAGAAAACTGTTATTTTGAAAAATTGTTTCCTAGAACTTTAATCAGTAACAACTAGATAGCAAGCAAAAGTATTTTTTTCTTATTCATAAGAGCCAATCACCAGCCTGGTAGGAAAATGGCAATGTGCCAGGTTGCCTAAAAATTAGAAGACTCCAGTTCCTCAGTCTTTTTAAAGACAAGATAAGGTATGGACATGGAGGCATCTTTCCTTCTTTTCCAAGAGGTAAGTGTTGAGTTACACCCTATCTGAAGCACAGCTTCTCTTCCAGAACACTAATTAAAAAGTCTAAGGAATGAGAAGGATTAATATGTAAAAATATTCAAGCAACAATATGTCTAATCATTACTCCCCAAAAGTACTACAGTACTATTTTGACAATTAGCAAGAAAAAGTAAGATACATTAAAATTAATACAAAATTTTAAAACTTATTAAGTAGAAGCATACAGCTTGACAATCTGAATCTAAAAAAGGGATGGCATTCACCCCAACACAAACTCATTCTCATTTTTAAGCAAGGTCACTAAATGGAGCACATAAATAGAAATAATTTTATAATGACTTTTCTTCTTAGCTCCAAATAATAGGTTTGCAAATAATAAGCTGATTTCTCTTACAAGGAACTCTGCATATTTACCATGTTATTGAATAACGGAAATATCTAGGAAAGAGAAATCGCTAACACTAATGAACCAAAAAAACTAAATGAATCTTGCAGTGTGAATAGCAACTCATCAGATCCATTTTACAGAAGTCTGAAGAACCTAGTGTTCCATATTATCTGGGAGACAGTTTCTTTATTTGATGTGACATAAATATGGGTAGGAAGGCTAAAATTGCCAATACACGATGTACTGTGTTTTCCAGCTGGGCTGTCAGTTCTTTCCATACTTTATAGCATGGATTACAAGGTGTTCACAAAGATTAAGACCCGAGCCTTTAAATGTATTTTATTATCTATTCCTTGATTAGAGTTACAACACGTTAGACAAACTGTAACTAAATACAATGTTGTAAAGAAGCCACCATATTTGAGGAACCTGAAGTACAGAATACATCTATATTATTTCAAACTATATCTACCTATTCACAAAAAAAGAAATTGGTTTTAAGTTGTTCTGTAGGCAAAAGGCATCTTTGTAGGCATCTTCTCCCAAGTAGATAAATGTATATATGTGTTCATAAAAACATAAATTCACAAATGCCCATGATGTCTCTATCTCATTAGTTCCTCCTCCATGTTGTATTTTCATTTACAAAATGTCATTACTTTGTGGTATGAGGAAAATCAGCTTCCTATAACAAACACATATAAGCATACAAAAAACTCCTTACCCTTTGATGGGCTAGATTGATAATGATATTGAAATCTCCCTTGAAAAAAAATAAACTTCTATAAAATTTAAAACCTAAGAACCAACAAAATGTCTCACTGCACTCAGAAAACACAGAGTCTTTATTCCAGGGGGGAACTTTCAGTAAAAAATGATGTGTGAACAGCAGACACTGATGTTCACACAAGCATGCTGCATATAACCCAGCAGGCGATTTTCTGTTTTTTTTGGATTATGCTGTGGAGGTGCTGGCACAATGGAATTTCAATGCCATAATTACTTATTTCTCTGTGTGCCAGTCTTTGAAATAACAGGTAAAGAAAAAAACAATTATAATTCCAGGAATCACAAAATAAAATGTTTTTTAATTCTTCTGTTCAAACGAAGTAATTTATAACCATGACACAAAGAAGTACAAAAAGGGAAAAAAACAGAAATAAAAGTAATGTTCCAAGGTTCAGTTTACAAGGACCTCACACAAAGTTATTTTTTTTCTCTGCATCTCTTACTAGAAACAGTATTATTTGCTAAAAATGAACTAGCTGCCAAGACCTATGGTCCATCTAAAGCAAAAATGTTTAAGATGGAAACAGAGTACTAATACAGAAAAAAGGCAGTATTGAGCATATACATTTTTGTTCAAATCTGATGAAAAAGACCCTACCAAAGTTCTGAGTTTGGTATCCTGGTATCCTTTTGGACTAAAAGTGATTGTATTTACAGATAATAAAATACTTGTAATACAAATACTGTATTAAAACAATAAACAAAAAATCATTAAATTTCAGACTTTCTAATTAAATCTTTTTTGGTAGGTTATTGGGAATTCAACACTAGTCTTGGTTCACATGATAGAACAATGGGAAAATTTTCCGAATGGTTGAACACTAACCCTGACAAGTGTGGAGAGCCAACTACAATACATTATATGGTAGCATAACCTGCCACCCACGTTGCTGAGAGAACAGCTTTCAAACACATGCACTGAGCTGTAAAGCCACAAAATCCCTTATTACACATTGTCTTTTTACTCTAGGTGAAATATACCATCAATTCTTTTCATTATAAATCTTTTTTAAAAAATTTGACACATATTTGCTGATTTGAATTGACTTTTTTTTAGAATGAAAAGATAATAATTAGCTTTTTTTGGGGGGGGGGAGAAAAGTCAAAAGGAAAACAAATTATCACTTTCTTACAGTATTACAATGAAGCCTGACATCTGCTGAATGGTTTCCCATAGCTCAGTTTTTTGGAGCCATATTACCTTACGCAAAACTCTTTAAAACAAAACTCTGATGTAGGTTCACTACACTGCTCTGAAAGCATCTGTGAACACTTGTTTCTCAGAAGAAAGATTGTGAAATTGCTTGGTGATCTTAGATAAAGTAATATGGCTGTCCTCAACACTGAAAAACCTAAAATGAATAAGAATGCTACTTAAGATGTTTTTCCCCTGTTCCCAAATCACAACAGAAAATATTTCATGTATCTTTGGTGGGAAAGTAGGCAATAAGTATTTAAGCATATAGAGCTGTCACAGGTTGCACGGTTGAGTATTTTGGTACAAATATGTAAATTAGACAAGACTACAGAATAGCAAATATGCTCCGCCCTCATTACAGCACTGTGCTTGCCAACCAAGCATTCTTGCCTTACAGAAAGGGGTCCAATTCAATAATGGCAAACTAAAACATGTATACAAAGGAACTCAAGAAAATAATAAAAACTAAAAAGTAGCCTAAAGTTATTTTAATTCATCAATTTTACAAAATTGTGGCTTTAATCCATTGACACAACTTTTAAGTATCTATATCTAGCTCTCTCTTTCCCTTCTGTTTTCTCTTTTTCTCTGTCCCTTTCTTTTTATCTCTCCATTCTATCCCATCCCCACACACATCTATCTTTCTGGTTAATAATTTTTCCTTCAAAACCCTGCCTCCCCCTTTTCAGAGTTCACTCCCCTATTCTCTGACAACCCCTCCCTGCCCCCACCACAGGACCCACCTCTACTTGACAGTCTGTAGATTGAATCAATAGCATTCTAAGACAGTCGAGGACATAATTTCCTCTGGGGTTTTCTTTTCCAAATGTTTGGCAAAGAGAACTTTATTTATAAATCTTTCTATTATTTGGGCAGGGTCAATTAATTTAATGAATTAACTGGTCATTTTAGATGATACTCAGAAAATCATTCAAGAACTTTCATAACCTATAACTTAATGCATGTAATCTCCACTGCAAACATGACAGCTGTCCAAAGAAATTTTTTAATTATCTTGGTGATATGTCATAGACATATCAGTTCCTCAAAATGACAGAATGCAATCCTGGTGGCTTTCCAAAGATGAACTATTCCTTTAAGATTAATGGAAATAATGCAAGGCAATTTGCAAGGCAGTGTGGAATATTAGAAAGACTGCTGAATTTAGAGTCAAAGGACCTGGATTAAAATCTCGAGTCTTCTACTTATTACCGTGGGACTTTTCACAAATCACTTCACTTCTCTGGCCCTCAGTTTCCTCAACTGTAAAATTAAGGAGGTTGGATTAACATTATGAATGAAAACTAAAACATAAATGTTTGATGGAGAATCTCTACTTTAAAAAAAGGGAAAAAAACATTTTAGACACAATACACTGTTATGCTTTAGCAAGTGTAAACTGTGATTTGGGGGAAGAGGTATGCTCCATACATGCAGCTCATGGTATGTTTGCCACTTGGTAGGAACAATAATAATAACTGGAATTGATAAAGCACTTTAAGGTTTGCAAAACATCATATGTATAGGAGCCTGATTTGGGCCTCACCACAACCCTGTGAGGTAAATACCTTTGTACACTTATCCGCATTTTACATATTGGGGCTCAGACATGTTAAGTAACTTGCCTACATATCTAGAAAGTGTGAGACAGAATTGGAGTCAGGAAGCCCCAGGATTTAAGTCTGGTACCCTAGCTACTACAAAGTTTGAGCTTTCAGACACAACTATTAAAAATTAATTTAATGGCAATACAAAGAGCATAAAATAATCTTCAAAATGGGAACACTTTGGTACAGTGAAGACAGTGCCAGCCCTGGAGTCAGGAGGACCTGAGTTCAGATCTGGCCTCAGACACTTAACACTTACTAGCTGTGTGACCTTGGGCAAGTCACTTAACTCCAATTGCCCTGCCTTCCCCCCTCCCCCCCCCCCCCAAATGGGAACACTTTTTCCCTCAGATCATCTCTCAACACTGTTATAGAATGGACAATCTCTCCAATGGGTCTATGCCAGATATAAGGCCATCTAACCAAAGAATGACATTCAATTTGTGAAAAAACACCAATGAGGCAAAAAGGAGTAAAACTTTAGTGTTTAGTGTTACAACATCAATATCAATACCAAGATATCAATGTCAAGATAGCAGTTGAACCTAGTTTATAGTTTATATCAATGAATTTCCCTTTATTGAAGGTGCCCCATTGCTTCTTGGAAACATCAGAAAAGCCTTATTACACACACACAAATAAATACACACCCCTTCTCCAAAGAAAAATGTTACTTATCTCAGTCAAACAACACTGAAGGTAAAAGACTGTTATGAGCAGCAAAGACTAAAGATTTCACTTCTTCGCTTATCATACATAGGATTAAATCTTTCGACTATTTACTTATTTATTTTTGGCTGTCTTCAAAAGTAAGCAGACTTTCCCTATCCAATCTCAGGAAACTACCAAAAGGGATAAAAGCATACTTACTTTTAAGAACAGGGTACAGAGATGGCAGAATATAAGCATAAACTTGGCATTAGCTCCCGCTCTAATAACTTCTAATAAATGTAAAAAAATTACTTTAAACAAATATTAGAGCTACGGAACACACAAAGCGATAGAGAGAAACAAATCTCCCACTGAAGGCAGCCAGGCAGGCCAACAGAAAAGGTCTATCGCAGATCGCTGAGAGCCGAGCACAATCCCTGCCATGAGGTTTTGGCCCCAGGGTGCCTCAACAAGCCATGGCCAGAGCAGACTTCAGGAGAGTGAATCACTAGCAGGTGTGACGATTTCCAGACTTCTCAGCACATAAACGCCAAAGACAAAGTAAAAGGTCATTGTGGAACTCTGTTGGAACAGGGGGACAGAAGAGCTGGTCTGACCCCTTGATCCCAGGGCGAGAAGTGGCACAGGCAAGGCAGCTGCAACTGATGCCAGGTGGCTACTTCTGGAGCTCCTGTCCTACAGATTGTAGGGGGACCAAGAGCCCAATTCAGTAATTGCTCTTGCTTTAACCTACTTGGATCTGGATCACGGTCTTGTTGGGGTGTATGGCCAGTGTGCCAGGGCTTGTGAGGGCTGTAGAGAGGGCACCCTCCTAATAGCTCTGGCAGTGATTTGGGACAAAACTTTCTCCATTCTGGAAGCAGAGTTCTACTATGGCAAAGAGCTCAAAAGCCAAGTAACTGGCTTGCAAAATAAGCAAGCAGAGGAAGAACAAACAGACCACAGAATCCTTTTTTGGGGACAAAAAGGATCAAACTATGGAATGGGAGGAAGACAATGAAGTCAGAACTCATGCATCAAAAGCTTGCAAGAAAAATATGAACTGATTACAGGCCATGGAGGAACTCAAAAATGATTTTGAAAATGAAGTAAGAGAAGTGGAAGAAAAATTGGGAGGAGAAATGAGAATGATGCAAGAAAATCAGGAAAAGCAAGTCAACAGCCTGCTAAAGGAGACCCAAAAAAATACTGAAGAAAATAACACCTTAAAAAATAGACTAAGTGAAATGGCAAAAGATGCCAAAAAGCCAGTGAGAAGAAGAAAGCCTTAAAAAGCCAAATTACTTATATGGAAAAGGAATTTCAAAAACTCACTGCAGAGAATCATTGCTTCAGAATTAGATTGGAGCAAATGGAAGCTAATGACTTTGTGAGAAATCAAGATGCTGTTAAACAGATCCAAACAAATGAAAGAATAGAAGGCAATGTGAAATATCTCATGGGAAAAACCACTGACCTGGAAAACAGATCCAGGAGAGATCATTTAAAAATTATTGGACTACCTGAAAGCCATGATCAAAGTAAGAGCTTAGAGAAATCATCCTCCAGGAAGTTCTCAAAGAAAACTTCCCTGATGTTTTAGAGACAGAGGGCAAAATAGAGGTTGAAAGAATCCACCGATCACCTCCTGAAAAAGATCCCAAAAAGAAAACTCCTAGGAATGTTATAGCCAGGTTCCGGAATTCCCAGATTAAGGAGAGAATATTACAAGCAGCCAGGAAGAAACAATTTGAATATTGTGGAAACACAATCAGGATACCCAGGATCTAGCAGCTTCTTCAATTGTAATGGGATTGGAATATGATATTCCGGAGGTCCAAGGAGCTGGAATTAAAACCAAGAGTCACCTACCCAGCAAAACTGAGTATCATGTTTCAGGGGAAAATATGGTCATTCAGTGGAATAGAGGACTTTCAAGCATTCTTGCTGAAAAAACCAGAGTTAAATAGAAAATATGACATTCAGATACAAGAAGCATGAGAAGGTAAACAGGGGAAAAAAATCATAAGGAACTTATCAAAGTTGAACTATTAACATCCCTATGTGGAAAAACAATAATTGTAACTTATGAAACTTTTCTCAGTAGTTGAAGGGAATAGAAATATATATGTCTATATATGAAGGTGTATGGGCATATGAATACATATGTGAATGTGTGTATATATGTTTACAGGTATACATAGATAGAGGGTACAGGACCAATTTAACAGGAAGGGATGATACTTACAAGGTGAAATTAAGAGGTGAGAGAGGAATATAATGAGAGGAGATGGGGAGAGACAGAATGGGGTAAACTATCTCATATAGAAGAGGCAAGGGAAAATGGTTACAATGAAGGGGAAGAATAGGAAGGCAAAAGGGAATGGGTCAACCTTATTCCCATTGAATTTGGCTTGAGGAGGGAATGAAATATGCACTAAATAGGGTATCTCACCCTCCAGGAAAGTAGGGGGGAAGGGGATGAGAGGGGGAATTACGGAAGGAGGGATAGGGTGGGTGGAAGGGAAGTTGGAAGCACCCACTTTTGAAAAGGGACAGGATCAAAGTAGAGAACAAAAGAAGTGGGAAGTGGGATAGGTAGGGAGGGAAATATAGTCAGTCTTTTACAATATATCTACTATGTTATTGTTTTGCATTAGCCACACATGTATAACCTATACTGAACTGCTTATCTTCCCAGTAAGGGTGGGTGTCAAGGGAGGAAGGGAATGAATCTGGAATTCAAAGTTTTAAAATAAAATATTTAAATATATATATATATATTTTATTATTAATAGTATTTTACATGTAATTGAGAAATAAGATATACAGGCACTGGGGCACTGGAAAAGTTGAAAGGGGTATGGGAGAGAGCAGACTGGAGGAGGGGATATCCTGTGGGACTGCTATTTTGGGGCGGTGGGTAGGGGAAAAATGGGGAGAAAATCTGTAACTCAAAATCTGATGGAAATGAATGATATAAATCAGAAGTTAATAAAGCATTTGAAAAAAAAAGGATTAACTCAAAATAAAATAGTCATAAAATAATTTTTAAATTCTGAATTTTACATATTTCTTGTGCTTTAGGTAAAATACATTAAAACTAAAACAGTATTTATGCTAACCAAAGAAGTTATGAAAGGATACAAAGACTATATTGGATTTTGTCTATTTCTAAAATGTAACAAAAAATCTTGTCATCACAACTGTGTAAAAGTTAGTCCACAATTAAGAACGGCAAACCACAGGGGTGACTAGGTGGCACAGTGAATAGTGTGCTGGCCCTGGAGTCAGGAGGACCTGGGTTCGGCTTCAGCCTCTGACACTAAACACACACAAAAACCTAGCTGTGTGACCTTGGGCAAGTCACTTAACCCCAATTGCCCTCCAAAAAACAACAACAACAAAAAAGAATGGCAAACCATTAAAAATTCTAATATTTTGGCACAACGAATCTCAACTAAGCAACAAAGTACACAAATGTGCTACCTTATTGGTTCCATTTACAATCTTACAAAGCAATTGTATCAGAAATGAATAACCTGCATGGGTCACCATGATCCAATTTTTCAAGCATGACTGATAATGAAGTGCTGAGCCTCAATATTAAAAACGTTTTATCCTTACAGATCTTGACATAGAGGGGATGAATACAAGTCACCCATAGTTCCTTGTTTTAAACATGGAAAATCAGAGGGAATTGTGTTGTATTCTATTTGTATTCAACCCTGCCGCTTTCTTCCTACCTTGATTTGATAAGTACCAAAAGATTAATAAATTGGGTTAAGCAATAATCAGAATGCAAAGGGAAAGTGGTAGGCAGCAAGTAATGGTCAAGAGTCAATAGAAGAAACAGTAGACAATAAAAGGTGGTTGTCTCTCTCTCTATCTCCATATATATATATATATATATATATATATATATGTTCTATATATATGATATACATTTGGACACACATATATAGCCATATTATATATATATATATAATATAAATAAAAAATGCTAGCTTCGTTTTCCTCAAACATGGCTTCATCTGAGTATTAAAATCCATACTACAGATTTTGAAACCAGCTGAAGTTTCTTACCATGATCCAGTGTTAGGGAACTTTGTGTTCAGTAGAGAGTACAATATGACTCTGGGGGAATATCATCAAGTTTCAAATGACTAGGATCTCAAGTCAAATGGATCTCAATGAGCCAAGGTTATTCTGTATGTTATTGATACTTCTGTTCCTAGTTAATAGGGGACTTTTACAAGGTAATGTTTCTCATAGAACCAACCACAAAGTACAAGAGGTAACTGATGAAGAAGATGACAACTGACAAACTAAGGTTTTAAAAATTAAAATGTATTCGCTATAGGTTTTTTTTGTTACATATCCCTATAAAGCAAAAAAGAGACTCAATTTAAAAAATTAACTTTTCTCCATTTCTATTCTGTTACCTTTGCTAAATTAGAATTGTCTTTCCCACACCATTTGAATATTTTCTTCAGAGAAATGATGAATCATTTAAATATATTGCAAACTAAACCTGATGCCCTCTGGGGATAATAAAAGGATACCCTGATGAATTGTTTACTCAAATTAACATCATGCATGGATTTGAAATCTGAAGTGAACAAAAAATAATGTAATAGTGAAGGAGATAATATTTCTCTACGTGGTGCAGTGACAAGAAGGTTAGATTTTGATACAGAGGACCTGGGTTCAAATTCCAGCTCTGACATTTATTACCTATGAGACCATTAAGTAAGGCACTTAACCTGAATTTTTTTTCATTATCTGTAAAATGATAGAATGACAAAGGGTTCTTTGATATATTCATTCATGAAACATCTTCACTGAAATTCATCTCACATACTAAAACAAAGTCTTACTAAGTTCTGAAGTATAGTGTAAAGTGTCTTAGAAAGAAGAGTGGATTTCAACCATCTACTGCTTCCTTCCCTCCTGCCTTCAAAACATGTCCAGGTCTCTCGATCCTTAAAAGACTTTGACTCTATGCTACCACCCCCTGGCTTTCTCAGGCAAATTCTAAGAAAAAATTATCTTATACTTTCTGCCTTCACTTCTCTCTGCTCATTCAATACTTGGCAATATCTGTAGGTGTCCAAACATACAAACACATGAGTCTCTAAATTATCTATTTCAGACTGGAGGACCTAAAGAAAGCTCAAGCTGAACATGTCTACAAACAGAACTCATTCTCTTGCCTCAAAATCTACCTCTCTTTCAAACTTCCTTCTTTCTGTCAAAGGTCACTCCACTCCTCTAGTGTCTCAGGCTCATAATGGTAGATCTTACGATTTCTATCTCCACAACTTCTCTCACACTCAAACCCCTTTCTACTCATACAGCTACCCCCTTAGCTCAGGCCTTCAGCACCCCTTTCCCAGATTATTGCAACAGGCTCCTAAATAGTCTCCCAACTTGAGTCTACCTTTCATATGGCTGCCAAAGCAATTTTCCTTGAAAGTAGATCTGACTTTGATACTCCAATACAAAATGAACTTCAGAGACTTTGTATTCTGTCTAAAATCAAACAGAAATTCCTGTTTAGTTTTCAAAGCCTACTACAACCTGGCATGAATGTATCTTTCCCAGCCTCACTGGCTGCTGTCCTCCACAGCAACCCCCACCGTATTCTCATACTTTGTGATTCAACCAAACTGGCCTTCTTTCTGTTCCCTACATAGATGGAGTAATGGCACTCCATCTCCAATTTCTATGCCTTTGCAATACTGTATCCCATGCCTGGAATGTATTCCCTCCTCACAGAATCTGTTTTTTCCTTCAAAATGTAGCTCAAGTCCCACGATCTACATGAAGCCTTTTCTGGTCCCTTCAACTATTAATGTCTACCCTCTCAAACTCCCCTGTAGTTAACTATTTCATTTTTATTTATCCTCTTTATGTTTATTCCATATATATTTATACATCCTTGTTGTCCCCCCATTTGAATAGAAACTCCTTAAAAGTAGGGAGTATTTCATTGATTATATCTGTATCCCCAGTACCTTACAGAGTATGAAACATAGTAGGCTTGCTTTGTGACCCTGAACAAGTGACTCCACCTGTCTAGTTCTCAGTTTCCTCATCTATAAAATGAGGAGGTTGGTTTAGATGACTTCTAAGCTCCCCTGCAACTCAAAAACTGTGATTGTGTAACCTGACAAAATATACAACATTACACCTTCATAGTCTCCTGCCAATCTGAGAAAAGAAGTGTGCTTTATCATCTTTTCTCTGGGATCAAGAATTAGCAGTTGCTTCTTAGTATTGTTTTACATCACATTACTGTTGTCACTACATACAATAATTTCCTAATCCTCTTGTCTTTGCTCTACATCAATTTAAACAGTTTCCTAAGCTCTTTTCTGAATTTCTCATATTTATAATTTCCCAACACACAGCAGAATCATAAGAACATAGATTTAGAGCTAAAATCAGTTAACAAATATTTATTAAACACTTACTATGTATCAGACAACATATTAGGTATAGGGGATACCAATATAATTAATGAAATAATCGCTACTTGCAAGTAATTCATATACTGATGAGGAAAGATTTTATAAGAGTACATGTGCACACACACACAAAATGGACATATATAGAATATATCTCATGTTATTTTATCAATATGCCAAAATCAGTTCAGCCTCTTCCTAATCAATGAGTTCTCACTTTGTTCCTTTTTTTTTTTTTGCTACCACAACATGTGGCTACAAAAAAATATGTGTGTACATATATACACGCACAGGGCATATATGGAATTTTTTATCTTTCATCTCCTTGGGAGATAATATGTATTGTACTGGGACCACTGGGTCAAAGGGTAAGAAAAATTTAGTTAATGTTTTCACGTAATTCCAATTGGTTTTCTAGAACCAACTTGCTCCACCAACAATGTTAATGTGTCTATCTCATGCATGAATAACTTCTAAGCAAGCTAAATTTAAAATAGTGTATAATCTTCCACAGCTTAATGAATCCTGACAGAGTTGTTCCACTGAAGGAGGTATTTTCTATATAAGACATGTTGCTCCACTGAAGGAGGTATTTTCTATATAAGACTTTTGACCAGAAAAGGTTCTAGACTATTGTACCTCTGAAAGAATGTTAGGGGATTTTAAAAAATAAAATGTTTAAACATCAAGAGTTTCTAGTTGAGCTTAGTGACTTAGATTTGTAATGATACTGGTGTCTACAGATGATACTATTGTCTTCTAAGAATTAGATTGTTGGGGTCTGTGGCCCCCTAAAGGCCTCAGGCAGCCTCTCTGAGTTGAGGTCTGGTAACAGAGCACTCCATGGTCTGTGCTTATCTTATCTGAGGTCAGGGAGCCCTGACCTCTAGGAAGTGCAGAGGCGCCCAGATTGTGTGCTGTCATGCAAATACCCTATTACCCTAATGTTTATCTCAGGGTCAAAGGGTAAGTACGCAGGAGTATGCAAGCTATTCTGAACACAGTCTCCCTGTTCTCTGATTGGCCCCCTACCTTCTCTCACGAGCTGTTCATGAGCTGTCCACGAGCTCTGCAAGTGCACTTTGGGGGATTTAAGGGCTAAAGCATGAGGGGGTGGAGGATGGAAGGAGAGATGTAACCACATGCCTGTCCTGCCAATAAAGCTGTGCCTTTCTCCATTTCCACTGGCTTGACTTCTCCTTTATGTAAACACGCGGGACGTGACCAGAAATGTGCATTGAAGGCCTGGGAGAGGTAAGACTCAGCTAGAAATCACAGGATCATAAGTCTCAACAAGTGGCACTTGAACAGGGTACATTTTAGCTGAGCCCACATGCTAGTGGGGAAAGATAGAGAAGCCTCAACGGACCGGGGAAATTCTGGGGTTGACTCTGGACAAAAAAAAAACAACTCCCTATAAATATGACCAGAGGAAATGGAAAATTGGGCTCGACAGCTTTATAAGGCAGTTAAAGTCCAGGGATTGACCCTCCCACTTAAGAACCTGTGGAGATTTATTGAATTGGTAAAAGAAAGAGAATCATTTATCACTAACAGTCAGTTATACGAATTCTTGGGATGTTGTCCCTATTTGATAAACTGGGAGCAAGCCAGGAGAGAGAGGAATGAGGGACTGATGGAGGAGAGACTCCAGCATTTTCCCATTTCTACCTTTTTTCTATGGAATATATTAATGATATGTTTAACATCAGAAATGAAAGTGCCAGGGGTGGCTTGAACACTTCAGTGTGATGCAGCTGTCTCTAATCTTATCAAGTAAGTCTTACCTGGCTTCCATTACTATCTGCAGAGCCAGCAACTATTTAAACTTTTCAGGAGATCTCCTACAAATTCTATGTGATCCATTCTGTTATTTTCTGTGTCTTCCTGTTTTGTTTATGTGTTTTTGTGAGAATGAGTGAGAGTAATTTGTCATTCTGTAAGATTTAAAATGCAGCTGGACTGTGGAAGATTCCGTGAAATGTTGTTATCTCTTTCACTCCCCCTCTCCCTTCTTTCTCACCAGAAAATGAACAAAGTATTTTACTATTTTGCAGGTTATAAGATGGTTATGGTAAATCGAAGAGTGTAGGAGCAGTGTCAGGTTAGAATTAGAAAGAAATAAGGTATGTGTGGTTTTAATAGGGGCTTTAATCAAAGTCCAGAAAAAAAAAATAACAGTAGGAAAAGCAAGAAAGTTTAAGTATGTAGCAATGAGAGAAGCATGGGTAGAAAGCTTAAGATAGGCATAAATTAGTTGCATGAAAAATGTGAACAGAAGTTTTAAGGTTTAAGGGCCTCCTTTCCTCCAATCCAACTCTGGCCAAGTTTGATTGTGGGAAAGGCTGTTAAAAAATAATATTAATCAGGGGCAGCTAGGTGGTGCAGTGAGTAAGAGCGCTGGCCCTGGAGTCTGGCCTCAGATACTTAACACCCATGCAAAATAACCAGCCATGTAACCTTGGGCAAGTTACTTAACCCCAATTGCTTTAAAAAATAATAATAATGTTAATCAAAATAATAAAAAGTAAAAAGGAATTTTTTCCCCTCAGATTAAAGAGGCAGACTAGCAAGCATTTAACCATTCTCCTGCCTCATCTAAAGAGAAAAGTGTTGTGTATCAGGATGCAACCGAAGGTTTATTTTATTTGGCACTAAAGCAAAATGAGAACATATAAAGATCTGAAAAACTTTAGCAGTAAAGGGTTTTAACTCTAATATAGTCTGGAGAATTGGCGCCACTGGGCAGTTGTACAGCTTCTCCACACTGTAACTGGACTTTTTAAAAGCCTTTTGCTTTCTAAAAAAAAAAAAATTTTAAGAATCACTGAAGTTCACAATACAAGTTAAATTAGCTGAAAACTTTCTTTAAAAGTCTCTCCTCACTAGAGGAGAGTGCTGAAGGATTTTAAATCACCCTCCTCAATCTAGACAAAGGGAGGATGCATGATAAAGGGCTCTACAAACAGCAGCCTCATACTTATTAGGCAACCTGAATCCACAATTCAAACTTCAGCAACTCTGAATAGAGAAGTAAAAAGCCTAAATTCTCTATCAATTATTTTTGCATGTGATGATTTGAAAATTCAACTAATATTATAACATCATTGTGTTGTTGTGGTCTTCCTGAGTTGTGGTACAATTCTATTATACAGTAAAGATTGGATAATAGTTGTTAGCCAGAAATTGTATTAGATAAAACAAAATTTTGATCTGATTTTTGTTGAAACTAAAAAGATAAGAGGAAAGAAATTTGTGTAGAAACAGTCATTTTACTTTATCAGTTCTGCTAAACCCTGTCTTATGATGTTTATATCTGCCATATAGAAAACCAGGTAGTTACAAATGGAGGCTACAGGCCCTCCCCCTCGAGTGAAGAGGATACCTCAATACAATTGTATTAACTTCTTTCATCCTAGATCAGATTAGGAAAAGAGAGTTCCACCTTTCCCCCACTGGGCAAAGGAAGGAGGGGGGAAGAGACTTCACCTACCATGAGGACTGGCTGCTAAAAGTTCTGAGCCCTGCCACTGATAAGAAACCAATAGTTGTCTGTACTGGATAAGATAATCCATCCTTTTTATCAATGATTTTATATGATCTAGGAATACAACTGACTTCATGTGAAGTTTAAAGTTTTTGCTACAGCTAAAAATAATTTGGCTGTCACTTATGGAACTTGTAAAATTAATTATTTTAGTGTCTCAATGCTAAAACCTAGAATTGTTAATTGATTATTGTATGTGGAAAAGAGGAAACTAGGTAAAAACTTTATTACATTCCTCCTGCATGTATGAGATTTAGCAAAGCAGAAGCATCACTTTCAGCCACTGGTCTATATCAATTCTTATTTTTTAATAATATCAAGACCCCTGGAAACTATCTCTATAGGAAAAATCATCAGACTAGAATAGAACTTGTTTTAGTGAATGGAATTCTTAAATAATGAACCTGGGGTGGCCAGGTAGCGCAGTGAGTAAGAGCACCGGCCCCAGTGTCGGGATGACCTGGGGGATCGAATCCAGGCTCAGACACTTAGCACCCACCCAGAAACACCTGGCCATGTAACCTTGAGCAAGTTACTTAACCCCAATTGCTTAGGGGCAGCCAGGTGGCTTAGCGAGTAAGAGCACAAGCTCCAGTGTCGGGATGACTTGGGGATCAAATCCCGGGCTCAGATATTTAGCACCACACCCAGAAATACCGTGTTTCCCCGATAATAAGACACTGTCTTATTATTTCTTGGACAGAAAAACACCAGAGGGCTTATTTTCAGGGGAGGGCTTATTTTAATGAACATTGACAGCAATTTTAATAAACAGGTAAATGTGAACAAAAAAATGTACCTTTATTCAATAAGTAAATCACTGGGGAAGAACAGGATGATGCGCTCACTGCTGCAGCTCTGATTGGATGCAGCTCGGAGCACGGCGTGCGTTTCACCTGGGGGGGGGGGACGGTGCATACAGAGGGTACCGTAATGTAGCGTGTAGCGCAGGGGATCACCTTCACCACCGCAGCAATCTCAATAGGGCTTATTTTTGGGGGAGGGCTTATTTTAGAGGAATCTTACACAGTAAGGGGAGGGCTTATTTTCGGTATAGGTCTTATTATCAGGGAAACACGGTAACTGGCTGTGTAACCTTGAGCAAGTTACTTAACACCAACTGCTTTAAAAAAAAAAAAAGTAACAAACCTAACTTGCTAAAAAGTGGCAAAAGATTAATAAGGATTGGCTATTACACCAGGATAAGTTAAATTTGAGAAAGAAAAATGTTAAATGATATCCCTTATGTATTAAAAGACCTAGGAGATCTTTATTTTTTATTACAGCTACATGAGAATAAAATTAACTGCAATTAGCTTTAAGCTGTGATTGATAAAAATTGCTGTTTAAGATAAAAAGCATTTAAGACCATATTCACATATTTCTATTTTTTTTCTTCTTAGACCTGATTCCTATCAGACTAAGTAATCAGTAAAGGATATGAACTCTTTTTTTATGTTAGCTTATTGGAAAATTTAATATTTTTTACCTGAAATTAGAAAATGTACAGAAAATTATACAAACCACTTAAAAATCACCTTAAGATATTCCCATTGACTAAAGGAATTTTGGAACTAATAGCTTTTAAAGTACTATGCTCAGATTAATTTTCTGGCTAAAACACCTTTTAATGTCTAAAGAATTCTACAATCAACTAGACAATTAGTAAGTTAATAATACTTTGGAGATTTATGCTACTTAAAGACATTTTTGCTATATCTTTTGACTAAAACACTTTGTGATATCTGAAGAATTCCACAATTATCTAGGAATTCAGTTTTTTATCATACTTAGGAAATTTGTTACTTAGGAAAATTTTTATAGCAACTTAGTCTGAATAATCTCAATCTTAAAAGTTTGTTTTGCTCTAAAGTATCCACAGAGCTATTAGGTATAAAATTTTAACTAATTTTAACACACTCAGAATACAGATCTTTTTAACCTTTTTCAGAAGTCACAAGCTCTTATAAGATAGAGACCTATATTGCAGTTCATTCTTCACTTCCTAGGTCTCTTTATCTACAATAATGTGACTATTAATCAAAAGTTCAAGTTTTTCCAACTTTTTCCCCAAATATTCAAAGAACTACATTAGCTTACTCTTAATTTTATCAAAATGCATATACTCTATGTATACAATTCCATGTTACCCAAGAACAAGCTAGACAAATAGTGAAACAATGTGCTCGCTCCATTCCTTACCTCCCACTACCTCCTAGGGAAAAGAACCCCCAAGGAAGGGCACCAAATGAGAGTTGGCAGATGGATGTAACACACCTTTCTGGAGTCTGCATCCATGTAATAATAGACACCTTCTCAGGTTTTTTGATGGCCACCATACAAGGAGGAGAAAAGGTAAGTCATGTAGAAAAACATTTATACCATTGTTTTTCCATTAGTGAACCCCCTCTAGAGTTAAAGACAGATAATGGCCCCTCATATGTTTCTAAAGCCTTGAAAGGAGATTTTATCTGAATTTGGCATTAGACATGTTACTGGCCTCCCTTACAATCCCACTGGTCAGGCAATTGTGGAATGAGTGAATAGCACTATCAAGGCAATCCTCGCCAAACAGGAAAAGGAAAAGGGATGGTTGCGACAAAGGCATCTTATCTTGATATGGCACTCTATACATATAACTTTTTAAAATTTGATTGTCATTCTCTGACTCCCACCATGCGCCATTTTTCTAGGGGCAAGCATCATCTACGCCCCTTTCCCACTACAACCTCTGGTGATCACCCTGAAGTACGCATTATGTGGCATGGGCACAATGGGAGGTGGGAGGGCCCCAGGAAGGTGATAATAAGGGTATGTTTGTATCTCCACAGAAAATGGCCAAAGGATCTGGGTCCCAGTCTGTGCTACTCGAGTCCTTGCCAACCTGCCAGCCGAAACAAAGGAGAAGGAGGAGACAACCTCGGTGATGTCCCCCCTCCCCTCAAGAGACCACTTGCACAACTTGATGACTCTCTCACTCCTCCCTGCTGCCTTGGATGGCCTCAGCATTGGGCCAATGTCACTAATCCTCCATGGCCCCAGGTTGTCTCCTGGTGGAAAGTTCTTCCTGAGATAGTTTTTTCTGGCAATGGTTCTAAGACTATGAGCCAGGAATTTTGACCTGACCCTGCCCAACAGTAAGATAACAATTTTACAATATAACTTCATAGGACTTTCGTTAAGATTGCCCATCTGTTTTTCAGTAGGCAACCATACAGATTGAAAACAATTAACAAATGTTTCCATGACTGTGCAGATAGTGGCAGGCAGCACGCACACTGTGTATTGGATGGGACTTGCATCGAAACTTAACTGCTCTGGAATACCCAAACAACATAGTGATTTATTCCCCTGTGTACTACTGACCACACAGGTATATTCCCACGTAAAAGAGACTATAAGTCCAGTCAAAGACAACGCCGTCAGACGAAAACTCCCCAATGTGCTCTGTGAAATGAAAATCAGTCCTGGGGGCCAGAGCGAAGGCTCAAATGGGAGAACCAGAGTTTCCATGGAGCAGAAGAGATTCCACAAGGATGATCTGGAACTCAGGATTCTTTCTCACCCTGGGCCTCCACACATCATGCCTTCTTGCTGGCCTTACTCAGCTAAAAAGGTCTTTCTGCTGTCCACAACACTCAGGATCAGTACAGAAAGAATGAGGTTCAAGGGGTGTCTCATCACTAGTGCTCTGCCACGGCATTCAGGGCACTGCCCAGCCCATAAAATGGAAAGGAAACAGTGCCAGCCTGTCTGCCCACCTGCCTGCCTGTTTCCCCACCTGCTTGCCCACCTGCCTGC
>NW_027186473.1:48260272-48290388 GCF_028583685.1 Petaurus breviceps papuanus
TTGCCCACCTGCCTGCCTGTTTCCCCACCTGTTTGCCCACCTGCCTGCCTGTTTCCCCATCTATTTGCCCACTTGCCTGCCTGTTTGCCCATCAGTGTGCTTATCTCTTTCATCTGACTATAGAGAGTGGAGGGTGGGAGTGGCCTGCATTTTCCAGAAACCACAAGCCACATTGCTTGAGGAGTACCACAGTTTTTTAGATGATGACTGAATCAAGGGGAAGAGGGCACTGGGATGAGCTGGCAAGAGAAGCAGCTGAAGCCAGGTGGGATGCGTCTGTGTCTTCCCCAGCAGTTAGAGCGTTCTCTAGTTAGAGACTCGCAGAGGCTCCAGGATCAGGTGGTCCACGTATCTGACTGGGGCCAGGGTGATGCCAAGGCTAACTCTGAGGGGGAGACCCCTGGATTCATCCTGGATTCATTCAGTGGACGAAGCTCCCCTGTCTGGTAGCAGAGTCCTACTGTGGAAAAAAGCCCAAAAGACAAGTAATTGAGTAGCAACATGAGCAAACGAGGGAAGCAAAGCAAACAGAGCAACCCAACTTTACACTCCCATTTTGGGGACAAAAAGGAGGAAAGCATGGAACAAGAGGAAGACAATGAAGTCAGAACTTGTGTACCAAAACCCTTTAAGAAAAATACAAGCTAGTTACAGGCCATAGAGGACCTTAAGAAGGATTTTGAAAACCAAATAAGAGAAGTGGAGGGAAAATTAGGAAGAGAAATGAGAACGATACAAGAAAATTATGAAATGAGAGTCAACAACCTGACTGAAGAAAATACCACCTTAAAAAATAGACTAACTCAAATGGCAAAAGATGCCCAAAAAGGCAATGAGGAGAATACCTTGAAAAGTCGAATTTTCCAAATGGAAAAAGAATCTCAAAAGCTCACTGAAGAAAATTATTCCTTGAGAATTCGACTGGAGCAAAGGGAAGCTAGTGACTTTATAAGAAATCAGAATACTATTAAATAGATCCAAACAAATGAGAAAATAGAAGGCAATGTGAAATATCTCATTGGAAAAACCACCGACCTGGAAAATAGATCCAGGAGAGATAATTTAAAAATTATTGGACTACCTGAAAGCCACGATCAAAAAAAGAACCTAGAAATCATCTTCAAGAAATTCTCAAGGAAAATTGCCCTGATGTTTTAGAACCAGAGGGCAAAACAGAGGTTGAAAGAATCCACCGATCACCTCCTGAAAAAGATCCCAAAAAGAAAACTCCTAGGAATGTTATAGCCAGGTTCCGGAATTCCCAGATCAAGGAGAAAATATGACAAGCAGCCAGGAAGCAACAATTTAAATATTGTAGAAACACAATCAGGATAACACAAGATCTAGCAGCTTCTATATTAAGGGATCGAAGGGCTTGGAATATAATATTCTGGAGGTCAAAGGAGCTAGGATTAAAATTAAGAATCATCTACCCAGCAAAACTGTGTATAATGTTTCAGGGGAAAATATGGTAATTCAAAGGAATAGAGGACTTTCAAGCATTCTTGATGAAAAAACCAGAGTTCAATAGAAAATATGACATTCAAATACAAGAAGCAAGAGAAGCATGAGAAGGTAAACAGGGCAAAGAAATCATAAGGAACTTATCAAAGTTGAACTATTTACATGCCTTTTTTTTTTTACATGCACTGGGAAATAAGATATACAGGCACTGGGGTATGGATATCTATCTTGCCCTACTGGAAAGTTGGAAGGGGATTGGGGGAGAATATAGGAGAGAGCAGATTGGGGGAGAGGGTATTCAGTGGGAAATCATAAGGAACTTATCAAAGTTGAACTATTTACATCCCTACATGGAAAAAAGATAATTGTAAATGATGAAACTTTTCGCAGTATGAATAGTTGAAGGGAATAGAAATGTGTGTATGTGTATGTATATATATGTATATGTATATATATGCATGTATGTATATATACACATATACATATACACATAAATATATGTCTATATAGGAGGATATATGGGTGTATGAACACATATGTGAATATGCGTATATGTATACAGTTATACATAGATAGAGGGCACAGGACCAATTTTAATAGGAAGGGATGATACTTAAAGGTGAAATTAAGAGGTGAGAGAGGAATATAATGAGAGGAGATGGGGAGAGACAGAATGGGGTAAACTATCCCATATAGAAGAAGCAAGGGAAAATGGTTACAATGGAGGGGAAGAACAGGAAGGCAAAAGGGAATGGGTCAATCTTATTCTCATTGAATTTGGCTTAGGGAGGAAATGACATACAGAGTAAATAGGGTATCTCAATGTACAGGGGAATAGGGGGGAAGGGGATGAAAGGGGAAATGATGGAAGGGAGGGCAGGCTGGGAGGGAGGGAAGTTGGAAGCACCCACTTTTGAAAAGGGAAAGGATTAAAGTAGAGAACAGAACAAGTGGGAGGTGGGATAGGAGGGAGGGAAATATAGTCAGTCTTTTATAATATATCCACTATGGAAATGTTTTGCATAGCTACACATACACAACCTATACTGAACTGCTTATCTTCCCAGTAAGGGTGGGTGACAAGGGAGGAAGGGAATGAATCTGGAATTCAGAGTTTTAAAATCAAGTGCTCAAAAAATATATATGTACATATATATATATATTTATATACACTATTATTAATAGTATTTTACATGTAACTGGGAAATAAGATACACAGGCACTGGGGCAAAAAGATCCACCGCGCCCTATTGGAAAGTTGGAAGGGGTTTGGGAGAAGATATGAAGAGAGCAGATTGGAGGAGGGGATATCCAGTGGGATAGCTATTTTGGGGTGGTGTGTAGGGGAAAAATGGAGAGAAAATTTGAAACTCAAAATCTTATGGAAATGAATGATGTAAACTAGAAGTTAATAAAGCATTTGATAAAAAGAGTCAATAGGGTGGGGCATCCAGGTAGCACAGTAAGAGCACTGGCCCCAGAGTCGGGATGTCCTGGGATCGAATCCGAGCTCAGACACTTAGCACCTACCCAGAAACACCTGGCCGTGTAACCTTGAGCTAGTTACTTAACGCCAATTGCTTAGGTGCGGCCAGGTGGCTCAGTGAGTAAGAACACAGGCCCCAGAGTCAGGATTTTGGGATCGAATCCGAATCCGGGCCCAGATACTTAGCACCACACCTAGAAATAACTTGGCTGTGTAACCTTGAGCAAGTTACTTAACCACAATTGCTTTAAAAAAAAAAAGTCAATAGGGAAAAAAAGCGGTTTAGCAGAAATCTGCTTTATCTGTGTACATATATACACACATATGAATATATATGTATATTTGCTGCAGCAAATAACAGATACACCTATATACAGGATAAACAAATAAAAATTCTGCATATGCTAGGACTGTAAGATGTTTAATTTTATAGAATAATTCTTTGCTTGAATATCTGATATCATTCTCAAAGAACTACATCCAAAACACTAAATTTAGTCATTCTGTAAGTACATGGTAGTGTTAACTGCTGAAAAATGCTCATCTTTTCAGAACACAACATCTTTCATGCCAAAAAACTGTGTTTTCCTACCTACTGTTCCTTTACTTACATATGTGCCCTAGACATGTGATTTTCAGGTACAAGGTTTCTATGGTTTAAAGAAGTTTGCACTAGATGATTTCTCCATTATTATCAAAGTCCTTGATTTCATTTTTGTGTCCATTTCCTCCACTAACCTGAAAGCTAAGTGAGTAAAAGGTGCTAATCCAATCAGTCATAGTCCCTCCTTGGGATAAAAACCACATGACAGGTACTCATGTGATAATTTGCTTTATTTGTCTTATTGAAACAACTCTGAAGCACACTTCATTTGAAAAAAAAACTTTTTTTTTCTAATACTGGTATCAGTTTTCATTGCTTTAAGAAGCACAGAGGCATAAAGATGGAGAAGGCTCTAGACTTGGAATCAGAAAATTTGGTTTGAACATTGCCTCAAACTTACTTCTTGACTAAGTCAAGTGACTCCCCCCACAATGACCCAGAAGCTAAGCAACTGGAAGCTTCTTGCCAATGTTCTGCATGCATGTACACACATATGTGTGTATCAGGGTACGTAAAATACCCCCTCTAGATAACAACACAAGTAGTCACACGATTTTTGACTTACTACTTTCATTAAACATTCTGTGTATTTTGTTTGAATTTAATCTGAAAAAAAAAAAACACTTTTTTCTAATATTGATATCAGTTTCCATTATTTCAAGAAGCAGTGAGTCAGTGAGCAAAGTAAGATACCAAAACTGCAGTAAAGAAAATCTGGATTTAGGGGCGGCTTGGTGGCGCAGTAAATAAGGCACTCACTGGCTCTAGAGTCAGGAGAACCTGGGTTCGGATCCGGCCTCAGACACTCAGACACACACACACACCAAAAAAAAAAAAAAAAAAACTAGCTGTGTGACCTTGGGCAAGTCACTTAACCTCTCTTGTGCCTTGAGGATCAAATGAGACAATATTTGTGAAGCATTTAGCATAGTGCCTGGCACATAGTAGGTGCTATATAAATGATTGTTCTCTTCCCTTTCCTTACCACATTCTCATCCTCTGAATCTCAGCCGCCTCTTAAGGATTATCTTCTTCCATTCAACAGTAAGCCTCTTGAGGGTAGAGCCTATTTTTAATGCCTATAATTCTATCACCATCACTTAGCACAGACAGGTAGAGAGAAATATACTTTACAGCATTACTTTGAGAGTCAAAGAAGAATCCATGCAAAACACATTGCAAATCTGAAAGCAAAGCACTGAATACATGTCCCTGGTGGTCATTCCTATTCGAGGGTGATGTGTCTGAGAAGTCACCTTCAAGAACAGGAGTCCCTGAATTTAACAAAAAAGTTTGTTAACTATACTTCAATATAATTGATTCCCTCTGTAAACCTATGTATATCCTTTTATTCATTTTAAAAACATTCTGAGAAAGGATCCATGACACACAAAAAGATATAAAAGATTCTTGTTCTGGAATAATTCCTGCATTTCAGTTCCCTATGGCATACTCTGGCATTTTAGGAAGATAGTGGGATTGTGAGTTTGAAAGGACCTTGGATATAATCTAGTCTAACTCACTCATTTTACTGATGAGCAAAGTACAATCTATTAAAGCAAAACAATGACTTGTTAAACCGAAAAGAGAGGAGAAAGTCCTTTGGAAGTAAAACATTTAAAACAACACTTTTTGTGGTAGCAAAAAACTAGAAGGGAAGTGGGTATCTATCAAGAGGGTGTAATGGGAATGGGAATTTGAAGATCTTCCCTGCCCCTTAATAAGGCTAAGGTAAATGTGAAGACCTTCTCTGCTTTGAAAATATACTCTGCCCCCTAATAGGAAGATCTCCCCTGTTTTGAAGATAAATTCTACACCTTAATAGGCTGAATATAATCATATGGAGCCTGTGATGGGATACCTTAGATTGCCTCTTAGACAGTTGGTAATAGTTGAACTAACTGTGGTATATGTAATGGAATATTTTTATGCTATAAGAAATAATGAAAGACACAATCTCAAAGAATTCTACAAGTAAATATTGATGCAAAGTGAAATAAGCAGAACCAAGAGAATAGTTTATACAAGTACTGCTACACTGTAAAGAAAAACAACTAATTAAAGCAATGACCAACCACATGATAAACCTTGCATACACATATGGGCACACACACACGTATATATATATATATATATCCTGCAGACCTTTGATTAAGCATGTTACCTCCTGACAAAGAAGTGATAGACACAAAATGCAAAATAAAGCATTCATTTCTGTCATGGTCACTGTATAGATTTGTTTTAACTGACTATATCTGTCTCAAGAGTTCCTTCCATTCTTTCTTTTTTCTTCGTTTCTTAGTTTTCAATTTGGGGGAGCCTTGGGGTAGTGGGCTAAAGTGAATAAGGGATGATAAAGAAAAAGAGGACCAGTGAAACATTAATTTTTTTTAAGAGAACAGAGAGAAGTTCAGAAGGAAGCATAGATATAAATACTATAACTGTTAAAGTAACATCAAAATTTATTATATGCATTTAAAAAACATTCCAACTTACTATTTATTTTTAGCATTCTTTTTTAAAAAAATTTGAGTCCCAAATTTTCTCCCTCCTTCCCACTCCCTCCCCCAACTCACTGAGAAGGCAAACAATACATCAATTATACACATGAAATCATGCAAAACAGATTTCCATATTAGCCATATTTCCAAAAAAGCAAGAAAAATAAAGAAAATTATACTTTGATTTTCACTTAGAATTCATCAGTTCTCTCTCTGAAAGTAGATAAAATTTTTTCATCATTATTTCTTTGGAACTATCTTGGATCATTGTACTGATTGGAGTATTTACATCTTTCAAATCTGATCATCACTACAATATAGCTATTACCTTGCACAATAATCTGGTTCTTGTCACTTCACTTTAAATCAGTTCACATAGGTCTTCACTGCTTTTCTGAAACACTGCCCCCACCATTGTTATTTTCCACAGTATAATAGGATTCTATCACCACAACTTGCTCAGCTATTCCTCAATTTGTGAGCATCAGTTCACAAAGAATTTCCAATTCTTTGCCATCACCAAAAAAAAAAAAAGAGCTTCTATAAGTATTTTTGTACATATAGGTCCTTTTTCTTTTTTTTTTTTTTTAACTTTGTGATAAAGATATAGTAGTAGAATTGCTGGATTAAAGGGTAGGGACAGTTCTATAGCCTTTTAGCATAGTTCCAAATTATTCTCCAGAATTGTTGGAACAATTGTTGGAACAATTTCCTACTCCACCAGCAGGTCATTAGTTTACCTATTTTTACCTCATCCCCTCCAGCATTTGTCATTTCTGAAAGGTATGAGATGGTACCTCAGAGTTGTTTTAATTTGCATTTCTCTAATCAATAGTGAATAAGAGTCTTTTTCATAAACATAGATAACTTTGATTTCTTCTGAAAATTGCCTATTCATATCCTTTGACCATTTTATCAACTGGGGAATAGCTCTTATTTTTATAAATCTGATTCAGAACTCTATATATTTGAGAAATGAGGGCAAGTCTCTTTTATGTGAGAAAAATTTCTCCCTTCTCCTAGTACAGCCTTCTCTATCACCCTTCATTTTTTTTTTTGAGATAACTCCAACACAACCAACTTACACACAAGTCTATGTAGACTCCTTCTAACTGTCCTAATAATAATGAAGGTGTTACGAGTTACATGTATCATCTTCCCATATAGGAAAGTAAACAGTTTATTGAGTCCCTTATGATTACTCTTTCATGTTTACCTTTTTATGCTTTTCTTGGGTCTTATGGTTGAATATCATATTTTTACTCAGCTTCAGTCTTTTCATTAGGAATGTTTTAAAGCCCTCTATTTCATTAAATGGACATTTCTCCCCTGAAGGATTATCCTCAGTTTTGCTCAGTAGATTCATGGTTGTAATTCTAGCTCTGCCTTCTTGAATATCATATTCCAAGCCCTCTATAACTTTAACAGGGAAGCCGCTAAATCTTGTATGATCCTAACTGTGACTCCATAACACTAGAGTTGTTTCTTTCTGGATTCTTGAAGTATTTTCTCTTTGACCAGGAAGCTTTGGAATTTGGCTATAATATTCTTAGGAGTTTTCATTTTGGAATCTCAGGAGGTGGCTGGTAGATTATTTCCATTTCTATTTTACCCTATAGATTTAAGATATCAGGGAAGTTTTCCTTGATAATGTCTTGAAATATGATGTTTAGGCTCTTTCTTTAATCATGGTTTTCAGGTAGTCTAATAATTCTTAAATTATCTCTCCTCAATCTATTTTCCAGGTCAGTTATTTTTCCGAGGAGAGATTTCACATTTTCTTCTTTTTGTTTCATTCGACTTTGTTTTATTGTTTCTTAATGTCTCATGTAGTCATTAGCTTTCACTTGACACAACTGTAATTTTTAAGATGTTATTTTCTGAGAATTTTCTTCAGACAAGAATCTGGTAGCAGAGCAGGTACAGAAGAAAGAATAGAGAACTGAGCCAGAATTTCTTCTGAACAGGAACCCAGGAGCCCAGAACCTGTAATGGTAATGTAATTTTGAATTGGAAGATCCCTTTTGTGTTGGCAAAAGTAGCAGGTACTTAGCACTTAGTAACTGATCAAGCCTCTGTTAGGGAAACAGAAGGTATGAACTCCTGTTTCCTGTTACTGATATAACAGGAAGGGGCTGGCCAAAAGAAGTAGCTAATGCTGTGTATATAAGAAAAGCCCCAGAGAAGCACAGTCAGAATTTCCTTGAGACCGAGATCTGGTGGCAGAGCAGCTACAGAAGAGAGAATGGAGAACTGAGTCCTGAGAACTTGTGGTGGTGGTGGAGCTTCTTCTGAACAGGATCCCAGGAGCGCAGAGCCCAGAGCCAGGAGGCCAGAGCCAGGAACTGGAACCAGGAGCCCGGAGCTCCGGATCCCAGAGCCCCAGAGCCCAGGAGCCAGGAACCCATGGACCAGGAGAGAAGAATGGCCTGCATGCTGACTTTGCTGAGCTGAGAGCAGGAATGGTGAGCTGCCTGCATCGGGACCTGGGCAGAAGCCAGGAGCGGCTGCTGCCTGCGGGAGGAGAAGGAACCCAGGAGTTCGGAATTCAGCCACAGGAAAAGATAAAAACTGAGCAGCAAAGCAGGGGCACTGAATGTGTTTCCTTGCTGCATCCCACAGTTTGGGACCCAGGGGGAGGATGGACTTGTGACTGGTAGGTGGGATGAAGTGCCTTGGACCTCCAAGGATCCCACCTTGTTGGTTTTGTTGCCCAGCCCCCTCTCTGTACTTGGAAGCAGGGGCTGGAGCTGTGTGAGGGGAAGGACACCCCCCTCCACCCAAGAGAACTTTATTTGGACTCTTGTTTTGAATTGAGGTGATAATGCAATGTACTTTGTGTTTGTTTAAGGCCCAGTGGCCACTTAGGTAACTTTAGTTCTGTATCTTGAAAATGTGACCTAAGAGATGTTTAGTGCTAATTCAAAAGTAAATTGACTATGCTATGGGCATGAAAGATCTTGGGGCCAAATGTAATGGAAATGAAAATTTAGAGATCTTCCCTGCCCTTAGGCCCTTTGATAGGCTTAAGAGACTCTGAGAGCCTTCCTTGATTTGAAAATATACTCTGCCTCCTAATAGGCTGAATGTGGTCACATGGAGCCTGTGGCAGGAGGCTTGGTTTTCAGGAATGCCCACACCTTGATGCTGTGTGATTGGGCAGTGGGTCAAGAGGGTGGTTACATTCTCTGACCCAGGAGAAGGCTATATAATCCCTGATGTGAGGTTTTGCTTTGGGGCTCGCTTTGAGAAGTGTTCTGTGATTTGATCAGATGAGACTCTGAGAAGCCGTTGTTAAGAGCCCCCCAGCTTTGAAAAACCCAGATGTTGATTTGGTATGGATGTAATGGTTGGATAGTTTGGAAACCTGTCTACTTGATCTGTTTCTCTGTCTTGACAATTCTGTCTGTATACTCTGAAGTTCAGGGTGCTGACCTTTTTCCCCTGAACTAGGTAAATGATACATATTTGACTGATTAAAGTAAGCTTGTTAACCCATTTTGAGTTGCTTTCCTTTAACAAAGCAGATCCAAGAACCTGTATGGGCAGCCACCCTGAGCACGCTTGGGGTGCTTGCTGATACACCAGGGGACTGAAACATGACTGGGATGCTGAGACTTTGTTTGCTTGCAGCTTGGTTGAGCCTTGAATTCCCTGGAGCAGAAATGGTAAAGGAGCTGATATGGACCAGACCCTGTGAATGCCAGAATCTACCCAGAGAGCTGGTCAAGGAACCGGGAGCTGTCTGCCATTGAACCCAGGTGACAGTCTGGTGAATCCAGGTAGAATCTGGGACCATGGAAGGGTATCCAGGGAATGTGAGAACAGGCCCCAAGTCAAGATGAAAAGACCTCTCCTTGGGTACTGAGCAATTATGGAATTATAGTTTACTAGTGACCTAAGGGGTGGAGGGTTTTGTGTATGATACTTAGTAAGACTTTGCTGAATAAGTGACTGATTGTACTTTGAGACATTACTGATAAGTGACTAATTGAGTTAATCAAGACTTTGCCCCTTGAGTGGAAGACTTTGACTATTGTACTTTGAGACTACTGATAAGTGAGTAATTGAGTTAACTTAAGAGTGACTATTTTACTTTGAGACTATGTTGGGAATATTACATTGTGATTTTCTGTGATAAGTTGTAATACTGTGAATACTGTACCTTGATTTTCCATGGATGTTTTGCTTTTGTTATGGAATAGTGTGATCACTATATTGAGTAATCAGAACCTTACAAAAGCTGTTCACAGTAGCAGTTCTTCTGGAAAGCTTCTGTGCATGGCATTACAGGAGCCCAGGAGGCCCCTCCCCCCAGGCTGGATAAGGTGACTCTGGTTTTTGAACAAGCTGAAGATGACTGAGGAAGCATGACTGGGATGCAGGGACTTTGTTTGTGGCTTGGCTGAGCCTTGAATTCCCAGGAGCAGAAATTGTGAAGGATTTGAGATGGACTGGACCCTGTGAACTTCAGTGTGGAGCAGGACCTACCCAGAGAGGTGGACAAGGAACTGGGATCTGTCTGCCATTAAACCCAGGTGACAGTCTGGTGAATCCAGGTAGAATCTGGGACCATGGAAGGGGATTCAGGGAATCTGAGAACCAGCCCCAAGTCAAGATGAAAAGACCTCTCCCTAGGTACTGAGTAATGATGAAATTGTAGTTTACTAGTGAACTAGGGGTGGAGGGTTTGTGTATTCTCTAATGACTGTACTTAGTGATTAATGATACTTAGTAATTGATTGCTGAATAAGTTACTGATTGAGTTAATTTAGTGTGCCCCATGAGTGGAAGACTTTGACTACTGTACTTTCAGATGATTGTTCTTTATTCTAAATAATGTGACCACTTTGGTGAAAACTATGTGGCCATTTTAATGATAAGCTGTTGAGAATACTATATTGTGATTTTCTGTGATAAGTTGTAACATTGTGAATGCTGCAACTTGATCTACTGTGAATGCTTTGCTCTGATTTGTTATGGAATAGAGCATTCACTATATATATTTACAAAAAAAAGTTATTTTCTTCATTGACATTTTGTAATTCTTTATCCATTTGGCCAATTTGTTTTTTAAGAAGTTATTTCCTTCACTGAATTTTTATGCTCGTTTTCCATTTGACCTATTTTGCTTTTTAATGAGTTCTTCCTTTCAATGTATTTTTTTGCTTCTTTTACCATTTGGCTAATTCTGGGGTTTTTTTTTTCTAATTTAATTTTTTAAGGTATTTGTTTCAGTCTTTTTTTTCATCACTCACTTCTTTTCCTAATTTTTTCCTACCAGTCAACTCTTAACCGCCCCCCCCCCAAAAAAAAAACCCTCTTCCAGGAATTCTTGTTGGATTTGCATCCAATTATCATTTTTCTTTGAGGCTTTTTTTGGTGGTTGTTTACTACTTCTGAGTTTATGTCTTTTTATAGTCAGATTCTTTGTTGTAGTTGTTTGTTCATTTTTCCAGTCTATTTCTTGTCTTTGAACTTTATGTTAAAGTTGGGCTCTGCTCACCTGGGAAGAGGGAGGCACTGTCCCAAGCTTTGTGCTGCTTTTTCCAGAGCTAATTCTGGGGGCCTGAAAGTTTTTGGTGCTTTGATAGTGGTGTGATCCTGGGAGAGGTCTTTACCCAAGAAGGGTTGTTGCTCCACTGTAGCCATAAGCGCTAATAACACTCTTTTTTGTTTTGGACTATGACCAAGGCCTCTGCTCCCTTATGAATGACCCCCAAAAGTCCTCTCTGCCCTGGAACTATGACCCAGAACTGCATATTGCCAAAGAGATGCCAATCAGTGCTAGCTATCCCCAGCACCACCAAAAGGTATCCTGTAATTTCTTTCTGACCAGCTGTACCTTACCATCGCTGGGCTGAGAATTCCTAAAACTGCTATTGCTGCTGCCACTGCTGCATGTGTGGGTCTAGACAAGCCTCCACCCTAAGTTTCAGAGACTTTTCCTCCCAACCTCTTAGGTTTTCTTGGGCTGGAAAAGTGTCTCACTTTAACCTTTTGCTGGTTTTGCCACTCCAAAATTTGATTTGAGGCATTATCTTAAAGTTGTTTAGAGAGGAATGTTGTTAGAGTTCAGCTAGGTGGTTGCCTCTAATCTGCCATTTTCACTCCCTATTATTATATGCTTTTTTAAAAAAAAAGTAAGTTGTAAGAAATGGAGATTTACAGTTTCATACAGAATTTTCTTTTTGTGTACTGCTATGCGTGTCATGCCCCCTTTTTTGGTGTTTAAGTTCAAGATAAAAATGTGAGACAAGGCCAGGTGCAAAGGTGGGGAGTATTAGGCAACAATCCAAAATGCTTCTAATTCAATAATTATAATTCTGAATCCAATGATTATTTTTCAGTCTCTCCTCTTTTTAATTTCTTTGCAACATTTGACAATAGAAACAATCTACTTCTTTTTGGACACTCTCTTCTCTATGGGTTTTCATGATATTGTTCTTTTCTGATTTTCCCACTTAACTGACTTTTTTTTTTATTTTCCTTTGCTGTGTTATTACATATAATACTGATCCATTACTCTATATTCAGATTATCCCAGGATTGTGACCTGGGTCCTCTTTTTTCTATATACTTTCTCTATGTGATCTCATCAGATGCACTAGGTTTTAATTATTATCTTTATACAAATGACTCTCAAATCTACCTAACCAGCCAACTTTTCTCTCTTGAGTTCTGACCCATCTCTATCACCTGGTGTAGCACCAAGGCATTATTTACAGTGCTCATGATCACGATAAAGACGGTGACTATAAGTATCACATGATGTTTGATCGCAAAATATACCAGATTCTCCAGGTAGAGAACAGAACTGAAGCATTTTTAGACACCAGAAAACTGAATCACAAAACCAGTAAGCCGATTCCATCATAGTGCCAAAGATATTCAGAGGCCATAATAAATAACACTGAGAGCCACAGCATCCTTCAGCCTTCCCACAAACCAATACAAGATCAATATTTACTCACAAACCTCTCTATCTCCTTAATGAGTGTCCTCTCTCCCCCAGAGCTCTGAACACCAGCTTACTGTGGGCTCTGCTGCACCCTTCAGCAAACTCCTCCCAGCACAGGCTCCATGTGACTACCTTCACTCCTATGGGGGGGGGGGGCACAGTTTATCTTCATAGTAGGGAAGCTTTCTGTGGGCTCTGATGTACCCTTTAGCAAATTCCCTCAATCACAGGCTCTATGTGATTATATTCAGCTTATTAGGGGGCAGAGTTTACTTTCAAAGCAGGGAGGGATCTTCAAACTCCCCCCAGGTCTATTAAGGGACAGGGAAGATCTTCAAATTCCCATTCCCATTACACCTGGTTATCCCAAAGACATCTCAAACTTTACATTTCCAGGGGGTGGCTAGCCAGCCCCAGAGTCAGGAGGACCTGAGCTTGACACCCACACAAAAAACTAGCCATGTAACCTTGGGCAAGCCACCTAACCCAAATTGCCCTCCAAAAGAAAAAAAAAAAACTCTAAGCTCCCTATTTCTGTTAAAACTGACATTAGAGGGGCGGCTAGGTGGCACAGTGAATAGAGCACCGGCCCTAGAGTCAGGAGGACCTGAATTCGGATCCGGCCTCAGACACTTCAAACACACACACACACACACACACACTAGCTGTGTGACCTTGGGTAACTCACTTAACTCCAACTGCCCTCCAAAAAAAAAAAACCTGACATTAGATCCATCAGAGTCATCCTCAACTCTTCATTCTCCCTCAACTCCAACTTCAATTAGTTGCCAAGTTTAGTTGATTCTGTCTCCATATCATTTCACATCTATGTCCAGTCTAGACCTTCAAAAGCCCTCTCTTAAAATATTGCAATAGCGGAGCGGCTAGATGGCACATTGAGTAAGAGCACCGGCCCCAGAGTCGGGAGGACCTGGGATAGGTTCCAGCCTCAGATACTTAACACCCACACACACAAAAAAAACTGGCAGTGTAACCTTAGGCAAGTTACTTAATCCCAATTGCTTTAAAAAAAATATTGCAATAGCAAAATTTTTTTTTGTCTCTCTGCCTCCAGTTCTTCACATTTTAGTGCACTCTGAATACAAAAGCCAAATAAATATACTTAAAGCAAAAGTCTGAACATGTCACTCTTCTGCTCAAGGGGTTTCAACAGCTCCCTACTGCTTTTAAAATAAAACACAAACTTCCCTGTGTGGCATTTAAGACCAAATATGGCTCCAATCTATCTTTCTAGACTCATTTCATGTTAGAATATGACAGGAGAAAATGCTAAAATAATACAGTTCTTAGGTCATCTATAAACATCAATTAATTGGTGGTTTTCTTAATGAGTGATATTTGTCCAAGGACCAACAACCAAGCTTACACATGAATGATGAGATTGAACCACACTCTTATTGACAGTCTTGGTGTAAATGAAACAGGAAGACATAAAAATGTAGCTAAATAGAAGCATGACTCAAAGGAACTGTGTAAAAGACTTGATTTCATCATGCAATCAAGGGCAATAAAAAATAAAGTCATTTCACCGTACACTTAGTCACCGTGCCTTTTAGTGTTCATGACAAACATAAGCAAAAAGACCACCATGAAGGTAATTGCAGTTTATGAGTTAACCTCAGTTACAGAGGGTGAAGTTGAGAAAGTCTATGAAGAATCTGACAAGTTCTTCAAAATTAAGTCAACATAAATTTTGATATTCAATTCATTTCAATGCAAAAATAGATATGGGGGAGGATGGTGTTAACTCTTGGGAAAGAGGGTTTAAGATTAAGAAATGAAAGTAACCAATGGCTTATAGACTACTCAGAAGCCTTATGTCTATTTACCACAATTATTTTCTTTAAGAGTAAAAAAGTACTCAATACATCAAGAATGGGAAACCACTACCACCACCTCACCAAAAAAAAAAGAAAAAGAATTTTACTATATTGTGACAGAAAATTCCTACCATGTTCCCCGATAATAAGACCTATCCCGAAAATAAGCCCTCCCCTTACTGTGTAAGATTCCTCTAAAATAAACCATCCCCCGAAAATAAGCCCTATTGAGATTGCTACTGTAGTGAAGGTGATCCCCTGCGCTACACGCTACATTACGGTACCCTCTGTATGCACCGCCCTCCCCCCCCGGGTGAAACGCATGCCGCGCTCCGAGCTGCATCCAATCAGAGCTGCAGCAGTGAGTGCGTCATCCTGTTCTTCCCCAGTGATTTGCTTGCTGGTACATTTTTTTGTTCACATTTACCTGTTTATTAAAATTGCTGTCAATGTTCATTAAAATAAGCCCTCTGGTGTTTTTCTGTCCAAAAAAATTAATAAGACAGTGTCTTATTATTGGGGAAACACGGTAATTACATACATAACAGTTATTTCATAGTCAGCTCTATGTGCATAGTCAAGCAATGAATATGGCAAAAGTCAAAATCAGTAACAAAAAAAGAAAGGGTATAGATGAAAAAATAGAAAAAAAAATGATCAAAAATCAGTAACAATAGAAATGTAAATTAAAACAAACCCAAGGTTCCAATTCACTCCAATAGGTTGGAAAATTGAGAGAGAGAGATTGCAACTGTTTAAGGTTTTGTAAAAAAAAAAAATATTTAAAAGGCTAACAATGTACTGCTGGTGGAGCTATGAATTAGTTCAAACCACTCTGGAAAACAATTTGTAACTACACTCCACAAGGCACTAAAATATTTATACTTTTTGACCCAACAAAAATGGTAGGTATATACCCGATAGAAATAAAGAAGAAAGGGATTTATATGTAAAAGCATTTTTATAGAAGTACTTTCTGTTGTGGTAAAGAACTGAAAAGAGGTGCCTCTCTATCAATCAGAGAATGGCTGAACAAATTTTAGATTATGAATGTAATGGAATTTTCTTACACAAAAATTAATATGCAGATTTAGAAAATGGATAGACTTGTATGTACTGATATAGACTGTAATGGTCAGAATTAAGAAATTATGCAGTAACCACTACAAAAAAGTGAAGGAAAATAATATAAAAACAATACAAAAATAAGATCTTAATATTGTGCCCAAAGCAAAAGTCAAATCAAGATTTTGAAAGACAGATGAAATATACCTCCTAAATTGTGGAAGACAGATGGTGGTCTAGAACAGAGGTGTCAAACTTGCAATGTAGCTGGAGCCAGATTAAAATATAATCGGGAATACTTAAAGAAATAAATATAAATGAAACATAGAGGATATTAATTTGTGATTTTCTAATCAAAATAAAGCCTATGGGGATCCACTTCTATTTGTGTTTAACACTACTAGTAGAGAGGAATAAAGAGACATGCATTTTTAGAAACAGTCAATGAGTTGATTTGTTTCTCTTCGCTATGCACAGCTGTTATAAGGGAGGGTTTCTATTTGGAGGGCAGGGAGAAAATAGGTTAGAAGATAATAACTGACATGCAAAAAAAGACACCAATAAAACTTTCCAAAATATACAGAAAAACAAAAAAATACAGAAGAGAATACAAATACTACAATTTTGGTGCTACCATGTCAAATTTAAAAAACATTCTTTTTAAAAAGTATACATAAAACCCCATCTAAGAAAAAGAAATGGAACAAGTCATCAGTGACCTCCCTGGGAAAAAATCTCCAGGGCCAGATGGATTTACTAGTGAATTTTATCAAACATTTAAAGAACAATTGATTCCAATACTCTACAAACTATTTGGGAAAATTAGTGAAGGAGTCCTACCAAATTCTTTTTATGACACAAATATGGTACTGATACCTAAATCAGGAAGAGATAAAACAGAGAAAGAAAATTATAGACCAATTTCCCTGATGAATATAGATGCAAAAATTTTAAATAAAATATTAGCAAAAAGACTAGAGCAACTTATCACAAGAATAATATACTTTGATCAGGTAGGATTTATTCCAGGAATGCAAGGATGGTCTAATATTAGGAAAACCATCAGTATAATTAATTATATATCAACAATAAAATAGCAGAAAACACATGATTATCTCAATAGATGCAGAAAAGGCTTTTGACAAAATACAATATCCATTCTTATTAAGAACATTAGAAAGTATAGGAATAAATGGAGCCTTTCTGAAAATAACAGGGAGCATCTATTTAAAGCCATCAGCAAGTATTACATATAATGGGGAGAAGCTAGAAGCATTTCCAATAAGATCAGGGGTGAAACAAGGATGTCTACTCTCACCCCTCTTATTCAATCTGGTACCAGAAATATTAGAGAAGAAAAAGAAATCAAATTAGGCAAAGAAGAGACCAAGCTATCGCTCTTTGCAGATGATATGATGATATACTTAGAGAATCCTAGAGAATCAAGTAAAAAACTACTTGAGATAATAAATTAATTTGGCAAAGTTGAAGGATATAAAATAAACCCACATAAATCCTCGGCATTCCTGTATATTTCTAATGAAATTCAACAGCAAGAGATAGAAGGAGAAATACCATTTAAAGTTACTGTAGGCATTATAAAATATTTTGGCATCTACCTGCCAAAACAAATCCAGGACCTATGTGAACACAACTACAAAACACTTTTCACTCAAATAAAGTCAAATCTAACTAATTGAAAAGACATCAATCGCTCATGACTGGGTCGAGCTAATATAATAAAAATGACAATTTTACCTAAATTAAATTATATATTTAGTGCCATACCAATCAATTTACCAAAAAACTGCTTTATAGAACTAGACAAAATAGTAACAAAATTCATTTGGAAGAAAAAAAAGGTCCAGAATATCAAGGGAATTAATGAAAAGAAATGCTAGGGATGGTGGACTAGCTATACCAGATTTTAATCTGTACTATAAAGCAGCAGTCCTCAAAACTACTTGGTACTGGCTGAGGAATAGAGTAGTGGATCAATGGAATAGATGGGTACACGAGACTCAGCAGTCAATGACTATAGTAATATACTATTTGATAAACCCAAAGACCCCAGCTTTTGGGATAAGAACTCATTATCTGACAAAAACTACTAGGAAAACTGGAATATAGTATGGCAGAAATTGGGCATAGACCATTATCTAATACTATATACCAAATCCAAGTCTAAATGGGTACATGATCTAGGTATAAAGGTTGATACCGTAAGCAATCTGGGAAAACAAAAAATAGTTTACCTGTCAGTGGCAAGGGGAAGACTTTATGACCAAACAAGAATTAGAGAGCATTATAAAATACAAAATGGATAATTTTGATTACGTTAAATTGAAAAGCAGCTGTACAAACAAAGCCAATGTCACCAGGATTAGGAGGGAAGTGGAAAATTGGGAAAGAATTTTTACAACTTATATCACTGATAAAGGACTCATTTCTAAAATATACAGAGAATTGAGTCAAATCTATAAGAATACAAGTGATTCCCCAATTGATAAATGGTCAGAGGATATCAACAGGCAGTTTTCAGAATAAGAAATTAAAGATATTTATAAGCATATGAAAAAATGCTCTAAATCACTACTGATTAGAAATATGCAAATCAAAACAACTCTGAGGTACCACATCTCACCAGTGAGATTGGCTAAGATGACAAAACAGGAAAATGACAAATGCTGGAGAGGATGTGGACAAATTGGAACACTAATACATTGCTGGTAGAGTTGTGAACTGATCCAGCCATTCTGGAGAGCAATTTGGAATTATGCCCAAAGGGCTATAAATAATTTTATAGTCTTTGACTCAGCAATACCACTTTCTAGGGTTGTATCCCAAAGAGAACATAGAAGTGGGAGGAGGACCCATATGTACAAAAATATTTATAGCAGCTCTTTTTGTGGTGGCAAAGAATTGGAAATTAAGGGGGTGCCCATCAATTGAGGAATGGCTGAACAAGTTGTGGTATATGAATGTAAAGGAATACTATTGTGTTATTAGAAAGGAGGAGCAAATGGAGTTCATATTTACCTGGAGAGGCTTATACAAACTGATGCTGAGTGAGAAGAGTAGAACCAGGAGAAATTTGTACACAATTATAGACACAAGGAATGTGTGATGACCAACTGTGATAGATTGGACTCTTCTCAACAATTCAGGGTTATAAGTCAACCCCAAAAGTCCCATGATGGAGAGAGATGTCTACATCCAGAAAAAGAACTGAGTTTGAATCCAGATTGAAGCCAATTACCTGTTCTTTTTCTTTTTCTTGTTTGGTTTTGTTTCCTCTTTCCCATTGTTCATTCCATCTGATACAATCCTTTTTTATAAGCTGACTAATGTCTAATGTGAAAGTATTTGCAGATCCTATACTTGATTGTATGCTGCCATGGGGGGTGGGCGGGAGGGAGAGAAAATTTGAAACTCAAGGATTTGTGGAACTGAATCTTGTAAACTCAAAGTAACCAAATTAATAAAGACCAAAAATTTTTTAAAAAGGAAAAAAAGCATACATAAATGTTTAGTTTGTTATATAATCGTTATCTTCTTTGAGGTTGAAAGCCTTCTATATCGAGTACTGACAAGTTACTAATAAGAGAAAAAATGTTAAAGATGAGAATACAATATTATCTAAAATTAAATTAGCTACAACTCAACCCATTTTGCCAGTTTTACTGCAAAAAGAGGGAAATGGAGAAAACATGCACTATTTCTTTAAGATGAACTGATGCAAAGTAGACCTGATAATGAGAAGGCAAAAGATCCCATCACAATCATCAAATACATAATCTTCCCATAGGCACAGATATACAGCAGCTAAGGCCAATAATGGTTTTAGTACAAGATAACTTTCAAACCATTACAAGGAAGATGATGCAAAAGCACATACACTGTATTCCCTCACAGAATGATAAACAATTGAAGAGGGGGGGAAAGCTATATGCAAGGCTTAACATCTAGCTAAGACAAATCCGACTAAACTATCCACAGATTAAAGTGATATAAAATGAAACAGACATAAAACAGTTATGCCAGTATTTTAAAAATGATTTATTCTCACGGGCAACATATGACTATCATTTTAGCACACAATGTACTGTATGAAGGAATGGCAATAGCACTGAAGGGGATGAAGTCAGAAAGAGTGGCTGAATCTGACCAAATATGCAGAAAAAAATTTCTGGTGGGGGTGACAAAATTATATAGGCATTTAAGGATATAATTTCAAATTCTCAAAAGATGGAAGATTTCAAAAGAATAGAAATTACCTTTTACTGAAAGAAGATATCAGCAGAACTACTGATCCACATGCCTGTTGTATCATCTCTCTCTCTCTTTTTTTGCTGTTTGGAGGGGCAATTGTTAAGTGACTTGACCAAGGTCATATGGCTAGTAAGTGTTGGCTGAATTTGAACTCAGGTCCTCTTGACTCCAGGGCTGGTGCTCTATTCATTGCACCACCTAGCCATCCCTATATCATCTCTTTAAAATCTTTTTTTCAGAACATCACAAATGACAACAAGTAATTGCACTGATTCCTGGAATGCGATTAAGTTTTCACAGTCAATTTGCTCAAATGAAAACAGATAGAAAAATGAGGGGGTGAGAAATACTTATTGTCCAAATAGAATTAGTATAGAAGATCCATCTCAGGAAGATGAGGTAGACAGGCAGTGAGCAGGACTCAGATTAAACAGCAAAAGCCTGAGTATTCTAAAGGTAAGAAGGAAATAATAAATGACTAAAGGTCTACAGCACAATGGATGTATACCTCTATGGGAAGACAAGACAAAGGATAAAAGTGTGTCTGGTTTGTGATCTGCACTGATGAAATGTGTCCACACCAATAAGATTGCATACCCAATGAAGTAAGAATGAGCTAAGTACTTGAGAGGCTAAAAGTACTATGAAAATTGAGAAGAAAGAGATCACTTCCAGCCAGGGGATCAAGGCAGGCTTGTATGAAAGAAAGTATATTTGAACTAGGCCTTGAAAGATGCATAAAATTTATAGGGAAGGGCATCCCAGATATTAGAAATAGCTTGAACAAAGCAAAGAAATAAAAATGATCTTTACTTTCTATGAACTGGCATAATACTCATGTTAAGTGTCACATTATAAGAATGAGTTTAGGCAATATTCCCTTGCACAGTTTTCTCTCTCATATATATCATGATATATAGTGTGTGTTTGTGCATGTGTGTGTATAGAGAGCCAGAGAAAGAAACTGTGTATAGTACAGAACAGTACAGTATAGCACAGCAGAGTACAGCCCAAGGGTCAGCAAACTACAACAAAATATGGTCTGCAAACTAAGAATTTTTTTGCATTTGAAAACAAAGTTTTATTGGATTTAAAAATGTAAAAATCATTCTTAGCTCACTGGTCCTATAAAAATAGGTGATAGTTTAGATTTGGGCCTTAGGCAGTTGTTTCCTGACCCCTCACAGAGATAATATTACCTTGTAATGCAGTTCTTTCTATCTCTGTCTCTGTTTGTATATGTGTCTCTATATATCTATATACAGATATATCTAGATATAGATAGGTATTTATACATCCAGATATAAATATACAGATTCGAGATACACAGAGACAGAGAGAACTATCTATATCTACATATATAGAGAGAGATACATGTATACATATACACACGTAACACATACGTCTCATCTTCCCAACTAAACTATAAGATCCTGGGGGGCAGGGATCTTCATTTATTTATTTATGTATTTGGCTTTTTATGCCCCTCAGCACCTAAGCATAGGGTCTGTAAATAGTAGTAGTTAAATATTAACTGAATAAATGAACCAGGAAAGTGGAGAGAGCAGTAAATAGTTTGACTGTGGTTTAACTGCCATGAAGAATTCACAATGTCGAATAATTTAAGATTATGGAAGGCTATAAATGTTTGCATGAGGATTTGGAACTTATTTTGTCAGCAATGGGAAGTCGCCAAGAATTTTTAAGCAATGAAGTATCTCAAAATTTTCATATGGCACAAAATATTGAGGTAGGGAAATCAATTTCTCCATGAATCAATGACATTGGCAAGAACAAAGTAGCCAATTATAATGGTTTCAGTACCAAAACTATAAATTCTGAAAGCAACATCTCAGAGAGTAAATTTGTAAAGTTCAGAATTCTCTTAGGAAAACTTCAATTACCCCCAAAAGTACCACAAAGCATAGGAATGACTATTTCTCAGAAGAATTGCAAAATATTAACAACTATATGAAAAACTGCTCCAAATCACTAACTGGAGAATGCAAATCAAATCAACTGCAAGGTTGCCAGTAGGCAACGATGATAAAAGATGCGAACAGTTAATGTTAGGAGGGGTGGTAGAAAGATAGAAGATGCTCTTAGCAAAGCTGTAAATTGATCTAATCATTCTGGAAAGCAACCTGGAATTATACTAAGGAAAGTGACTAAAATACCACTACTCTTTAACTCATAGATCCTGTTGCTAAATAGATAATACAATGAGGTCAAAGATAGAGAAAGGTCCCATTTATACTGAAATATTAATAACAGCACTTTCTATGATGGCAACGTAGAATGCCTAGCAAATGTGGAATGGCTAAAAAATTGTGGTACAAGAATATAATGGAATACTACTGTACTCTAAGAAATGATTAGTAATGAATACTAAGATCTACAGAAGCACTTATATGAAGTGATACAAAGTGAAGGAAACAGAACTGGGAAAAAATTTTAAAAGACTACAACAGTCTAAATGGAAAGAGCAACAACAAAGCAACTGAGAATGAATATTGTGAAGCGATAAGGACAGAACACTGATGGACCCAAAATAGAGATATGAAAAAAGGCTCCTCACCCCACTCCTAGGTAGAGGCAAAGGGCTGCCTTTTATGCTAAAATTGTGTTAAAATATTTAAGCAGTTGATTAAAATATTTCCCCAAGATTGCTCTATGCACACTGCATTAAATGGGGCTTATTTCACAAATCACTAGGTCACTCAAGGAAAAGTATAATTTAAATCAGTTGTCATCTAGCATTTATTTAGTACTTATGACATGCCAATTAGTGTCCTAATTGCTGGAGATGCAAAGAAATATGCTCCCCCCACCAAAAACAAACAAAAAAGCCAGTCCCATCTCTAAAGGAATTCACAGTCTAATGGGGAGACAACATGCAAACAACTCTGTACAAGCTGTATGGGGGATAAAGTGGAGATAAGCAACGAAAGGAAGACACTAGCATTAAGAGAGACTCAAAAAGGCATCTTACAAGATGTGGGATTTTAGCTGGGACTTGAAGGAAGCCAGAGAGGTCGGGAGTCAGAGATGAGAAGGAAGAGAATTCCAGACATGGGGGACAGCCAGTGAAAATGTATGGAATCAGGGGGTGGAATGTCTTGTTAGAGGAATAACAAAACCAGTGTCATTGGATCAGAGAGTGTGTAGCAGTAAGAAAGGCAGGGGTCAGATTATCTGAGATTGGTAAAAAAAAAAAAAAACAACAGGAAGACTGATCAATGGGACAAAATAATTATACAACACATATAATCAATCAGTAAGAATCTATTAAACACCTATTAAACTGCCAGACAGTGTGCTGGGTGATAGGTATAACATGTAAAAGAATGAAACAATTCCTACTTGTGATAAGAGTTTACATTCTAACAGGGAACTGGTAAGAGGCAAACTGGAAAAATAAGTGTCATGAAAACCCAGAGTAGAACATATATAGAAGGAAGATGGCCAGCTGGGTCAAAAGGATTAAGAATTAGTAAAGATTTAGCAATTAAGAGATCAATGATGACTTTGGAGAAAGCAGTTTATGTTGAATGATGAGTCTGGAACCCAGAATGTATAAGTAAAGGAAGTGGAGGAGGAAGTATAGATTTTGGGGAGAGGGAGGAATATAGGATGCTAGCCAGTGGAATGGGAGAAGGCCAGGTCTAAGGAAGATTTTTTTTTTTAAGGATGGAGGAGACTTGGACATGTTTAAAGGAGGCAGAAAAGAAAACAGTTGATAAGGAAAGGTTGAAGATTTGGAGGGAGGGTGAAGATTCAGGATGTAATCTTTTGGAATCAAGTGCATATGCAGAAAGGCTAGTTTTGGCTAGTAGAAGGGGCACACTTCTCTGATAGGTTGGAAGAAAGTTAGTGAGAACATAAAATTATTTCAAGGAATTTTGATATGAAGAGAATGGGAGAAGAGGCTGTTCACACTGAATGACCTTAATTTTTTTCTGTCAAGTAAGAAGCAAGGTTCTCATTTGAGAAAGGAGAGAGGAGGTGGTTCTACGGGCTTGAGCTGGCTTCTATAACTTTTTAGCTTCTCTAAGAATAATGGGAAGTCAATTAGAAGTGTCTTGCTGTAGTGAGGGCCCAGTTGAGGTTGGACAGGATGATTAAGATTTGTATGGGACTTAGTTAGCACTGTTGTTCAATTTCCTCCAGCTTCATTCAGAAGCTAGTGAGTAGGGGAAAGGAAGGTAGAAAGTAAAAGTAGTCTAGGGCTAAGGTTTGGCAAGAGAAAAGTGATGACAGGGCATTTGGGCAAGAGACTCAAGAGCAAAAGAAAGTAAAGCTTTGAAATGGTTAAATATTGGGTTGGAGAGGGAGGAAAAGGAAGTCAAAATAGGGCTAATGACCTAAGAAAATAATGAGAAGTAGACAGGATGGAGAGAGAAGAACAGATTTAGAAGATGTGAAGCACAGGGAGAACAATAAAAAAAAAGTGCTTGATAAAATCAAAGACCCTAACTCCTAGAGTAAGGACTTTCTATCTGATAAAAATTGCTGGGAAAACTATAAAGTGGTCTAGCACAAGTTAGGTAGAGAAGAACAGCTCACACCACATGCCAAATCGATACATAACTAAGGTGTATAAAGGTCATATAAAAAACAAATTAGAGGAGTAAATAAGAAAATAAATCCTTTCAGAACTGTAAATAAGGAAAGAGGTTCATGACCAAACAATAGATAGAAGGACAGAAGATAAAACAGACAATTTTCATTAGATAAAATTTAAAAGTTTTTACACAAAATCAATGTAATTAAAAGTAGAAAAGAAAAAGTTAACTAGGAAAAATCTTTGCAGTAAGTTACTCTAATAAAGATCTCATGGGCAAGATATAAAAAGAACTATTTTGAATATATAAAAACAAGAGTCATTCATTAATACATAAATTGTAAAAGGATATGAACAATTTTCAAAAGGAAGAAATCCAAGTTACCAATGGCTATGGGAAAAAAATACTCAAAATCACCAATAATTTAGAGAAATGCAAATAAAAACAACTCTGAATTTCTATCTCACACCCATCAGATTGTTAAAGAAAACAAAAAAAAGCAAATGACAACTGCTGGAAAGGTCTTGGGGAAATGGGACATAAAGGGACAATTTAGAATTATAGTCCAAAGGTCTTTATACTGTGTGTACACTTTGACCCAGCAATGATGATAATAGTAATATAAAGGACTTTATTTAAGGTTTGCACAGCTCTTTTTATATTTTACTTGATCCTCATAATAGCCTTATGAAGTTACTGCATTATCATAGCATGAAATAGTGCTATTATCTCCATTTTTTGTCAAGGAAACTGAGGCTGAGTGTGTTATAGGTCATAGCTGATAAGTGTATGAGGAAGGATTTGAATATAGGTCTTCCCACACCTCCAAGTTCAGGAGTCTATTCACTACACTACTTAGTAATATCACTAAACAGCCTGTAACCCAAAGGGATAAAATAGGAAAAGAATCTAGATGTACAAAAACACTTACAGTGGTTCTTTTTTGTAATGCTGAATAATTAGAAACTAAGGGGGGTACCCAAAAACTAGTGGATGGCTAAACAAATTATGGAATTTTATTGCACAACCAGGGAAGACTCTTATAAAAGCATACAGAGCAAAGTGAGCAGAAGCAGAAGAATAATTTATACAATAATAACAATATTGTAACAAACAACTTTGAAAAACTTAAGAATTCTGACCAATGCAATGACCAACCAGAGGACTGACTAATTAGGAAACATGTTACATACCTTCTGACAAATACGTGATAAACCCAAGATGCAGAATGAGGTATACATTTTCGTATTCTGCCAAATTGGGAATTTGTTGTACTTGACTATTCATATCTGTAGCAAAGGTTTTGGCTTCCCTTTTCCTCAATTTAGTGGAAAAGAGTTTAGGAAGGGAAAGGGAAGCAAGACATAATGGTGCTGAGAAAAGGGTGGGGGAAAGGACACTGAAACATATTTTTTAAATGTAAAGAAGGAAACAAAAGGCAGAGCAGAAAAAATAAGACAAGAAGGATAGCTCTGAAAGTAACATTTTAAATTTACTACACAATTAGAAAGGCAAGATGCATATGATATACCTAGCTTCACATTCAACCCTTGCTTTCTATTGTGTACATAGAAGTGCTTAATTTCAGTTGACGTTTGTTGTTTAGGATTTTAAAAAAATGAGATAAATTAATACATATTTGCTGATGGATTTTGTGCAGGCCATTCTCCCATACCCAGAACTTCTTGCATCCAGTTTTCCATTTGTTGAAAGCCTTTTCTTCCTTAAGGGCCCAGATAATTTGCCCTCTTTTCCATCTCCCTAAAACTGAAATTGTTCTTGTAGATTCATTTTTATATAGTATTTTAGCAGCTCCTTTGCCCTTAACACATTCTTCTTTATATCAGTTTTTTTGTTTCCCCTCCTTAATCTCCGATCACCATTTTTAGCTACCCAAGGTCCAATAATGTATTGATTTTCACTTTTATATTCCCAGTACCTAGCACAGTACAATGCATTTAATGCATTTCTTAAAAGTGTGTTGCTGAAATGCTGAATTCTGAAAGTAGCTTGGAACAGTGACAAAAGTGATGGGTTTGGAATCAAAGGACGTGATTTCAAGTCCTGGCTCTGCTCTTTATGTGGCCCTGAATCCCTTCATCTATCTGGGCATCAGTTTTCTCTTCTATATCATATCCCTTCAAGCTCTAAGTCTTTGATCCTATGATTTAAAATCACAACGATTTTTTTTTTTTGCCTTTTTTGGAGGGCAACTGGGGTTAAGTAACTTGCTCAAGGTGACACGGATAGTTTTTTTGTGTGGGTGTTGTGTCTGAGGCCAGATCCAAACTCAGGTCCTCCTGACTCTGGGGCCGGCGCTTTACTCACTGCGCCACTTAGCCGCCCCTACAATGACTTTTTTTTAAATTCACATTTAAGACTGATTTTGACTGAAGTTTAAGAAATCATAGATGTTTTCTGGGAAAGATTTCCTTTAAAAGATTTGGATTTTTTCTGATTAAAGATATATATTCTTAGCTCTTAATATGAAACTATTCCCTACACACATTTATTGCTTTCTAGGAATAAAAACCATAATTTCCTAAAATGTAAAATAAAACCCTAGGATACACTAAAATATAAAGGATTTACAAATTCAAGGGAGGTCATCTTGTTTGATGCTCATGCAAAGTAACTTGCCCAAAACTAACCCTATGATATATTCTAAATGGTCAACTGGATAATATAGTCAGAAAAGCCAGGCTCTTTCTTCCTCTATGAGCAAGCAAGCTATGGTCAATCTTATCATTTATAATATTCCTGAATCATTAACTTCCATATCTCATAGGAAAGCTGTTCTTGTTTGTCCTTGGTTCTCAAAGAAGACCAATGACATCAGGAAGGTGACTTACAAGCGAACTGAATTTAAGTGAGGCAGGGCTGTGCAAAGTCACCAGCCTCACTTTCTTCTCCAGAGCATCTGGGTCCAATGGCAAGATATAGATCAGGATGACTGGAGATGGCCCTAGATAGCCTTTTTAAGCTAAGATTTTTATGGGGAAAGTTGGTTGTGAAAACAAGGGAGTCAGCTAGGAGGTGTAGTGGATAGAGCTCTAGGCCTGAAGTCAGGAGGACATCTTGGTGAGTTCAAATCTGGCCTCAGATACTTAGTAGCTGCATCACACTAGGCAACTCATTTTATCATGTTTGCCTCAGTTCCTCATCTGTAACATGAGCTGGAGAATAAAATGGCAAACCACTCCAGTATCTTTGCCAAGAAAACCTCAAATGGCATCACAACTGAAAATGATGGAACAACAACAAGAATATAATATGGTCGGGTTAGTTACTGCTTCAAAACAACCTACTTGGGCTGGCATAGTTCACACAACATTCTATTATGATGAAGGAAATCTCGACTTTAGAGCCATTTTAAGTCCCTCCCTAAGGCTATCTGGAAAGGAGCACTGGGTGGCATCACAGTTTTTTGATAATGTCAATGGAATAGCCTGATCTTTGAACAGTAATCCTTCAAAGAGACTGGAAAAAATGCAGAATGAATACTAGACATTTTAGTTTTAATATGGTTAAATTGTTGTGGACAAAAAAAAAGAGTTGAAAAATGGTTAACAAACTTTTCTCCTCTGATCACAAATTTTAAAAAATTAATATTATTGCCAATAAATAGCAAAGCTAAGAATTTTTTCTCACTTTTTTCCTTGATACTCTCATCCCTTTATGATATTTTGTGACACTACTCTCTCTTGGTTCTCCTTTTATCTCATCTTATTGCTCCTTCTCAGTTGTCTCTGTTGAATTTTCATCCAGGTAGTGCCTGCTCACTGTGAATATACCCCAACACTCTACTCTGGTCCCTATTCCCTCCTCCTTCTCTACTTTTCTGCTTGGTAACCTTAAAAGCTCCCCTATTATAATTATGCAGATGATTATCTGATTTTTTAATCCAGTCCTAACCTCTCTTCTGGCTTCTACTTTCACATCTCCAACAGCCTAATAGACATGTCAAACTGGATGTCCTACAGACATTGTAAACAGCATGTCCAAAATTAAAATAATCATCTTTTCCCAAAAAATAATCCCTTCTCTCTAATTTTTGAATTCTTTTGAGGATACCACCACCTTCTTTTCCTTTACCTGCAATGGTTGGTTTCATCTCCAGGAACATCATGCCTTCCCCCAAGATAAGCTCATCACCTGAAATTTCATCATCATGGAGACTGGTTCAGCTTTGATACTTAACACCTACTTAGCACTTTCAGTTGCCTCTCCCCTCTGAGACTGGAAGGTGTAATGGAAATGCAAATTTGGAAGATCTTCCCTGCCCCTAGGCTAAAGTGCACCTGAAGCCTTGGGTTGGGAGGCTTGTTTATCAGTAAATACTTCTTGATTGGCCAGTGAGTCAATAAGGTTGTTACATTTTCTGAGCCAGGAGAAGGCTATATAAGCCCTGATGTGTAGCTTTGTTTTGGGACTCACTTTGAGAAGTGTTCTGTGATTTGATCTGAATTCTGGGAAGCCGTTGTTGAGAGTCCCCCGGCTTTGAAAAACCCAGATGCTGATTTGGTATGGATGTAATGGTTGGACAGTTTGGAAATCTGTCTACTTGATCTGTTAATGTCTTGATAATTCTGCCTGTATACTTTGAAGTTCGGGGTGCCGACTTTTCCCCTGAACAAGGTAAATGATATATGTCTGACTGATTAAAGTAAGCTTGTTAACCCATTTTGAGTTGCTTTCCTTTATCAAAGCAGATCCAAGAACCTGTGTGAGCAGCCACCCTAGGAACTCCAGGGTGCTTGCTGCTACAGAAGGCTAGAAGGGGATGCAATAAACTCCTCCCAAAGTCTCATTTTATAGAATGCTCAAAACTTTTCATCTGGCTTTATCTTTCATCAGCTGCTTTGCTAGGTTTCAATTCCAGCATCCTCAACTGGGTCCTGAACCTTCCCCACCTTTCACCTTTGTATACTGTCATCCCTTATTAGATTATAAATTCCTCAAGGGCAAGGACTGCTTTTGTTTTTCTTATTAGCATCCCTAGAACTTAGCTCACCGACTGGCACACAGTAGATGATTAATAAATGTTTACTGACTGACCACCCTCCCTGACATGGAGGCTGACAAATTAGGTATCATCCATGACTCCCTCTCTCCCATACCCCCATATCTAATTTGTTGCAAAGACCTTCCGGAGATTCCTCCTTTACACCATCTTCTCTCCTCTAACACTGTTATCACTATTACAGGCCCTCATCATCCCCCACTCCTGGACTACTGCAATAACCTACTGGTTGGTCTCCCTGCCCCAAGCCTCTCTTTAATCCATCTGCCCCTCAGCTGAATAAATGACTGATTTCCCTATACTTAGGGCAGGTCTGACCAGGTCACCACCCTCT
>NW_027186473.1:48290488-48306683 GCF_028583685.1 Petaurus breviceps papuanus
ATTCCATAAACTCTAGTGGCTTCCTAATGCCTCCAAGAGTAAATATAAAATCTTCTCTTTAGCTTTTACAGCCCAAATTGACCTGGCCCCTCCCTACCTTCCCAGTCTTCTTACATGTTATTTTCTTCCAAATACTTGGCAATCTAGTGACACAAGCCTCCTTGAAGTTCTTCACACAAGTCACTTGACCTCCTGCCCCCATTCATTTCACTGGCTGTCCACCATGCTTGGAATGCTCTCCCTTTCATCTCTGACTCCCAGCTTCCTTCAAGTCCCAGTTAAAATCTCACTTTCTGAAAGAAGCCTTTCTGAATTCTCCTTAATGCTAGTGCTTTCCCTCTGGTGATTTGTTTCCAATCTTTCCCACTGATGGCTTGTTTGTACATAGTTTACATGTTGTTTTCTCCATTACACTTGGGAACCCCTTAAAAGCAGGGACTGTTTTTTACCTTTATTTCTATCTCCAGTGCAGGCCCATAGAAGGTGCTTAATAAAAGATTGTTGATTTGACTTACATGAGAAAATAAAGCAACCTATAATATACTCTAAATTTTGTATACTGGGAGGCATTTATGGGGCAAAAAAGAACATCTTTAAAAATTTAGTTGGATTTTCCATTGAGTTTAATCAGTCCTACAACCAATGGAATGATTATGCATACTTTGCTCAAAAGATCTTGTAACAGTTCACACTAATTTAATGACCTGTCTTAGCCTCTAAGTCAGGAAAACCAGCAAGAAAGCAAAACCATGCAGAACTTTTAGTGGAAGAATTTGAAGAGAAGTTTAGTATCCTCCTCACCTTGGCTTTTTAAAAGAAAACAGTGCTGTTTCTTCTCCTCTAACTTATAAAAGCAGGAAAGTGGTGAAACAAATTCATCAAATGGAAGCTATTTAAATGCCAGCCAAATTCTCTACAAGGTCCTGAGCTCCACAGTATTCAGCGATAACAGTCTACAGCAGCAGCCAAAGGTTATGGTCTATTAGTGACAAGCTGGCTGCATGTGCTCTTCCAGCTCTGCAGGGACACAAATTCTATGACCGTCTGGTACATTTAGTGTTATTGCTTCTCAGGAAAATGGTGGAGATATTCATACGGGTCCATGTGTATTCTCGTGTGTGTGTGTGTGTGTGTGTGTAGATTTATACTACCACACAAGGTAAAATTAAGGACGTTACCAAAAAGAATCATTTTCTTTTGCAGCCTTCTGAATTTTTTATGCTCTATTTATAACATTTAAGCTGTTTTACAAGGTTGCCTTCAACCACTGTATCAAAAATATAGTTGTTAAACTATTTAAATTACTGTGGTACTATTAAAGTTAATATTATTTTCAAAAGAGTTCAAAATATATTTTCCCTAATACATGAAGCTAGAACCCTGCTTAAGGAATAGTTAAATTTTCTTTTTTAAAAATTATAAGGGTAATGTAGGTATCTATAAGTTTGTGTATTTATATGTGTATATAAAGATATCTACATACACATACGTATATATACTAAATATGCACACACACACTATATATATATATATATTTAAATATGCACACACACAGAAGTGTGTGTGTATAAAAACAAACAACAAACCAGTGTGAAATAAGAACATTGCCACTGAAAGTGAACCTTATTAGAGATCAGACATAAGCCTAGCAATTAAGGACAACAATGACATCTAGTGGACATTTCAAACAGTCCATGCTTACCTCTCCCAAATGAACCAAACTGGTTTACTTTTACCCTTTCAAAAATCACCACTAAATAAGAAATACAATAGAACTCTGAACAACAACAACAACAAATGGAAAAAAGCTTACAAGTACATGAGATCCAAACAAAAAAGAGATTAAAAATTCTGTTAGGGGAGTGGCTAGGTGGTGCAACGAATAGAGCACCAGCCCTGGAATCAGGAGGACCAAAGTTCAAATCTGGCCTCAGACATTTAATACTTACTAGCCATGTGACCTTGGGCAAGTCACTTAACCCCAATTGCCCTGCCTTCCCCCTCCGAAAAGAAAAAAAAAATTCTGTTAGGGTTTTCCAATTAATATAGGTTTCTAAACAAACAGGCATCTTAGCTCTCTCACAATTACTCCAACAAAAACCTAAAATCCCATCATGCTGAAAAGATCAATAAGTCTAATGAGAACCTTCAATACTAAGTGACTTCTTATATCCTAGAACTGCACAAAAATGTAACAGAAAGAAGAAAACCATCCCAAATTTAATGTCTTCAAACATACTGAGAGAGTTAAATAAGAAAGTTTTGGAGGTGAACTGATGCTGTTCTGAGGTTTTTAAGAGAAGGGAAGGTAAAAAGAGGAATACACTAATGTACATAGGAGGAAGAAGGGAGTGCAACTTGTGATTTCTCATGACTGGGGTATGTGAAAAGAAAAGTATACTATGAACACAGAGGAAGGAGTGAGTGGAATATGCAGGAGATAGACCTCAATCTTATTTGAAATGAACAAAGACAGGTTAAACACATACACAATTGAGTATAAAAATACATCAAAGAGGAAAAAAATCTATATGCACATTAACCATGATCAAAAACAAAACAAAATCCACAAGCCTCCATCTGTATTCTGAGTTGACACTCTCCATGTGGAGGTGAGTAGCAAGTTGGTTGGTCAAGCAAAACAAATTCCATTCTAGGATAAGGCAGAGAGATGGCACAGTGGTTGGAGAATGGAAACTGGAGTCAGGAAACCCTGAATGCAAACCTAGCCTCAGACATTTATTAGTTGTGTAACTTTAGGCAAATCATTTAACTTCTATCTGTCTCCATTTCTTCAACTGTAAAATGGGGGTAATAAAACAGCACCTACCTCCCAGTGTTGCTATGAAGATAGAATGAGATATTTGTAAAGCACTTAATAAAAGTTAGTTATTTTTATTAGCAAAAATGTCAATGACTTTATATTTTCAAAGTATAATCTTTCTGAAAAGTGTCATAAATGAGAGTAAAATTCAAGAAAAAAGGAAAATGAAATATTTCTAAAATAGCTCCAAAAGAGAAGCATGCAGAAATTGCATTTTTAAAAGTACTTAAGATTTTCCTTTCATGTTACGGTAACTTGTTTCTACCAAAAAGCCATTGTAAAATTCTACTGCACAAAAGACTAAAAGATTAGGTACATTTGAAAAGTTATAATTGACTTACTCTGATTTCTTGAAGGTTGTGAAAATTATTTCCCACTCTGACGGATATCTTGCTTGGAGTATAGCTTTCATCTGATTTGTAGTCTGCATAAATACATAATGTCTTCACTGTTGTTTTTCTTCTATGAATAATAAAGTAAAAAAAATTAATAGTATAAGAAACATGTCTTTGGTAAAGAATCAAGTCAAAAAGCACTGATAAACACTTAACCATGTGCCAGGCAATGGTTAAGTGCTAGGGATACCAAGAAACGCAAAAAACAGTCCCTGTGTTCTCAAGGACAGTAGAATGGGCAATAGCATGTAAACAACCAGGTACGAACAAGATATGTACTGGAAAAATTGAGGATAATCCCTCAATTTTCTTCTCAAGAGAGAAGACAAAGACACTAAGTTTAAGGAAGACTAGAAAAACTTATTGTAAGAAGTAAGACTTTATTTAAGACCTGAAAGAAGCCAGAAAAGCAAGGAGGTGGAGATCAGGAAGGAGAGCATCCCAAACATAAGAGAGAGCCAATAAAAAATACAGAGTTGGAAGATGAAGTATCTTGTGAAAGAAACATCAAGGAAGTTAGTATCATAGAGTACATGGAGGAGCACAATTTGTATGAGAGAAAAGATAAGAAAGGGCACATTTTATGAAAGGTTTTAAAAGCCAAAGAGAGGATTTTATATTTGACCTTGGAAGTATTAGGGAGCCACTAGAGTTTACTAAAGGGAAGTGGGATTGACATAGTCAGTACTGTGCTAAATTTAGAAAGATCATTTGGACAGCTGAGTGGAAGATGAACTGAAGCAGAGAGACTTGAGGCAGGGAGACCCAACCATGAGGATATTGCAACAGTGAGGTGATAAGGGCCTTTCTCAGAGTGTCCAAGAAGAGAAGACATGTATTTTAAAATATCTTCAGGACATCCAGCTCGAGATGTCTTAATTGGTGGTTAGAGATAAGAGACTGAAAGTCAGAAAGAAAGTTAGGGTTGGATAAATAGATCTGAAACTGATTTATATATAGATTATAATAGAATTCCTTGGAGCTTATAAGTTCAGGTAGAGTATTTTGAACTGAATGATGACGTGATTTAAATACAAGAAACATTTATATGCCCAAAGACAACATTTTGTGGAAAATTTGGTTATTTCATATTACAGTGCTCATAATAAGCATCTGCAAAAAGATGACCATGAAAATAATTACAGTTTAAATGTCAATATTTGTTGCAGAGTAAAGATGGTAGAGAAATTATATAGAGAACTTGTTAAGACCCTCCAAGTTAAAAACAACACGTACTTTGATATTCAGTGACTTCCATGCAAAGGTAGGCATAGGTAAAGATGTCAAAAAAAAAAAAGAAAGTTGGAAAATACAAATCAGGAGTAAGGAATGAGAAAGTCCAGAACTGTAGACTAAGCATGAAAATCATACCTACAAATCACTGATAGTTTCTTTGAGAACAAAATCAGAAAATGTTGGACATGGTGAGTTGATTAGCACAAACCATCTCTGGCCACTTCCCTAGGTTTCCCAACCTGCCAAGGACAAAAGGCCAGACCCAGATTGCCTCCTGGGATCCCCAAATTGTTCCCAGGACATCAGGCATGGTTCTACTATGTCTTGATGATCTTCAAAGAAGAGCAGAAAGAGAGCAGAAAAGAGGATCAGGGAGGGGAAGGTTAAGGGAAATCTTTCTCATATGATCAAAGTAGACATCTATACAAACAAGCAGGAGAGGGTGAAGAGGGAGCAATTGACACGTGAGCCTCACTCTCATCTGCACATATACATGTGTGTATATGTATATAAGTCTAAATGTATATCTATATATTTCCTTCCACCACCCTAATACTAAGAAACATCTCATGAGTTACAAATATCATCTTTCCATGTAGGAATGTAAACAGTTCAACTTTAATAAATTCCTTATGGTTTCTCTTTCCTGTTTACCTTTTCATGCGTTTCTTGAATCTTGTATCTGAAAGTCAAATTTTCTATTCAGTTCTGGTCTTTCCATCAAGAATGCTTGAAAGTCCTGTTTCATTGAATACCCATTTTTTCCCCCTAAAAGATTATATTCGCTGAGTTTTGCTGGGTAGGTGATTCTTGGTTTTAATCCTAGCTCTTTTAATCTCTGGAATATCATATTCCAAGTCCTCCAATCCCTTAATGTAGAAGCTGATAAATCTTGTGTTATCCTGATTGTGTTTCTACAATACTTGAACTGTTTCTTTCTAACTGCTTGCAATATTTTCTCCTTAACCTGAGAACTCTGGAAATTGGCTACAATATTCCTAGGAGTTTTCCTTTTGGGATCTCTTTCAAGAGGTGATCAATGGATCCTTTCGATTTCTATTTTACCCTCTGATTCTAGAATATCAGGGCAGTTTTCATTGATAATTTTTTGAAAGATGATGTCTAGGTTCTTGTTAGATCATGGCTTTCAGGTAGTCCAATAATTTTTAAAGTTATCTCTCTTAGATCTATTCTCCAGGTCAGTGGTTTTTCCAATGAGATATAGCACATTGCCTTCTATTTTTTCATTGTTTTGGTTTTGTTTTATAATTTCTTGATTTCTCACAGAGTCATTAGCTTCCATTTCCTCCATTCTAATTTTAAAGGAACTATTTTCTTCAATAAGCTTTTGGATCTCATGATTTTCTTGCATCACTCTCATATCTCTTCCCATTTTTTCCTCTACTTCTCTACTTGATTTTCAAAATCCTTTTTGAGCTTCTTCATGGCCTGAGACCAATTCATATTTTTCTTGGGAGGCTTTGGATGTAGGAGCTTTGACTTTGTTGTCTTCGTCTGGTTGAATGTTTTGATCTTCCTTGCCACCAAAGTAAGATTCTATAGTCTGATTCCACCTCCCTTCCTCCCCCCCCCCCACTGTTTGCTCATTTTCCCAGTCTATTACTTGATTTTTTAACTCTTTATTAAGGCAGAACTCTGCTTCCAGTGTGGAGGGTGTACTGTCCCAGTCTTCCGGGTTTTGTACAGATGTTTTCAAAGATATTTCTAGGGACCTGTAAATTTTCTGTTCTTCCAAGGTGGTATGATCAAAGGAGAGGTGTTTACTCCTCTCCTGGTCTGTGCTCTGGTATGTGAGTGACCACAAAGCACTGTTTTCTGCCTTGCAACTGTGAGGATGATTCCCTCTCCACTGCCGCCACAAGCTCTGCCATGTTAGCACTCCTCCTCACCCCAGGACTGCCACGCAGGTCAAGGAATAGGCAAAGCAAGAGAATCCTGCCTCAGCGCCAGCAGAGATCCCTGCAATCCCACTCTGATCAGCTGCTTGATCTCCCCATCATGTGTGGGCTGAGAGTTCTGGGACTAGTCGCTGCCAGTACACCATCATCCTGGGACTGGGGATGGACTACACTCCTCTCTCACTTGTTGGGGGTTGAGAAGTCTGGAAACCACCACAGCTACTAGTGATTCAGTCCCCTGAGGCCTGCTCCAGGTTTGCTAGGGCCCCATCTGTGCCAGCATGGCCCAGGTCGGACTGTGCTTCTCTCTCAGATTGGTGCAAGAGACCTTTCCTGTCAACCTTCCAGGTTGTCTTGGGCTAGAAATTTGTTTCACTCTGTCACGTTTCAGATTCTGCTGCTCTAGAATTTGTTTAGAGTCATTTTTACAGGTATTTGGATGGGTTTGAGGAAGAGTTCAAGCAAGTCCCTGCTTTTACTCCACCATCTTGACTCTACCCCCATTTGGTAATGTTCTACAACAACAGTCCACTACTTGTCTACTGAAGCATAAAGCATGTTTCACCATCAGTCTTAAGACATTATTGTGCCCCATACTCTTTAAGAAGGTAAGAAAACAAATAATGCACTTAAGACCAGCTTACATTTTTAAAAAAAATTATTTTGGTCCTTAAAGGAATAAGCTACAGTTATCTTGAAAATTCTCTTATGTGGAACATATCACTCCTCAGCAATATCTGTATAATATAACTTACTGACTACTTCATTATCCGTCTCATATATGTATAATTACGTGTATTTAAAGTAATTATATGTATAAGTATGTATGTATATATACAAATATATATGCAAATAAAAATGTTAACGTTTATAGAACATACTGAGGGATAATCTTGGGTCTAATTCTCTCCCTAAGCTTATAGAATAGAAGGCACAAGGAAAAAATCAAAATTAACTCATCTCTTGTTAAGTATGAAATCATCTTCTTGCTACAAAATTTAAAAAGAGGGATAAATCTCAGGGAATAAACAGAGAAATATACTTTTCCTCATGCCCAGAAAGGAATTTAGATAAGAGCAACATGAGGAAAAAACATTACCCTAATATAACTAACAATTATAACAATAATAACTAACAACTGCCAAAATGAAAATTATAAATTTTTTTACTTAAGTTTTTCAATGACAGAGATGTTAAAAGAAACCTGGTTGTACCTCATCCTATTCAATAAGGCAAACTCAGGAAAAAGAAAGGCAAAAGTATTTTCACTAACATACTAAGGCAGCAAGCAGCTAGAGTAGGGCCCCCAGTTTTAGAGACAGGGGTAAACAACTTCCACATAAGGGAAAAAGTATTACAGGTATCATGAAGAAAACGGTTTTTTGCCACTTCAGCTCTTCTCCATATGTAAGTGTACATGCGCAAGATTATTCCCTGTCACCTCCTGTAGGCTGATTATGCACTACACAAAGTCTAAGTAAGATTTAAACAGTCACCCAGATTGACTTTGAGTAAGTGCTGACTTTGTACAGACAATTGTACTTATTTTCTATGTACATGCCATTTACTGTCAATAGAATACATATTTCTCAGCAGTACATGGCATCTTTACTAAACATGAGATGTATTAAGTCATAAAACCCAGAAAAGCAGAATTATTAAGCATATCCTTTTACTGATTACAATGAAACTGAAATCATTCCATGAAAAAGTCATTGAAGAAAGAATTAGAATGAATTATCAATCAAAATCCCTACTGAATAAAAAGAATTTTTAAATAAAATATTAGCATAGTGGCAACAGCGATAAAATAAAAGATTATACACTATGATCGGGTAGAATTTAAATCAGATAAAGCTTTTGACAACAGGTAATGTCCATTTCCATTAAAAACACCCAAAAGCATAAGAATAAATGGTCCTTTTCTTAACATGGTAAACAGTATTTATTTAAGATGAAGAGCTAGTATTATATGTAATAAGGATAAGCCAGAGACCTCTCCGATAATATCAGGGATAAAGCAAGGATATCCATTATCATGACTATTATTTGATATAGTGCCAGAAATGTCAGCTATAGCAATAAAATAAGAAAAAGAAATTGAGGATAGCCAAAAGAAAATAAAAAAATAAATTCTTACTTTTTTGCATATGACATGATGTTTTACTTAGAGAATGCTAGAGTCAATTAAAATAAATTAAAACAATAACTTAATCAAAGTGGCAGGATATAAAATAAAACCCAAAAAATCATCAGCCTTGATTTTTATTCCCAATAAAGCCAAGGAAGAGATAAAAAGAGAAATCTAATTCACTATAACTACAGAATGAATAAAATATTTAGGAGTCAGAATACCAAGGCACATATAAAACCTGAACCTCAACCCAGAAGCCATATGAATACAACTATCAAACAATCTTTAACAGAAATAAAGACATGCTAGAATAATTAAAGAAAAATGAATTGCTCTTGGTAAGCTAAATCAATATAATAAAAATCATAATACTATATAAGTTAATGTATTTATTCAGTGTCATAAAAATCTACCATCAGATATTATCATAGCACTAGAAAAAATGGTAAGAAAATTCATCTGAGGGAGCAAAAGGTCAAGAATCTCAAGGGAAATAATGAAAAAAGTAGAAAGGAAGGAGGCTTAGAAGTACCAAATCTAAAACTATACTACATGACAGTGATCAACAAAGCTATGTGATCCTGGATAAAAAAAAAAACAGCCCAAGTAAATAAAGAGGTTAGATCAGTGAAAGAGATTAGGTACATAACATATCGAAGCAAAAGGACATAGTAGCGTAATGTTTAATAAACTCAAAGATTCTAATTTCTGAGGCAAGAATCTAATAGCAATAAGAAATACTGAGAAAACCATAGTTTGGCAGAAATTGGGTTTAGACTAACATCTCACACCATATATGAAGATAAGTTCCAAACAGATGCATAACTTAGACATAAAAGGTCAAACAAATCAGAAGGGTAAGGAAGCAAATAGTTATTACAACAGTACACAAAGAAAGAGTACATGATCAAATTACAAAGATGACCAAAGAAGACAAAAACAATTTTGATGACATTCAATTTTAAAAGTTGCAAAGACAAAATTAATACAGTTAAAATTAGAAAAGAAGCAAGTAACTTGGAAAAAAATCACGGAAGGAAGGAAGGGAAGAAAGGAGGAAAAAAAGACAGAAGAAAGAGACCTAAGCTATTGACAACCATAACAAAAAAAATATTCCAAATTTTCATAATTAGAGCAATACAAATTAAAGTGATTCTGAGGTTCCACCCTCACACCCATCAGATTAGCAAACAACACAAAAAGCGAAATTTCAATTACTGCACTAAGGCTCTATTGGAGTAGCTATGAATTGGTCCAAGCATTTTAGAAAGCAATTTGGATGATATCCCAAAAAGCAATTAAATCATGCAGATCCTCGTCCCAAAAAGACCATGATTAGGCCTAAAGAAGAAAAGGACTCTGGGAGCAGAGCCAAGATGGCAGAGTAGAAGAAGGACCCATAAATATGAAAATATTTACAGTAGATGTTTTTGTAGTAACAGGAAACTGAAAATTAAGGTGTTCATCAACTGAAGAATATAATGTACTGTACTATAAGAAATGATAAAATCCCAAGGTTCAGAGAAACGTGAGAAGATTTATAAGAATGGATGCAGAGTAAAATTAGCATAAGTAGATTACAATTTATACAATAATAAAAACTTTGCATTCCAAAAGACAAAGGATAAAGCATGCTATGCAACCTCCAGACAGGAAATAGATGGCTTGAGAAAGTAGACCAAAGCAAATTTTTTTCTCTTTCTTTCATTTTCTTGCTTTTTTCTTTTAAAAGAACATGGCTAATATAGGAATGAAGATATTTATTTTGTATGACTACACATATCTGTAATTTGTTTTGTTTTTCTTGACTTCTCAATAAGTGGGGTTGAGAGAGATTTTGGAACTGAAAATAAAATTGAATTTAAAAAAATTTTAAAGATAAACATATTTGAAAGATTTATGAATTCTAACTCACCTCCTGAAAGAGAGGTGAAGAACTCAATGTGCAGTATGGAACACACTTTTTCAGCTGTAGTCAGTGGGTGGGGTTGTTCTGCTTGATTATGGTTATCCAACACAAAGATTTTGCTTCTATCTCTTGTGTTGGTGGTAAGGGCCATGGTGGCTAGTAACAGTTATCAAAACAGGGTGGAAAAGGAACCATTGAAGCATTTTTTAAAATGCATAAAAAAGAACAAATTTCAATAAGAAACACAATCATATACTTTGTATATGGAATTCCTTGTCTTATTTGGTCTTAAGCTCAGGAGGAAAAAAAATCAAAAGAAAAAAAAATTTCCCCCTTCTTCCTACATATTACTGCACTTAGATATTAGGTAAAAAACTGGAAAATAGGCACACAAATATATCATTGGTGAGGACCTGCAGTTGGTCCAACTGCAAACTGTCTTTCTTACAACGAATTCCATATGGAAGAGGGGAGACTTTCTTCACCAAACCCCCCAAAATGACTGCTATAAAGAAAAAAGTCATCAATTCTTTTTCCCATCTTTTTTTGTCTTTATTAATTTGTTTACTTTTAGTTTACAAGACTCATTACTACAATTCCTTGAGTTTCAAATTTTCTCTCATTTCCCTCCCTCCGCCATCCCTCCTTCCCCCCCCCCGCCCCCGGCAGCATACAATCAAGTATAGGATCTGCAAATACTTTCACATTAGGCATTTATCAGGTTATAAAGAAGGATTGAAACAGATGGAATGAAGAATGGGAAAGAGGAAACAAAACCAAACAAGAAAACGAAAAAGGGCAGGTAGTTCGCTTCAATCTGGGTTCAATCTCAGTAATTTCTCTGGATGTAAACATCTCTCTCCATCATGAGTCTTTTGGGGTTCATGTATGACTCTGGATTTCTGAGAAGAGTCCAGGTTATCAAAGTTGGTAATCACACATATATTGTGTCTGTAATTGTGTACAAATTCTTCCTGCCTCTACTCTTCTCATTCAGCATCAGTTCATATAAGCCTCTCCAGGTAAATATGAAGACTGTCTGTTCCTCGTTTCTTATAGCACAATAGTATTCCATAACATGCATACACCACAACTTGTTCAGCAATTCCCCAATTGATGGGCACCCTCTTAATTTCCAATTCTTTGCTACCACAAAAAGGGCTGCTATAAATATTTTTTTACATGAGTCTTTCTCCCACTTCTATGATCTCTTTGGGATACAACCCTAGAAGTGCTATTGCTGCATAAAAGAGTATGAAATTATTTATAGCCCTTTGGGCATAATTCCAGATTGTTTTTGAGAATGGTTGGATAAGTTCACAACTCCACCAGCAATGCATTAGTGTTCCAATTTGTCCACATTCTTTCCAGCATTTGTCATTTTCCTGTTTTGTCATCTTAGCCAATCTCACTGGTGAGATATGGTACCTCAGAGTTGTTTTGATTTGCATTTCTCTAGTCAATAGTGATTTAGAGCATTTCTTCATGTGCTTATAGATATCTTTCATTTCTTTCTCTGAAAAGTGCCTGTTCATATCCTTTGACCATTTATCAATTGGGGAATGACTTGTATTCTTATAGATTTGAATCAATTCTCTGTATATTTTAGAAATGAGTCCTTTAGCAGTGACATAGGTTATAAAAATTCTTTCCCAATTTTCCACTTCCCTCTTAATCCTGGTTACATTGGCTATGTTTGTACAAGCTTTTCAATTTAATGTAATCAGAATTATCCATATAGCATTTTATAATGCCCTCTAATACTTGTTTGGTCATAAAGTCTTCCCCTCTCCACAAATCTGACAGGTAAACTATGCCTTGTTTTCCCAGATTGGTTAGACTATCAGCCTTTATACCTAGATCATGCACCCATTTAAACTTGATTTTGGTATATGGTGTTAGATAATGGTCTATGCACAGCTTCTGCCCTACTATATTCCAGTTTTCCTAGCAGTTTTTGTCAATTAGTGAGTTCCTATCCCAAAAACTGGGGTCTCTGGGTTTATCAAATAGTAGATTACTATAGTCATTGACTGCTGAGTCTTGTGTACCCAGTCTATTCCACTGATCCACTACTCTATTCCTCAGCCAGTACCAAGTAGTTTTGAGGACTACTGCTTTATAGTACAGATTAAAATCTGATATAGCTAGTCCACCATCCCTAGCATTTCTTTTCATTAATTCCCTTGATATTCTGAACCTTTTGTTCTTTCAAATAAATTTTGTTACTATTTTTTCTAGCTCTATAAGGTAGTTTTTAGGTAAACTGATTGGTATGGCACTAAATATATAATTTAATTTAGGTAAAATTGTCATTTTTATTATATTAGCTCAACCCAGCCACGAGCAATTGATTACTTTCCAATTAGTTAGATTAAATCCAATTGGTTAGATCTGACTTTGTGTGAAAAGTGTTTTGTAGTTGTGGTCATATAGTTCCTGGGTTTGTTTTGGCAGGTAGATTCCCAAATATTTTATAATGTCTACAGTAACTTTAAGTGGGTTTTCTCTTTCTATCTCTTGCTGTTGAATGTCATTAGAAATATACAGGAATGCCGAGGATTTATGTGGGTTTATTTTACAACCTGCAACTTTGCCAAATTTATTTATTGTCTCAAGTAGTTTTTTACTTGATTCTCTAGGATTCTCTAAGTATGTCATCATATCATCTACAAAGAGTGATAGCTTGGTCTCTTCTTTGACTAATTTGATTCCTTTGATTTCTTTTTCTTCTCTAATTGCTACTGCTAACATTTCTGGTACCAGATTGAATAAGAGGGGTGAGAGTAGACATCCTTGTTTCACACCTGATCTTATTGGAAATGCTTCTAGTTTCTCCCCATTACATGTAATACTTGTTGATGGCTTTAAATAGATGCTACCTATTATTTTAAGGAAGGCTCCATTTATCCCTATACTTTTTAGTGTTTTTAATAGGAATGGATGTTGTATTTTGTCAAAAGCCTTTTCTTCATCTAGTGAAATAATCATGTGTTTTCTGCTAGTTTTATTGTTGATATATGATCAATTAAACTGATGGTTTTCCTAATATTAAACCATCCTTGCATTCCTGGAATAAATCCTACCTGATCAAAGTGTATTATTCTTGTGATAAGTTGCTCTAGTCTTTTTGCTATATTTTATTTTAAATTTTTGCATCTATATTCATGAGGTAGATTAGTCTATAATTTTTTTCTCTGTTTTATTTCTTCCTGATTTAGTTATCAGTACCATATTTGTGTCATAAAAAGAATTCGGTAGGACTCATTCTTCACTAATTTTCTGGAATAGTGTGTAGAGTATTGGAATCAATTGTTCTTTAATTGTTTGACAGAATTCACTAGTAAATCCATCTGGCCCTGGAGATATTTTCCAAGGAAGTTCACTGATGACTTGTTTGATTTCTTTTTCTGAGATGGGGTTATTTAAGTAATTTACTTCCTCTTCAGTTAATCTGGGCAACCTATATTTTTGTAAATATTCATCCATTTCATTAATATTGTCAAATTTATGTGAATATAGCTGGGCAAAATAATTCCTAATTATTGTTTTAATTTCCTCTTCATTGGTGGTAGGTTCACGCTTTTCATTTTTGATACTCATAATTTGGTTTTCTTTTTTTAATCATATTGACTAAGGGTCTATCAATTTTATTGTTTTTTTTTCATAAAACCAGCTCTTAGTATTATTTATTAATTCAATAGCTTTCTTAATTTCAAATCTATTAATCTCTCCTTTGATTTTCAGTATTTCTAATTTAGTATTTAATTGGGGATTTTCAATTTTTTTTCTAGCTTTTTTAATTGCATGCCCAATTCATTTACCTCTCTTTTCTCTAGTTTATTCATGTATGCACTCAGCAATATAATACTTCACCTAAGAAATGCCTTTTCTGAATCCCACAAATTTGGTATGTTGTCTTATTATTGTCATTCTCTTGAATGAAGTTACTGATTATTTCTATGATTTCTTGTTTGACCCCATTTCTTTTTTTATTTTTTTAAGCAATTGGGGTTAAGTAACTTGCTCAAGGTTACACGGCCAGTTATTTCTGGGTGTGGTGCTGAGTATCTGAGCCCGGGATTTGATCTCCAGGTCATCCCGACACTGGAGATGGTGCTCTTACTCGATGAGCGATCTCCAGGTCATCCTGACACTAGAGCTGGTGTTCTTACTTGCTGAGCCACCTGGCTGCCCCTAAGCAATTGGGGTTAAGTAACTTGTTCAAGGTTACACGGCCAGGTGTTTCTGGGTGGGTGCTAAGTGTCTGAGCCCAGGATTCGATCTCCAGGTCATCCCAACACTGGAGCCGGCGCTCTTACTCGTTGTGCTACCTGGCCATCCCTGACCCATTCATTCTTTACGACTAAATTGTTTAGTTTCCAATTAGTTTTTAGTCTGTCTTTCCATGGCCCTTTATTGCATGACTTTTATAGCATCATGATCTGAGAATGATGCATTTATTATTTCTGCGTTTCTGCATAGAATTGTGAGGTTATTATGTCCTAGTACGCGGTCAGTTTTTGTGTATGTGCCATGTACCACTGAGAAGAAGGTATATTCCTTTTTATCCCCATTCAGTTTTCTCTAGAGATCCATCATACCTACCCTCTCTAAAATTATATTCACCTCCTTAACTTCTTTCTTGCTTATTTTGAGGCTGGATTTATCAAGCTCAGAGAGGGGGAGATTAAGGTCTCCCACTAGTATAGTTTTGCGATCTATTTCTTCCTCTAATTCCCTTACCTTCTCCTCTAGGAATTTGGATGCTATACAACTTGGTGCATATAGGTTAAGTAGTGATATTGCTTCATTCTCAATGGTGCCTTTTAGCAGGATATAGTTTCCTTCCTTATCTCTTTTAATTAGATCAATTTTTGCTATTGCTTTATCTGAGATAAGGATTGCTATCCCTGCTTTTTTTACTTTAGCTGAGGCATGATATATTTTACTCCAGCCTTTTACCTTTACCCTGTGTGTATCTCTCTGTTTCAGATGTGTTTCTTGTAAACAGCATATTGTAGGATTATGATTTTTAATCCATTCTGCTATCCGCCTCCGTTTTATGGGAGAATTCATTCCATTTACTACATTCATAGTTATGATTATTATCTGTTTCTTTCCCTCCATCCTATTCCCTCCCCTGTTAATGCTTATATTTTCTCCCCTTCTCCCTTCCCTTCCTTAATGGTTTTCCTTTTGGCCATGGCCTCCCTCAGTATTCCCTTATCAGCCCCCCTCCCTTTTCCTCCCCTTCCCTCTTACTTCTTCCCTCCCCACTAACCACCACCCCCCTTTCATAGCCCTTTCCCCCTCCTACTGCCTGTAGGATATTTTTATACTTAATGAAGTATGTTATTTCTTCTTCGCATCAAGAGTGACAGGAACAAATTTCATGTGAAGCTCCTCTCCCTCCCCTTTCTCTCTTACATGATACATTTTACATCTCTTCTCCATAGAGTCCTATGCTTAACTGGTTGTTATTCCCTCCTTGCACCAGAACCAATGAGGGAAAAGCTCATATAATACTCATCTCCCTCCCTTCTTTTCCTCTGCTATATTGTTTTTATGACTCTTTGTGTGGCATAATTTACCCTTTTCCACTTCATTCACTCCCCTTCTTCCATTGCAGTCCCTTTGTAGCCCTTCATAAGATTTTTTTAATCGTTTTGTGTAATTTATACTCATACCCTCTACTTGTCTATAAACAGTTTGCTCTTCTCATAGCAGGGTGTGTGTGTGTGTGTGTGTGTGTGTGTGTGTGTGTGTGTGTGTGTG
>NW_027186473.1:48306693-48417470 GCF_028583685.1 Petaurus breviceps papuanus
GTGTGTGTGTGTGTGTGTGTGTGTGTGTGTGTGTGTGTGTGTGTGTGTGTTTTCCTTGTTTACCTTTCTATGTCACTGTTGCATCTCGTAATTGGAGGTTGCATTTTCCATTGAGATCTGGCTTTATCATCAGAAAGGTCTGGAAATCTGTTATATCACTGAATGACCATCTCTTTGCCTGGAAGAATATGCTCAGTCTCGCTGTGTAGGTGATCCTTCGTTGTAATCCAAACTCTTTTGCCTTGTGGAAAATTGAATTCCACTGCCTCCGATCTTTCAGTGTAGAGACTGCCAAATGCTGTGTGATCCTCACTGTGATTCCTTGATATTTCAATTATTTCTTTCTGGCCACTTGAAGTATTTTCTCTTTTATCTGGTAGTTCTGGAATTTGGCCACAACATTTCGAGGACTTTTCAGTTTGGGATCTCTTTCAGCAGGTGTCCGGTGGATTCTCTTGATTTCTATTTTACCCTCAGGTTCTAGTATCTCAGGGCAGTTTTCCTTAATGAGCTCTTGGAGAATGTTGTCCAGGCTTATTTTTTCATCAGGGTTTTCTGGGAGGCCTATGATTCTCAGGTTATGTCTCCTGGATCTTTTTCCAGGTCAGTTATTTTTCCATTGAGGTATTTTACCTCTTTTTCTAATTTTTCATTCTTGTTGTTTTGTTCGACTAATTCTTGGGTTCCTCATAGAGTTATTTGTTTCAATTTGGTTGATTCTAGTTTTTAGCAAATCATTTTCTTTGGTTAGTTTTTGGAGTTCCTTTTCCATATCATACACTTTTCTTTTTAAGGAGCTGTTTTCTTCATTATAATGTTTGTCTAATTCTGCAATTTTTATTTTAAAAGAATTATTCATTTTGTCTTCTATCTCTCTCATTTGGTTTTCAAAGTTCCTTTTGATCTCATCTAGGAGAGCTTTCTGTGCTTGGGACCCATTCCCTGTTGATGTTTCAGCTGTGGGTGTGGAGTCCACATTGTCTCCCTCTGAGGATAGTAGGACTCCAGAGTCTTTGTAGTCTGCTTTCTACCCATTTTGAGGCAGGGCCCTAGCCACGCTCTTCTAGGGTTTCCAAGCCTTTACTATTGAGTATTTTGCCCTGCGGCAATAGTTGCTATGTTTTCGGGGGCGGGGGCGCGTTGGAGCAGGCTGCGTTCACTCTGACATTCTGGTCTTGGAGGTCCTGATAGGGGTTTTTTTTTTTTTTCAAATTTATGGGCTATGGAGTGGTAGTTCCAGGAGTATTTGCTGTCCTGGACAAGGGCCCTGCATTTGGTTCTTACCTTACTCTTTCCAGCCCCAGCCCTTTGGTGAAAGGCCTGATAGTGGCTCTTGTGGTTGGTGGGACAACTTGTCCCCCTTATTGGTCAGGCCTCCTCTGGGCCTGCCCCTGCGCCGTTGATTCCCAGCCTGTCCCCAAAAATCATCAATTTTAAAAAGGAACAAAACAACTACACTCATGACGTGATACGTATAGCAACTTAAACCACAGCCTTGGTTTTACAGATTTAAAATATGTATGTACTACACTAAAATCAGTATGATAGGAGTTTTTTAAAAATATTAAACTGAACAATTTAATTGTTTTTCTATGCTTCTTCTTTATATCACAACTGTAGCCAATCACATGAAGACAGCAATGCTTAAAATTGTTAGAAATCCTACATAAAAATTTCCTTCTCAAATCGAAAATTTGTAAACAGCTAAAGAATGAGCTCAGTTCTTATAGTTCTGCTTGAAGTAATAATCTAAGTATTCTGCCATCAGCAAAACATACTTTTTGAGATTTATTAACTTCCAGAAATTAGCCAACCAACATTTACTGAGCACTTCCAGTTTGAGGCATTTAATAAATTATAGTATTCAAGCCTTCAAGATATTTACACTGTAGTTGACCAGAAGAAACCCCAAGGCTTTCAAAAAAGCAATATTCTGTGTTTAAGTTTTAATTTTTTCATCTTTATATCATGTCATATATGATATAAATATATCATACTTTTTCCTGAAATATACCACAAAAATTAAAAAAAAAATTACCTAAATTGGATATTCACCAAATGAGGCTGTGAACCATCTGACTGCCAATAAGTTTCCAGATTATCATCTCGTAACTGATCCACTCCAAATCCTAATAAAGAAGACAACAAAAGGACTATAATCTCAAAATGTACATTTCCAGAAGAGAATCAGAAATATATGATAGTCAATTGGACACCAATATATTAAAATGTAGACTAAACAGAGCTCTCATGTTATCTAAAAACTCCAAGGAAGCAGAAAATTGGGAAAGAATTTTTATAACCAGAGACTCTGATAAAGGCCTCATTTCTAAAATATACAGAGAACTGAATCAAATTTATAAAAATTAAGTCATTCCCCAATTGATAGACTGTCAAAGGACATGAACAGGCAGTTTTCAGAGGAAGAAATTAAAGATATCTATAATCACATGAAAAAATGCTCTAAATGAGTAATTAGAGAAATGCAAATAAAAACAACTCTGAGGTACCACATCTCATCAGTCAGATTGGCTAACATGACAAAACAGGAAAATTATAAATGCTAGAGAAGATGTGAGAAAACTGGAACACTAATGCATTGTTGGTGGAGTTGTGAACTGATCCAACCATTCTGGAGAGCAATTTGGAACTATGCCCAAAGGGCTATAAAAATGTGAATACCCTTTCACCCAGCAATACTGCTTCTAAGGATGAATCCCAAAGAGGTCATACAAGTGGGAAAAGATCCATATGTACAAAATATTTATAGAAGCACTTTTTGTGGTGATAAAGAATTGTAAATCAAGAGGATGCCCATTAATTGGGGAATGAATAAAAAATTGTGACATATGAATGTAATGAAATACCACTGTGTTATAAGAAATGAGGAGTGAGGGCGGCTAGGTGGTGCAGTGAGTAAAGCGCCGGCCCTGGAGTCAGGAGGATCTGAGTTCGGTTCCGGCCTCAGACACTTAACACACACACACACAAAAACTAGTTGTGTAACCTTGGGGAAGTTACTTAACCGCAATTTCCCTCCAAAAGGCAAAAAAAAAAAAAAAAATAAGGAGGAAACGATCTTCACAATAACCTGGAGAGACATATAAACTGATGTTGAATGAGGGGAGCAGAACTAGGAAAACATTGTATACAATTACAGCACATTATATCTGTAATGACTAACTTTGATAGACAGGGCTCTTCGCAGCAATGCAAGGCTATAAGACAATGTGGCAGCAAGCACCCTAGCATACACAGGATGGCTGCTAACACAGGTTCTTTGATATGCTTTTCTAAAGGAAAGTAACTCAAAGAGAATTAACAATCTTAGTTTACTCAAACATATATCATTTACCAAGTTCAGGGAAAAAAATCAGCACCCTGAACTCCAGAGAAAACAAACAGAAGTTATAAGCAGACAAAAATATAGATAGAGAAAATAACACAATTCAGCAGACCAACAGACAGGGCTTCTAGCTGTCTGACCATCACATAAATACAGTTAGTCACTAGAGAGAGAAGCACCAACATCTGGGTTTTCAAAGCTGGGGGGGATGGGAGGGGAGGGGGCTCACCAGCTGCCCAGAGTCTCATCTGGCCAAATCATACAACTCTTCCCAAAGTGAGCCCCAAAGCAAAACCTTGTCTCAGAGGTATACATGGCCTTCTCCAGGATCAGAGAACATCGCAACCCTTCTGACCCACTTGACTACAAAGTAACAAAAGCTGTGCCTTCCTGAAAACTGAAAAACAAGTCTCCCACCACAGGCTCCATTTGACCACATTCAGCCTATTAGGGGGCAGAGTTTATTTTCAAATCAGGAAAGGTCCTCAAATTCATCTAAGCATATTAAAGAGCACGGAAGATCTTCAAATTCCTATTACCATTACAAACAATTCCAAAAGACTAATGATGGAAAAAGCTATCCACATACAGATAAGGAATTATGGAGTCTGAATGCAGATTGAAGCAAACTACTTGCTCTCGATCTTTTTTGTCTTGTTTTGTTTCTCCTTCCTTGTTCATTCCATTGGTTATAATTCTTCTTTACAACTTGAAGGTATATGTAGAACCAATATTGGATCGCATGCCGTCATGGGGGGGGGGGGGTAGGGGAGAAAAAATTTGGAACTCAAAAACTTCTGGAACTGAATGTTGTAAAATAAAAGTAAATGAATTTAAAAGAAAAAAAAATTCCTTCCCAAATCTCCCAGCTCTCAGCTTCTAGAACAAATAGATATATAAAAGAAAAATGAGTTTATAAAGAATTTAGAGAAGCAGAGGCAGGCCTGGAAGGCGCGGCGAGCAGAGGCAGGCCTGGAAGGGGCCTGATCAACTAGGAGAGCAAGTCTTTCCACCAACCACAAGGGCCGCTATCAGGCCTATCACCAAAGGGCTGGGACTGGAAAGAGTAACATAAGAACCAAATACAAGGGCCCCTATCCTGGACAGCAAATACTCCTGGGGCTACCACTTCATAGCCCAGAAATTAAAAAAAAAAAAAGCCCCTATCAGCACCTCCAAAGACCAGGATAACAGAGTGAACCTCACCTGCGCCAACCCCCCCCCCCCAAAACATAGTAACTATTGCCCAGGGCAAAACCTTCTACAGTAAAGGTTTGGGATCTCTAGAGGAAGGGCGTGGCTACAGCCCTGCCCCAAAATGGGTAGAAAGCAGACTACAAAGACAAAGACCCTGGAGTCCTACTATCCTCAGAGGGAGGAACCAAACTCAGAGGGAGACAATGTGGACTCCACACCCACAGCTGAAACATCAACAGGGAATGGGTCCCAAGCACAGAAAGCTCTCCTAGATGAGATCAAAAGGAACTTTGAAAACCAAATGAGAGAGATAGAAGACAAAATGAATAATTCTCTCAAAACCAAAATAGCATAATTAGAAAAACATTATAATGAAGAAAACATCTCTCTAAAAAGAAAAGTGTGTGTGGAAAAGGAGCTCCAAAAATTAACCAAAGAAAATGATTTGCTAAAAACTAGAATCGACCACATTGAAACAAAACAAAATAACAAGAATGAAAAATTAGAATAAGAGGTAAAATACCTTAATGGAAGAATAACTGACCTGGAAAACAGATCCAGGAGACATAACCTGAGAATCATAGGCTTATGAGAAAATCCTGATGAAAAAATGAGCCTGGACAACATTCTCCAAGAGCTCATTAAGGAAAACTGCCCTGAGATACTAGAACCTGAGGGTAAAATAGAAATCAAGAGAATCCACCGGACACCTGCTGAAAGAGATCCCAAACTGAAAAGTCCTCGAAATGTTGTGGCCAAATTCCAGAACTACCAGATAAAAGAGAAAATACTTCAAGTGGCCCGAAAGAAACAATTCAAATATTGAGGGTCCATTTGGCAGCCTCTACACTGAAAAATCAGAGGCAGTGGAATACAATTTTCCGGAAGGCAAAAGAGCTCGGGTTACAACGAAGGATCACCTACCCAGTGAGAATGAACATATTCTTCCAGGCAAAAAGATGGTCATTCAACAATATAACAGAGTTCCAGACCTTCCTGATAAAAAAGCCAGAACTCAATGGAAAATTCAACCTCCAATTATGAGATGCAACAGTGATGTAGAAAGGTAAACAAAGAAAACACACACACACACACACACACACTCTGCTATTTGAGAAGAGCAAACTGGTTATAGACAAGTAGAGGGTATGAGTATAAAAAACACAAAATGACGATTTAAAAAAAAAAAGATCTTATGAAGGGCTACAAAGGGAGTGCAATGGAAGAAAGGGAATGAATGAAGTGGAAAAGGGTAAATTATGCCACACAAAGAGGCATAAAAACAATATAGCAGAGGAAAAGAAGGGAGGGAGATGAGAATCATGAGCTTTTCCCTCATTGGTTCTGGAGCAAGGAGGGAATAACAACCAGTTAAGCAAAGGACTCTATGGAGAAGAAATGCAAAAAGTATCATTTTAGAGGCAAAGAGGGGAGGGAGAGGAGCTTCACATGAGATTTGTTCCCGTCACTCTTGGTGTGAAGAAGAAATAACATACTTCATTAAGTATAAAAATATCCTACAGGCAGTAGGAGGGGGAAAGGGCTCTGAAAGGGGGTGATGGTTAGTAGGGAGGGAAGAAGTAAGAGGGAAGGGGAGGAAAAGGGAGGGGGGCTGATAAGGGAATATTGAGGGAGGCCATGGTCAAAAGGAAAACTATTAAGGGGAGTAAGGGAGAAGGGGGGAAAATATGAGCATTAACAGGGGAGGGAATAGGGAAAGACACAGATAACAATCATAAATGTAAGTGTGAATGGAATGAACTCTCCCATAAAATGGAGAGGGATAGCAGAATGGATTAGAAATCATAATCCTGGGGTGGCCAGGTAGCACAGCGAGTAAGAGCACCACCTCCAGTAACGGGATAACCTGGGGATCGAATCCTGGGCTCAGACACTAAGCACCCACCCAGAAACACCTGGCCATGTAACCTTGAGCAAGTTACTTAATCCCAATTGCTTAGGGGCAGCCAGGTGGCTCAGGGAGTAAAAGCATGGACTCCAGTGTTGGGATGACCTAGAGATTAAATCTGGGCTCAGATACTTAGCACCACACCCAGAAAAAACTGGCCATGTAACCTTGAGCAAGTTACTTAACCCTGATTGCTATAAAAAAAAAAAGAGAGAGAAATCATAATATGCTGTTTACAAGAAACACATCTGAAACAGTGGGACACACACAGGGTAAAATAAAAGGCTGGAGTAAAATATGTCATGCCTCAGCTAAAGTAAAAAAAAGTAGGGGTAGCAATCCTTATCTCAGATAAAGCAAAACCAAAATTGACCTAATTAAAAGAGATAAGGAAGGAAACTATATCCTGCTAAAAGGCACCATCAAGAATGAAGCAATATCATTACTTAACATATATGCACCAAGTGGTATAGCATACAAATTCCTAGAGGAGAAGGTAAAGGAATTAGAGGAAGAAATAGATAGAAAAACTATACTAGTGGGAGGCCTTAATCTCCCCCTCTCTGAACTTGATAAATCTAACCTCAAAATAAACAAGAAAGAAGTTAAGGAGGTGAACAGGATTTTAGAGAGGATAGGTATGATAGATCTCTGGAGAAAACTGAGTGGGGATAAAAAGGAATATACTTTCTTCTCAGCGGTTCATGGCACATACTCAAAAACTGACCACGTTCTAGGGCATAAAAACCTCACAATTTTATGCAGTAAGGCAGAAATATTAAATGCATCCTTTTCAGATCATCAAGCAATAAAAATTATATGCAATAGAGGGCCATAGAAAGACAGACTAAAACTAATTTGAAATTAAACAATTTAATCCCAAAGAATGAGTGGGTCAAGCAAGAAATTATAGAAACAAATCAGTAATTTCATTCAAGAGAATGATAATAATGAGACAACATACCAAAATTTGTGGGATGCATTAAAGGCAGTTCTTAGGGGAAGTTTTATATCCCTGAGTGCATACATGATTAAATTAGAGAAAAGGGAGGTCAACGAGTTAGGCATGCAATTGAAAAACCTAGAAAAAGAACAAATTCAAAATCCCCAATTAAATACTAAATTAGAAATATTGAAAACCAAAGGAGAGATTAATAAAATTAAAATTAAGAAAACTATTGAATTAATAAATAAAACTAAGAGCTGGTTTTATGAAAAAACCAACAAAATTGATAGACCCTTAGTCAATATGATAAAAAAAAGAAAACCAAATTATGAGTATCAAAAATGAAAAGGGTGATGAATCTACCTCCAATGAAGAGGAAATCAAAACAATAATTAGGAATTATTTTTCCCAATCGTATGCACATAAATTTGACAATCTTAGGGAAATGGATGAATATTTACAAAAATACAAGTTGCCCAGATTAACTGAAGAGGAAGTAAACTACTTAAATAACTCCGTCTCAGAAAAAGAAATTGAACAAGCCATCAGTCAACTCCCCAGGAAAAAATCTCCAGGGCCAGATGGATTCACTAGTGAATTCTATCAAACATTTAAAGAACAATTGATTCCAATACTCTACAAACTATTTGGGAATATGAGTGAAGGAGTCCTACCAATTCTTTTTATGACACAAATATGGTACTGATACATAAATCAGGAAGAGGTAAAACAGAAAGAAAATTATAGACCACTCATAGGGATCCAAAAGACCGAAAGAGATCATAGAATTGGGAGGAAGACCCATATGTACAAAAATGTTTATAGCAGCTCTTTTTGTGGTGGCAAAGAATTGGAAATTAAGGGGGTGCCCATCAATTGGGGAATAGCTGAACAAGTTGTGGTATATACATATTATGGAATACTATTGTGCTATAAGAAATGAGGAGCAGATGGTCTTCATATTTACCTGGAGAAGCTTATACGAACTGATGCTGAGTGAAAAGAGTAGAACCAGGAGAAATTTATACACAATTACAGACACAATGTATGTGTGATGACCAACTTTGATAGACTGGACTCTTCTCAGTCAATCCCAAAAGACTCATGATAGAGAGAAATGTGTGCATCCAGAGAAAGAACTAGAAAGAACTGAGTTTATGTCCAGATGGAAGCAAAATACCTGATCTTTTTCCTTTTCTTGTTTGGTTTTATATCCTCTTTACCATTTTTCATTCCATCTGATATAATCCATCTTTATAACCTGACTAATGTATAATGTGAAAGTATTTACAGATCCTATACTTGACAATATACCGCCATGGGGGGAGGGAGGGGGACAAAATGTGAAACTCAAGGAATTGTGGAATTGAATTCTGTAAACTAAAAGTAAACAAACAAATTAATTAAAAAAAAACAAAAAAAAAGAATTTAGAAAACAAGTCCACCCCAAGTTACCATTATCAACACTACCAAAGAAAAGCCCACACCTTCTAGATGTACTAAAGTTAGTAAACATTAGTCCAAACTCTGAGGCTAGTCTGATAACAGAGAACAGTGGATTGTCAACTAGGAAGCCTAGCTATGCCACTAGCTGGCTATGTTGCAGGACAACATATTTAACCTCAACAAGCTCCATCAAGATCCTTAATTAAAACAACCAATTTTCCTCAATACACAAGTAATCATTCATTTTAGAAAGATTTTCAAAAATGCAAGCAAAACTCCAGAATGGAGTTTCTACTTATTCAGAAAACTGAATTGACTAGAATCCTACATTTTTCTAAGCATTGTAATTAAGCAAAATTTTATACTTATTATATTGTAACATGGAATAAAACTGTATCAATTACCATGAATCACAAATTAGTCTGGATGATTTTTAAAATTACAAAAATTTTTGTAAAAGAAATCCAGTTCAGGCAGCTAGGTGGAGCAGTGAGTAGAGCACCAGCACTGGAGTCAGGAGGACCTGAGTTCAAATCCGACCTCAGACACTTAACACACTTACTAGCCATGTGACTTTAGGTAAGTCACTTAACCCCAATTGCCCTCCAAAAAAAAAAGAAAAGAAAAAAAAGAAATCCAGTTCCCAAAGAAGGAAAAACTGATGCTCAAAAGCTACCAATTGCAAATAAGTTTCCTACAATGTTAACTATATCAATATCTTCGAACATAATATTAGTTTACAAAGTACACCTATGATTATAGGTGAGCCTTTTACTTCCCAGTGAGAAATTGTTAATAAAGCCCTAAGGAATATTCCTGAATAGTTCTTACAGCTTCTGAATATTTGTCCTATTTCTCTCTCTTTTTAAAAATATATTGATGGCTTTTGTTCCTTTTTTTTTTTTTGTGGAGGAGGGAAGGCAAGGCAATTAGGGTTAAGTGACTTGCCCAAGGTCACACTGAACTGGTGCTCTATTCACTGCGCCACAAAGCTGCCCCGTCCTACTTCTCACTCAAGATAAATTGTTCCTTAAACATGACATTGCTAGATTATCCCACAAGCCTCAAATGTATCCTCTCAACTCTTTTCACCTCTGCATCTTAGAAACCCTACATCCCTTCATGGCCTAGCAAGGACTTATCTGATCTCCTAGTTGTTAGTGTTCTCTCTAACACCTCCAAAATCTTTTGCTTTCTTACTTACTTTTCATGCATTTTGTATTTACTCATCTGAATACACATTGCTTTCCTTTAGTAGGATATAAGCGTTATGGCAGCAGTGAGAGCTTTATTTTCACTTTTGTGCCCCTTACATACACCTAAAAAATATCCATTAAATGACTTAGACCAGGGATAAGGAATCTGTGGCCTCCAGGCCACATGTGGCCGGCCCTCTAGGTCCTCAAGTGTGGCCCATTGCCTGTAGGATCTGTTCTGTAAAACTTGGACAGAGTCAAAAGGCCATACCCAAGGACCTATAAGGCCACATGTGGCTTTGAGGCCGCAGATGTCCCACCCCTGAATTAGCCTATCAATTCAAATAATCATTTCTAACATGTATGAGTATCTAAGTGTTCTGAATAAATTTAAGTATTCATCATACTTCATTTGCATAACTAATTTGACTAGCAAATTTTCTTCAGTGATAGTATATTGTTTCAATATAAATATCATTTATAATATTCTAAATTCCAAACTAATTTGGAGTCCATTAATTTCACTGTTTTTATATTATATATTTAAAAATTTATATATTATATATTAAAATACATATTTATATATTATATATTAAAAGATATGATCTATTTGACATACTATACTATTAAGTTTCTAACTGTTCATCAAAATACAATTATTTACCTCACTCAAATAGATCAGTTATCTTATCTACTTCAATATTCTCTCCAAGGTTACAGACTGTAACCCATCCATATATGCCAATTTTGTGTAATTCTTATTTGTGTTTTCCCCAAAATTTCCCACAGGCAGTCCAATTAATATCCTGGAGGTTTTCTTCCCTTTCTCCAAACTCTATCATCCTGTCATCCCACGCCCCAGGATTAAACCCATCTTTTTTGTATCACATATTTTCCTATTAACATCTTTTATTCCCATTATTCTTTGAAGTTCCTCATTGGTTACATGTTGCAGCCTGATGGCATCCACCACTCATCTCTCAATTACCTTCCAGGTAATATTCATTTTCAATGTTTTAGACACTTGTGGTACTCCATGTCTCACTGCCACACAGTAACACTAAGAGAATGATGCCATTAAAAAACAGTGGTCCTTTGTTTGCAGGAAACCTGGAGTCAGTACAGAAATTATACAATTAACCCAAAAGTAAGCAAGTCCACTTTTCTTTTTAACTTGGGGTCTAACTCACTGTAGATTTGTCTGTTTCAGATATCCATTCAAAAAGAATGCCATAATCTGAGCAATAAGCAATCTTCAGCCACTTGCTTTTTCCTATAGAGATGATCACGCCAAATTTTTGAGAGGCTCCACCTAGATCTCTTCTAGATGGCTCTGCAATTTTCCAAGGCATTATACACCCATCAAACAGGATCATCTAATGGGTCTCAGTATCTACAGGAAATTCCAAACAACCAGGACTATGTGCTAGATCTCCTCCATCACTGTAACAAACAACTTTGCCAAACATACATCAACCTATTTTATGCTCTGCCTGATGTTGAAGGATCAGGGGAGTTAAAGAGGGCTGTTTTAACTAACCTGTCTTTCAAAGAAACTTAAATGGTTTTGATATACAGATAAGAAACTCTCTGTTGGAAGGGCAATCCCATGGAAGCATTTTGCTCTACTGAATTTGTTTCATACCAACCCACAAGACAAAGCAATTATTTTAACTAAAAGTAAATCAAGGCAAATTCTCCTGATTTCTTGCAGGGGTGGAGGACTACCGGAGTAAAACATTGCATATAATATCACATGTTTTTAATATGTTGGTTAGTTTTGCCACATTTTTTTCTTTCTTTTAAGGGATGGTTCTCTGGAAGGGTAAGAGAGACAACCTCAGAAATTTAGGTGATATGTCAACTATCTCAATTAAAATTTACTTCAAAGGGGCTGCTGGGTGGCGTAGTGAGTGGAGCGCCAGTCCTGGAGTCAGGAGGACCTGAGTTCAAATTTGGCAAGCCTCAAATACTTAACACAAAAACTAGCCGTGTGACGTGGGCAAGTCACTTAACCCCAATTACCATCCAAAAAGCAAAAAAAAAAATTTTACTTTAAAAATATCAGTTCATAAATTTAAAGCTGGTTACAGGATCAGGGCTCTGGAGCTGGAAGGGGTCTCAGAGAAAATCTAGTCTAATCTTCTTATTTTAAAGATGTGGAAATTGAAGCCCAAGGAAATGAAAATAATTTCTTAAGTTAACTGCAGAAATAATTTTAAAAAGTGGAATGTGAACTTGGGTGCTTTCTTTCCAGAAAAAAAGTTGTCTCTCCACTGTGCCTCACTCTCAATTATGAAGTATGCAGATGTACTTGACATCAACAGAGTCTAAAAATATAGTTACATATCCACCAATATCAGGCCCATCAAGCCAAACAGTTAATAAAAAATGAATTTTAAAATTGTAGCTAATATAACCTTCAGGAAGATTATTCTAGCCAAAGCTGAAGACAGGGTTGCATTTCATAATTACTATAATTTTTCTAGTGAACAGTGGAAAAGTTGGTAACATTCAATTTAAAAAAATACCTATTAAGCATATACTGTGAGCCAGGGATTACAACAGCCACTAAGGAAACAAAAAGACTCAACTGGATCTGGGATCTCATCAATGTGGATGTTCCCTCTACAATAAAGTAGGTATCAATATCTCTATCTATCTATAGCTATTTATACCTGCCGAGCCCACGTGATTTTTTATTCATGTCCTCCTATAAGTTCATTATAAGGGGTTCACTCAAAAGTGCAGGAGTCTTTTTCATTTTCTCTTGCTATCACAAGGATATCAGTAGAACACATATGCTTGTCTAGTAGTCATCTCTTAGCTCTTAAAACGGGAACCACACTAAATACTTTCTGAAACACATGTCTCTCTGACAATATCCTTCACTACAGTTTTTCTTTTATTTTTCAAATGCTTTATTAACTTCTGATTTACATTATTCATTTCCGCCAGATTTGGAGTTACAAATTTTCTCCCCGTTTTTCTTTACCTACCGCCCCAAAATAGCAGTCCTACAGGATATCCCCTCCTCCAATCTGCACTCTCCAATATTTTCTCCCATACCCCTTTCGACTTTTCCAGTGGATATCTATGCTCCAGTGCCTGTATGTTTTATTTCCAAATTACATGTAAAATATATTTGAATATTTGATTTTAAAACTTTGAATTCCAGACTCATTCCTTTCCTCCCTTGTCACCCACCCTTACTGGGAAGATAAGCGGTTCAGTATAGGTTGTACATGTGTGGCTAATGCAAAACAATAACATAGTAGATATATTGTAAAAGACTGACTATATTTCCCTCCCTCCTATCCCACCTCCCACTTGTTCTATTCTCTACTTTGATCCCATCCCTTTTCAAAAGTGGGTGCTTCCAACTTCTCTCCCCCCCAGCCTGTCCTCCCTTCCATTATTCTCCCTCTCATCCCCTTTCCCCCTACTCTCCTGGAGGGTGAGATACCCTATTTAGTGTGTATTTCATTCCCTCCTCAAGCCAGATTCAATGGGAATAAGGTTGACCCATTCCCTTTTGCCTTCCTATCCTTCCCCTCCATTGTAACCATTTTCCCTTGCCTCTTCTATATGAAATAGTTCACCCTATTCTGTCTCTCCCCATCTCCTCTCATTATATTCCTCTCTCACCTCTTCATTTTACCTTTCAAGTATCATCCCTTCCTGTTAAATTGGTCCTGTGCCCTCTATCTATGTATATCTGTAAATATATATACACACATTCACATATGTATTCATATGCCCATATACCCTCACATATAGACATATATATATATTTCTATTCCCTTCAACTACTGAGAAAAGTTTCATAAGTTACAATTATTGTTTTTCCATGTAGGAATGTTAATAGTTGAACTTTGATAAGTTCCTTATGATTTCTTTTCCCTGTTTACCTTCTCATGCTTCTCTTGCTTCTTGTATCTGAATGTTAAGTTTTCTATTCAACTCTGGTTTTTTCAGCAAGAATGCTTGAAAGTCCTTTATTCCACTGAATGACCATATTTTTCCCTGAAACATGATACTCAGTTTTGCTGGGTAGGTGACTCTTGGTTTTAATCCCAGCTCCTTTGACCTCTGGTATATCATATTCCAAGCCCTTCGATCCCTCATAGAAGCTGCCAGATCCTGGGTTATCCTGATTGTGTCTCCACAATATTCAAATTGTTTCTTCCTGGCTGCTTGTGATATTCTCTCCTTAGTCTGGGAATTCCAGAACCTGGCTATAATATTCCTAGGAGTTTTCTTTTTGGGATCTTTTTCAGGACGTGATTGATGGATTCTTTCAACCTCTATTTTGCCCTCTCGTTCTAAAACATCAGGGCAGTTTTCTTTAAGAACTTCCTGGAGGATGATTTCTAGGTTCTTACTTTGATCATGGCTTTCAGGTAGTCCAATAATTTTTAAATGATCTCTCCTGGATCTATTTTCCAGATCAGTGGTTTTTCCCATGAGATATTTCACATTGCCTTCGATTCTTTCATTTGTTTGGATCTGTTTAATAGCATCTTGATTTCTCATAAAGTCATTAGCTTCCATTTGCTCCAGTCTAATTCTGAAGCAATGATTTTCCTCATTGAGCTTTTGAGATTCTTTTTCCATCTGGCAAATTCAACTTTTTAAGCATTCTTCTCCTCATTGCCTTTTTGAGACTCTTTTGCCATTTGAGTTAGTCTATTTTTTTAAGGTATTATTTTCCTCAGTTAGGCTGTTGACTCTCATTTCATAATTTTCTTGCTTCGTTCTCATTTCTCTTCCCAATTTTTCCTCCACTTCTCTCATCTGCTTAAGGTCTTCTGTGTCCTGTAACCAGCTCATATTTTCCTTTGAAGCTTTTGATGCAGGAGTTCTTACTTCACTATCTTCCTCCTCTTCCATGCTTTGCTCCTTTTTGTCCCCAAAATAGGAGCCTAATGTTACAATCTTCTGTGTGCTTTGTTTCCTTTGCCTGGTCATGTCGCCCCTCAGTCACTTGACCCCTGGGCTTTTTGCCACAGTAGGACTTTGCCACCAGACAGGGGAGCTTTCGTCCCAAACGCTGGGGTTTTCTCAGCTGCTGGAGGTATTAGATGGGTGCCCTCTCTGAGGTCTCCACACGCTCTGGCAAGCTGGACACAAACCCAAGGATCTCCACCCTAGACTGCAATCCAGATCCAAGAAGGTTAAATCAAGAGCAATTGCCCCTCAGACTGGTGCTTGGTCCCCCTACACTCTGTAGGCCAGGAGCTGAAACTGCCACGTGGCACTGGCTGGCTGTGCAGGCATCTCAGCAGCTTCTCGCCCTGGGGGCAAAAGCCACACACTCCCACTTACTAGGTCCCAAAGTCCAGACTGCACTGACCTCTCACTTTGTCCTTTGTATCTATGTGTTGATAAATCTGGAAATGGCCACAGCTGCTGCTGATCTGGATTCCCTCAGGCCAGTGGCTGGTCAGGCCCGCCCTGGGGCTAAAGCCTGGGAGTGGAGCTGGGCTCAGAGGGCTGCCTGCCATCCTGCTGGGCTGTCCTCAGCAGGAGGTTAGCTTCTCTGTGTCATTTTGTGGGTTCTGTAGCTCCAAAGTTTGTTTAGAGTCCCCTTTTTACATGGATTGGGGAAGGTGGAAGCGGGAGCTGTGGGGAGATCCTGCTTCTCTTTACTACAGTTTTTACAACTGTTTTTTATCCTACTTATACTTAGCATGTTCCTATTCATTTTTGTGTCCTACAATTGGAAGCTAGTCTTCAAGGTATTTTGATATTGATATTTTTAAATATTGATTTTTTAAAAAATATTTTGTTCTAGTTTTTAAAAGATGGGCCTTTGTTTCTCAAAAAAATACTAGAGGGGCGGCTAGGTGGCATAGTGAATGGAACACTGGCCCTGGAGTCAAGAGAACATGAGTTCAAATCAGGCCTCAGACACTTACAATTAGCCGTGTGACCTTGGGCAGGTCACTTAACACCAATTGCTCCACCTTTCTCCCTCCACAAAGCAAAAAAAACCAAAACAAACAAAAAAAAACTAGAGATATTTAAGGGAGTTTTGTAATTCCCTGAAGTTAATCCAGCATACTCTTGTCCTCTTTCATTCTGGGCCCCATTCACTGTCTATTGCACTATCACACGCACTTACACACACACACACACACACACACACACACACATCCTGATAGGACAAGCCTATTCATAAAACTGGGAGAACTGTAAAAATCGGATCAAAAGGTGCTAAATAAGAATCATACAATTTGTAAGATCTTTGTCCAATGACCAATGAATAGATATAACAGTAGAGAAAATATATCATTAAGCCTGACATTCTTGCTCTAAACAGAATCAGAAAAAGTAGGAAGTTGAGTTAAATGACAGGAGGGTTCACAAATTCTCTCCAGAGAAACAACTAAAGGAGTGAGTGAAGTTGGTTTTACTACGTGCCCAAAAGCAACAAGAAATAATCACTTCATGGAACATTTCAGTCATATCATACTGAGAGCTCCTGATAAGTATTTGCAAAATGGCTACCATGAAAAAAATTGCAACTTATGCATAAAACTCTGTTGCACAGGCTGAAGAAATGCATTAATTCTAAAAAGAACTCAATAAGAATTGCCAAATTAAATCAATACAGGCTTTAATTTCCAGTGACATCAATGCAAAGGTGAGGATTATAAAAAAAAGGAAAACAAGGATAAAGAACCAGAGAAGCCAATGCCCTGTAAAATACATAGAAGTCTCATGCCTATATATAGTGAATATTTAATTCAATAAAAGAAACAAAGGGTACCACATACAGTGAACACCAAATAACATCACAAAAGAGGAAATTAATCACATTCTGACAGGAAACAATTCATTGCTAATGGAGAAGTCATTCCTGAATCATCTTACTGTAGTGTTAGATCACCAAGTTGTAAGAGCAATGATAAAAAGTAACATAAAGCTCATAAGATAAAATATGAAAAAGATAAGGAATGCAACTAGAATTCCAACCTGACCTATTTAAACAAACATTTAAAGAATAGGATATGGAATGAACAAAAGACATAAAGATAACAATAAATTAGCATAAAAGCTTCATTATTTCCAATCAATTGTCATTATAAGGACAGCAAAGAGCTGAAAGAGTGACTTTATCACAAAACACTCAACTAGTTTGTCAAACAGAAATTGCAATCTAGGGCAACACTGGTTTAGAAGATAACCTCATGTAAAATCTTATGGAAAAGTATGATGGAAAATCATGAGCAGCTATCAATTCATAAAATAGGGAAGCACTGGAAGGTAAAACTAGTTTAAATAAAGTTGGTAGGAGACCCAATTAAACAAAGTCATACTGAAGATACTAAGGAAGAAATGGAAAGAGAATTATAAACAGAATTAATAAGATTTGCAAAGATATTTAAAACAAACTTTTTTTCCACTATCAAAAGCAGTAGACACAACCCCAATTACCCTTCCTTGCCCACTCCAAAAAAAAAAAAAGCAGTACAGTCACCACAACTGGAATATATCATCTTAATCCCAAATGCGCTTCATAAAAGATGTAGAAATTATGATAAAGAAAAGAAAGGTTAGGAAATACAGGTACAAGTGTACACAGAATCAAATCTCTACTGAAGGCAACAATTACGAGGGGAGTCATGAGAAATGAATGTTAAAAATTGTTTTTACATGTAATTGGGAAAAGAAAAATATTAAATAATAAAATTATTAAAGCTATCAAAAAATGGGAAGGGGACCGAGGTCTCAAACTACACTACAAAGCAGTAACTTCAAAACAATCTGATACTGGCTAAGAAATCAAGGGGTCAATCAATGGGACAAATTAGGTATACAACATACAGAGAAAAACATGGTATCACAGTGTTTGATAAACCAAAAACTCCAGATAGGAGGTAAGAATGCACTATTAGACAAAAACTGTGAGACAGCTGTAGTCTGGCAAAAATTAAAAACCAACATCTCGAGACAAGATAAGCTCCAAACAGATGTATAATTTAACATCATACAGAAATTAGGAAACGAGGAAGAAATTACTTTCTAGATTTATGGATGGGTAACAGCTCATGAAGAAACTAAGGATAAAGAGGACCACATAAGATAAAACGGACAATTCTGTAACAATTTTTTAAAACATTTTGCTCAGACAAAACCATTGTGGCTAAAATTAGAAGAGAAGCCAATAGTTGGGGACAGGAAGAGGACCAGGCATGGAATCCTTGCAGCAAGTTTCTCTGATAAGGGACATATCTCCAAGTATATATGGAAGTGATTAAAATTTCCAAGATTAAGAGCCATCCTTCAAATAAAAAATAGTCAAAGGATAAGAACAGGTAGTTTTCAAGGGGATAAAATATCAACAATCATCTGAAAAGATGGTGAAAATTTCTAATAATCAGAAAAATGCTAATTAAAGTAATTCTAACATTCTACTACACAACCATCATGCAAAGTTGACAAAAAAGAAAAATAACAAATGTTAGAGAAGACACAGGAAAACAAGCACATTGACGCACTGGAAGAATTATGAATTGGTCCAACTCTTCTGGAAAACAATTTGTAACTATAAGCAAATAGTTTCTAAACTGTGCCCCAACGACATTAAAGAAAGAAGGAAAAAACTCATACAAAAATATTTATAACAGCTCTTTTTATAGAGGCAAAGAACTAGAAAATAAGGGCAGGAAAGTGAAGTGAGCAGAAGCAGAAGAATATTGTATACAGTAACAGCAATATGTACAATCATCAACTGTGACTGATAGCACTTCTCAGCAATACAAGGATCCAAGACAATTCCAAAGGACTCATAATGAAAAATGCTATCCACCTCCAGAGCAAGAAGTAATGGAGTCTGAATGCAGATGGAAGCATACTATTTTTCACTTTATTTTTTCTTGGGGGTTTTTTTTCAGTCTGTGTTTTCTTTTACAACTAATACATAAACAAGTTTTGTATGAATGCACATATAATAACTCATATCAAAATGTTTACTGCCTCAGGGAGGGGAGGTAGTAATGAGGGACTGAGAGAGAATTTGGAACTCGAATTTTTTTAAATGAATATTAAAATTGTTTTTTACATATAAGTGGGAAAAATATAAGTTAAAAAAAAATATATATATATATATATTTGCCTTTTGGAGGGCAATTGGGGTTAAGTTACTTGCCCAAGGTTACACAGCTAGTTTTTTTTTGTGTGGGTGTTAAGTGTCTGAGGCTGGAACCGATCTCGGGTCCTCCTGACTCCGGGGCCGGCGCTTTACTCACTGCACCACCTAGCCTCCCCATAAGTAGAGTATTTTTAAATACTGCTCTCTTTTTTCAGTTATTCCACTTAGGATTTTTTAATATATCAACCTTCTTTTTTTTTTCTTTTTGGAGGGCAATTGGGGTTAAGTGACTGGCCCAAAGTCTCCTGGCTAGTAAGTGTGTCAAGTCTCTAAGGTCAGATTTGAACTCAGGTCCTCCTGACTCCATGTCTGGTGCTCTATTCACTGTACCACCTAGCTGCCCCTCAACATTCTTTTTAAAGAAACCAAAGTCACAATTGTGCAAGCAAGTTGATAACCCTACTTTCCTCTTTGCAAAATATTAAATGATTGGTGTTTTTGCCTTTAAAAAAAAGAGAAAAAATAAGGGGCAGGCCATCAAATGGGGAATAGTTGAATCACTTATAGTATAAATGTAGTGGAATACTATTGAACTCTAAGGAACAAAGTAAGGAATGATTTCAGAAAAAATCTTGGGAAGATTTGTATGAACTGATGCAAAGCAAAGAAATTAGAATCAACAGAAAAGTTTATACAAAAATGTAAGTAAAAACAACTTTGAAAGATTTTACATTTCTAATAAACTCACTGGCTAGCCACCATTCCAGAAGACTAAGGATGAAACATGCTACCACCTCTTAGCTGCTGAATTGAATACAGAATGAGACATACTTTTGGCCTTACCCAGTGCAGGAATTTGTTTTCTTTGATTTGCTGTAAGGATTTTGTTTTTCTTTTTTTTCCTAATGGGTGCAGAAGAGTTGAAAGGGAAAGAAAATAGATTTTTTTTATTTGAAAAAAAATTTTTTAATGATGTGCTTTTATGTTTTATGCTAGAAAACAATATAGAAATATGCTAAAAAAATTACTCAACTGTGTATACTCTTTGAACCAACAATTCCTTATAGGTTGAGTCTAATCCCAAAAATGAGCAAAAAAGATGAAAAGGATCCTTTATAAAGTATTTAGACAAGCCCTCTTATTCTGTAGTGGCAAATAACTGGAGACTAAAGGGGAGAAAGGGGAGTCCATTAATTGGGAAATGGCTGAACAAATTATGATATATTAATGTAATGTTCATTGTCCCTAATATAAGAGATAATGGTATAGTGGCTAGACAACCAATCTTAGTGTCAGGTATGTCCAAGTTCAAGTCCTACCACTGACCATGCTGATTACATAACCAGAGGGAAGTCACTAAAGCTCTAGGTGCCTGTCCTGGGACAGGAAAACTTTAAGACTATAAATTGAAGAACACATTCTGATGTTTTAGCAGAAGGAGTTTCCTCATTGGCAGTTCCCAATACCAATGAAATTACAAGCTTGACCCAAAAAAATTCTTAGTAACTAAAAATGATGGTAATTATAGAATTCATTCTACTCAATTTTTTACTAACAGCAGAACCTAACATACAAAACAGAAGCACCATCCATTGCATGTCATAATTGAACATTATATGAAGTTAGGTATTTGGCAAAGCAATATTGAATCTAGTCTAACTTTTGTCTAGTGCAAGATCTCCAAGTGACCATGTCATGATTTCTAAAAACAAAGCTGTTGTCTTTTTCAGCACCTCCATAATACCCCTAGGTCAATGGACACTTTTGTCTAATTCCTCAATAATAATAACAATTACACCAGTACAGCTGAGGTAGGAGCAACAAGAATAACATAGACCTTCTCACATTCCTAAAGTAGTATAAATACAATGTAAATTTTATAGGAGGGGTGGATGCCATACTTATATAGATTCATGATTGGACTCAAGTAGATATTCTCTCCATTGGTGGGCATCACAACTTCTTGATGCTTTCACAGTCTGTGCAATTGGCACTCGTGTATTTCCATAAATTCCCCAAACATATCCAAACAACACAATGAAGGCTTTCCTCTATTGTAATATCCTGAGGGTAGCATGTTAACTACCTATATAATGAATGGCATTCTTATTGATATAACAAGTTTTAAATTCAGTATAGAAAAAAGGAAGTATAACTGTTGCAAAACAAAGTATTATTTTTTACCTGGCTTACAGGATGAGAGTGACCAAACAGCCTGTGAACCTATTTCACGTACTGTCCCAGTCCTTTCCAACTGTTTAGGGTCAGCACCAGGTGGTGTCTTGTTTGGTGTGGTCATTTTTTGCTAATCTATAAAGAAAGAATATGGACAGATTACAAAGAGACCTAAATGTCTTTTCAGGTTTAATAAAAAAGAAAAAGCTAGAATCTTTAATTATATTTTCCTCACTGTTAGTTTATAGGAAACCATAATAAATCATTTCTTAAATTCCTGCTGACTGGAAATGCACCTACATCCTGGTAGCAGGAAACAGTATCAAGTCCTGGCTCTGGTTACTAAGTAGGTGTGCAGTTTTATTCAAGTCATTTCATTCTCTCCCCCCCCCCCCCCCGCAACTTATCAGTCTACTTGTCTCTAGAAAAGAAAGGACTTTAACTAGAAAAGCTCTAGTGTATATCCAGCTCAAAATTTCAAAATTTCTATGATTCTCCCAGCCTTTTTCTTTATCTACGAAATAAAAGGGTTGTATTTGATGACTGTCCATCTTGACTCTAAAAACTGATCATAATCATTTCACATTAACCCTCTATTTCTCAAATGTAGTTAACAACATCTTATTGCAAGAGTAAAAAAATAACCTTGGGAAGTCTATCTATGCATTTTGCAAACAACTGTTATAACTTGAGACTGATGAGGGATGTCTCACAATAGGTTCAGCAGGAACTCTGATCTTATCTTAAGACCAGAACCTGCCATTCAGTCTGGAAAGAATTCAACTCAAGCCTAACTGGAGTCAGAGTTGTAAAAGTTTATTATATGCCTTACAGCGGGCAAGGATCCTTAGGGGACCTGCAACCTCAAAGGGGTAGAATTAAGATTTATATAGAATCATCCATATTAGAACCTGTGCCAATTATGCTAACTAGGTGATTAAGGGTGGGATTAGGGAGGAGTTAAGGTGGGGACAGTGTTTAAAGGAGCATGCAAGTTTTATGTACCTGCACAGGTATATTGCCCATGATTCACTGGAAAAAAGCCCAAGGACATCACTAAGTCAGCTAGCAGTCAAGGGCTGATGGAGAAGTGACCAGTCTGCCACCCATCAGTGTCATTTTTGACAAGATTGATGTCTGGAAACCAAGGCTAACAGGAGACTCAGGGGATAATAGGCTAAGGAGTTAACCAGGAGATAGGGTCCTGAAGGATTCATTGAGGCAGCCAAGGAGTCAACTTAGAGATAGGGTACCAAAGGATTCATGGGGGCAGCGAGACACTATACAAGGGAGAGATAATAGTTGCCTAAGCTGGAATGTTTATAGATACTTTAGTGAAAGATTCATAAGAATAGTTTGTTATTGTTCCAAGCTGAGATAGTTGTTGCTGGGCAGAGTTATTGCTCTGAAGCTAGGGGTGGGGGGTGTGGGGGGGAGAAGGGACAGAGTTAATGCTCTGAGAGGGGGGGGGGGGGCAGGGTATGATTTTACAAACTGGTTTTACAGACTGATATTACAAATATAGATCCCAAGCACCCCATCATTCCTGATGTTACAAATTGGTATTACAAATTGATTTTACAAACATAGATCCCAAGTACCCCATCAAGACTATATTCAAACAGTATATGGAATATTAAAGAATATACCTATTTCTTGGTATATTATGGTAATTTTACAAAAAATGATCATGTACTGGGGAATATACTGCTCATTTTAAAAAGCAGGCAAAACTAATAATTTTATTAGATAATCTCATTATGTATTAGATAATAGGTATATATTAGATAATCTTATAATATTATCTATTATAGATAACCTTTTATAGACTATAAAGTAATAAAACAATAATGAAGGAAATAAGAACAAATGATACCAACCTCAGTGTACACTAAATTATAATATGAAATCTGTAGCTTAGAAAAGGAGGTAGTACAGTAATATAACTTGAATGAGAGTGAACAGACCAACAAATTGAGTGCTACTCTAATGAAATGGAAAAAAAGACCTCTTAAAACTCTCCAAACTAAGAATTTTATCTAAGATAAAAAACTTTTGCAGTTATGCTCAGGGCTAAGATACCAAGAACCTTAAGTAGGTAACAATATGATGAAATAACAGCAGAGAATGCTAATTCCTAATCCCTTCCTCTATACTCTGACAGGGCTATACAAGACCTATTAGGCTTGTGCTCACAAATTCTCTTGCTGCAGCTGCAGTTATCTGCCAACACACCCCCTTGCCCTTTTCCTCACCCCACCATTCTGTGGAAACTAACAATAGAACTTAACTTTGTATATACAAAAACACACAGACACAGCTCTTAAGAGGATATGGAAGCATAGGAACAAGTGAAAGTGGTGAAAAATAAAATGCTAAGCATGGAAGGAGGCAGGGACAGTTCTAAGTATGGCTCTTTGGGGATCTGCCATCATAGGAGAAAGGAATTAGAAAAGAAGTTATTTCAGAAGGAAGAAAATGCAGTTCTAGACCATGAGGACAAGCAGACAAGTCAAGTGGGAAGATACTAACAACAGAAAAGAAGATTGCCTCCAGAACACCCAAATCAGTCCAAAAATCTCTGAATATTGAAAAACAAAGTAATATTAATCAACATCTGATAAGGAAGACAATTCTGTGTATTCTCAAGAGAGTACAGAACAACAACAGGATGTTCTTGAATAGTTCACAAGAGAACTGAGAATTATGAAAAGTATAAATCATGGCCTATACAGCAGAAATAACTAGCAGAAAAGAAAAACTTGAATATATGGTGGCAAAACTCTCCAAAGAAATAAGAGATAAAATAAATGATTGGGATACAAAGACACAGAAGGGAAGGACAATCTGGAAAAAGAGAAGTAAAAAGCAACAATGTTAAAAATAAAATAAGACCTCTATACAGTACAAGATAAAATATTTATCTTGAAGACAACTAAAGACAACTAAAGGATCTAACAAGGTCTAACAAAAAAAAAAGTCACAATAAGCCAATAAATCTGAATACCACAATGCAAGAAGTTCAGATCTTCTAGACTTAGAAAATAAAGTGTTAATTAAAAGAATATACAGATCACTTCCAGAAAGGGGTTTGAGAATATACTGAAAACTCCAAGATAAGATACAAAGTAGTTAAATTTAACAATGCTAATGAAAAAACAACAAATTTTACAAGTGACCAGGAGAAACTTTCAAATATAAAGGAAAGGCAAACTGAGTAAAGCAAGACTATTCTGGACCATAAATTGTAAAGGGAAATAAAGTGTTCCAAAGAGCAAAAGAATTCAAGCTGCAACACAAAATGAAATACTCTGTAAGCCTGAACTTAATCATGAAAAAAGACAGACATTCAATAAAAGGCAAGCATTCCTAAAAAAGCAAAATAGGAAAAAAAAAAAAAAGATATGAATAGATTACAGACATACCTTGGAGATTCTGCAGGTTCAGTTCCAGACCACCACACAATAAAGTGAATATCGCAATACACTGAATTACATGAATTTTTTGGTTTTCCAGTGCATATAAAAATTTACACTATGCTGTAGTCTATTAAGTGTGTAATGGTATTAATGTATATATACCTTATTAAAAATACTTTATTGCTAAAAAATGCTAACCATAATCTGAGCCTTCAGCAAGGTGTAAAATTTTTACTGGTGGAGGATCTTGTCTCAATGCTAGCTATGACAATTTCTTAAAATGAGAGAACAATGAAGCTTGCTGCATGGATTGACCCTTCCTTTCACTTGGACACTTAGAGGCCATTGTAGGGTTATTAACTGGTCTAATCTCAATATTGGTGTGTCTAGGGAATGGGAATTCCCTGAAAGTTCAGTGATGAGTCAGTCAGAACATACAAAACATTGGTGCCCTAAAACAATTACAATAGTAATATCAAAGATCACTGACCATAGATCAACATACCAGATATAATAATAATGAAAAAGTTTGAAATATTGCAAGAATTACCAAAATGTAACACAAATATGAAATCAGCACATACTGTTGGAAAAATGGCACCAATAGACTTCCTTGAGGCAAGAGTGGCCACAAACCTTCAATTTGTAAAGTATGACTTTTACTGCTTTGCAAACACCCCAGACAAGAGAAACACAAGAAAGATAAATACAGTAATCAAGGAAGGCACAAGTAAATAAATAAACTGCCTCCCCCCCCCCCAAGGGGGAGGAAAGGAAAAAAAATTTGAAAGAGAAAATCATCATGGGGTTAACAGCAAGAAAACATAACAAGAAGAACCATTAAGATATCCGCCCCCCCCCCTCCTAAAATACACAAGGAGACAAAGAAATAGAAGGTGGAAGAATGGGGTAGAATCATCCAGGACTAAAATTCATAAGGCCCTGCCTTGCAGGTGAATCTTTTGTGAAACAAAACTATAGAATGAGAATGGGCATAAATGGGTAAATGGAAGTAAGAACATAGAGGGGGTTGTGTGATGTACCCTAAGTAAATCAATAATAATTCCTGTAGTCTCTCAAATTGAAGACAAGTTACAAGGAAAATGGGTGAGGTGGGAAAGGATATGATCAGAATAGGGTTAAAGAAAATGGAAAATATCAGTTCAGTGGTGGGGAGCAGCAACACTGAAGAACATTTCTGTGTGGGGAGAGAGAGAGACAGGAAATGGGGACTTTAAATGAATATAATCTAATTGGATTTGGTGCTTAAGAGATTACACTACCTAGAAGAGAGTGTTATGACTCCAAAAACAGAATCTCACCTCAGGAAAAAGGGAATCACAGTTTTTGAGGTTAACATACCCAAAAGAATGAGAAGGCATGGAAACAGGGAGGAGATTTGATAATAAATGTGGGGAAAAAGATCATGGGAAGGCAAGGGTATAATAATGAACTTTGTAATTAGATATAAAGGAAAATTTCTACCACTGTGCATTACTTCCATCCTTGCTATCCCCTTCAGGCACTTGAAAGAATAAGAGTAACAGGAAAAAATGCTTGGAGGGGGAAGAACTATAAGACAATAACATAGAAACCATTTAGAAGAGGGAACTCAAAACAGTGGTTAGAAAATTTAATTCCAGGAATTAAATACTATCCAGGAAAACAGATACCAAAGAAGAAATAAACAAGCATGAGAATGAGTAATCATCAATATTGCTATCTGTAGTATATAAAGATATATATATATATAGCCTATAGTATATAGATATAGATAACCTATTACTATATGGATACTATCAAATAATAAAAGTCTAAAATAGCAAAAAGAGCATGAGAGAAAGAAATCCTTTTTTAGAAAAGGGTATAAGAAAAAATGAAGGAAAAAAAAGCCTCCCTAATAAACAGAAGTTAAAAAGGAAGGGGGATTTACTTAACTATTAACTGAGAAGAAAAAAGGAGGGGAAGTATTATATAACTAGAAAAAAGTTTGAGAAAGAAAAAGAAACCTAAGTCAAGCAAAACTAATTAAGAGGAGTGGGGTGGTCAGTTGATGTTGGGACAAGAGTCTGTGTAAAAAGGTAGGGGTGAAGCATGGAGGGGGGGGAGGGGAGGAAGCACAGCATCCTAACTTTAAAAAAATATCTGAGAGTAATGGGAAAAAATATAAACCTAACTCTCATCACTTAAAAACCTAATAAAACAAAACCTTGCAATTTGTTATTAAGAAGAAAAACACTGAAAAATCCAAGATGTACACGTTAGAAAAATGAGTTGCTAGAACAAAATTCACCATATATCAGGCGACTCAAAAAAAAACAGGAGTTACAATCAGGCTGTCAGAAAAAGTAAAAAAAAAAATTCATAACATAAAAGGAGATAAAACAACTACATTATGCTGAAAGGAGCCACAGATGACAAACTACTAATAACATAAAATCAACTTGCTCCAAATGCTTTGGAATCTAAATTCATAAAAGTAAAAAATAAATTAATTATAAGAAGATATACAAAATAATATAAAAGTGACAAGAGATTTTAACTTTTTTTTTTTAATAAATCTAACAAAGATAAACAAGAAAGAAAACACAGAATTGAGTAAATTGCTGGAGAAACTACAGAGGGAAAATGGACTTTTAATGAAATGGAGAACACTTCCTATCATTCCTGAAGACCAGAGTGGTATAGAAACTTTGAAAAACAAACATAGGAGTCAAGAGAAATGTAAAAAGGAAATATGGTGGAATAATGATACATGTTCCTTTAGAACCCTATCATAATGGGCTATCAAAGAAGTCTAATTAAACAGAGAAGATGGACATGGTTTATTTTGTTTTGGTTTGGGTTGTTTACTTTTGGGAGGAGAGGGGTGGTTGGGTGGGTAGAGATTATGTTTTTGAAGACCTTAAAAGAAAGGAAAAGGAGGGGAAAAGGAAATACTCTGAGGTAACCAAAGAGAAAAAGGGTAGGGAAACTATCTTATATAACTGGAATATGCAAATAGAAAACTATATAAAGGTGGCGAAAAGGGTGGGAAATACACAAAAATGCAGAAATACATTTTACTAAATATGGAAACAGTAAGGAAAAAGGAAAGCACCAAACTAGGTGATGCAGAAGATAGAGCACTGGGCCTGGAGTCATGAAAATCTGATTTTAAATCTTGCCTTGGACACTTACTATGTGAGCCTGCTTGCCTCACTGTAGCAGCAAGCACCCCAAGCGTCCTCAGGGTTTGCTGCCAACACAGGTTCTTAGATCTGCTTTGTTAAAGGAAAGCAAATCAAAATGAGTTAACAAGCTTACTTTAATCAGTCAAACATATATCCTTTACCTAGTTCAGGGGGAAAAAGGTCAGCACCCTGAACTTCAAAGTATACAGGCAGAATTATCAAGACAGAAACAGATCAAGTAGACAGCTTTCCAAACTGTCCAACCATTACATCCATACCAAACAACATCTGGATTTCAAAGCCGGGGGGGGGGCTCTGGACAATGGCTTTCCAGAGTTTCATCTGATCAAATCACAGAACACTTCTCAAAGTCAGCCCCAAAACAAAGCTGCACATCAGGGCTTATATAGCTTCCTGGCTCAGAGAATGTAACAACCTTATTGACTCACTGGCCAATCAAGAAGTATCTACTGAAAAACAAGCCTCCCACCCCAGGCTCCAGGTGCACTTTAGCCTAGGGGCAGGGAAGATCTTTAAATTTACATTCCCATTACACTCACTTTCCTCATCTGTAAAATGAACTAGAGAAGGAATGTCAAACCACATCTTTGCAGAGAGAACCTCAAATGGTGTAATAAAGAGTTGTACTCAAAAAAAATGACTGAACGACAACAAAAACAGGGAAAGAGAAAGGAGAAAAAATAAGAGAGAGAGTAGATTAAGGGAGGGAGTAGTCATAAGCAAAATAAAAGGATGGAGCAGAATCTATTATGTTTCAGCTGAAGTAGAAAGCAGGGTGGGGGGACAGAGTCAAGAAGGCAGAGTAGAAGCAGGACCTCCCCACTGCTCCAGCTTCCACCTTCCCCAATCCATGTAAAAAGGGGACTCTAAACAAACTTTGGAGCTGCAGAACCCACAAAATGACACAGAGAAGCTAACCTCCCGCTGAGGACAGCCCAGCAGGCCAGCAGAAATTGGCCAGCTCTGGGAGCTGAGCCCAGGCCCACCTGAGGCTTTAGCCCCAGGGTGGGACTGACCAGCAGCCAGCTGGAGGGACTCCAGATCAGCAGCAGCTGTGACCATTTCCAGATTTATCAACACATAGATGCAAAGGACAAAGTGAGAAGTCAGTGCAGTCTGAACTTTGGGACCCAGTAAGTGGGAGTGCCTGGCTTTTGCCCCAGGGGCTAGAAGCCGCTGAGATGACTGGCACAGCCAACCAGTGCCACATGGAAGCTTAAGCTCCTGGCCTGCAGAGTGTAGGGGGACCAAGCACCAGACTGAGGGGTAATCATTCTTGCTTTAACCTGCTTGGATCTGGATTGCAGTCTAGGGTGGAGGTAATGGGGTGTGTGTCCAGCTTGCCAGTGGTGAGTAGGGAAAAAATGGGGAGAAAATTTGTAACTCAAAATCTGGCGGAAATGAATGATGTAAAATCAGAAGTTAATAAAGCTTTTGGAAAAAAAAAACTGAGTATCATGTTTCAGGGGAAAATATGGTCATTCAGTGGAATAGAGGACTTTCAAGCATTCTTGCTGAAAAAACCAGAGTTGAATAGAAAAGTTGACATTCAGATATAAGAAGCAAGAGAAGCATGAGAAGGTAAACAGGGAAAAGAAATCATAAGGAACTTATCAAAGTTCAACTATTAACATTCCTACATGGAAAAACAATAATTGTAACTTATGAAACTTTTCTCAGTAGTTGAAGGGAATAGAAATATGTGTATGTCTATATATGAGGGTATATGGGCATATGAATACATATGTAAATGTGTGTATATATGTTTATAGGTATACATAGATAGAGGGCACAGGACCAATTTAACAGGAAGGGATGATACTTAAAAGGTGAAATTAAGAGATGAGAGAGGAATATAATGAGAGGAGATGGGGAGAGACAGAATGGGGTAAACTATCTCATATAGAAGAGGCAAGGGAAAATGATTACAATGGAGGGGAAGAACAGGAAGGCAAAAGGGAATGGGTCAACCTTATCCCATTGAATCTGGCTTGAGGAGGGAATGAAATACACACTAAATAGGGTATCTCACCCTCCAGGAGAGTAGGGGGAAAGGGGATGAGAGGGAGAATAATGGAAGGGAGGACAGGCTGGGGGGGAGAGAAGTTGGAAGCACCCACTTTTGAAAAGGGATGGGATCAAAGTAGAGAATAGAACAAGTGGGAGGTGGGATAGGAGGGAGGGAAATATAGTCAGTCTTTTACAATATATCTACTATGTTATTGTTTTACATTAGCCACACATGTACAACCAATACTGAACCACTTATCTTCCCAGTAAGGGTGGGTGACAAAGGAGGAAGGGAATGAATCTGGAATTCAAAGTTTTAAAATCAAATATTTAAATATATACACACACACACTATTATTAATACTATTTTACATGTAATTGGTAAATAAGATATACAGCCACTGGGGCATAGAGATCCACTGGAAAAGTCAAAAGGAGTATGGAAGAAAATATGGGAGAGAGCAGATTGGAGGAGGGGATATACTGTGGGACTGATATTTTGGGGCGGTGGGTAGGGGAAAAATGGGGAGAAAATTTGGAACTCAAAATCTGGCGGAAATGAATGATGTAAATCAGAAGTTAATATAGCATTTGAAAAAAAAAGAAAGCAGGGGTAGCATTCATGAACTCAGAGAAAGCAAAAGCAAATAAACCTAATTAAAAGAAATAATCAGAAAACTACATTTTTCTAACAGTGACCAAAGACAGTGAAATAATAGCAATACTCTGTGTGTGTGTGTGTGTGTGTGCATGCACCAAATGACAAAGCAAATCCTTGAAGGAAAAGTCAAATAAATTATAAAAGGAAACAAGACAGTAAAAACTATACTGGTAGGGAACTTCAATTTACTCCAGCTCAGACCTAGACAGTTATAACTATAAAATAAAAAGTTATAGAAATAAATAGAATTTTAGGGAATTTAGACACGATAGACCTCTGGAGAATACTGGATGGGAATAGAAAGGAGCATAGCTTTTCTCAGCTGTACATGGCACCTTCACAAAAAAAACTTACCTTGTAGTAAACATAACAACCTAACAAATACATGCTAAAAAGCAGAAATATTAAATGCCCCCTTTGGGGACCATAATGCAATAAAAAGAACATTCAATTAAAGGACCCTGGAAGCTCAGACTAAAAATTAATTGGAAACTAAACAGTCTAATCCTAAAGAAGGAGTCAAAGAACAAATCATACAAACAATAATTTCATTAAAGAGAATGACAACAATGAGACAATATAGAAAAACTTGTGGGATGCAACCAAAGCAGTATTTAGGAGAAAATTTATATCTCTAAATGCTTATTATATCAATAAAAGAGAGAAAGAGCAATCAATAAATTAGTTATGCAACTTGATCACTCACTCTCAGCTCCTCACTGACAAAGTACTTCAAGGGGTATATAAACTGTGAGTCTGCAGGCATCCTTTTTGCATTTTTTTTTGGAGGGCAATCGGGGTTAAGTGACTTGCCCAAGTCTGTGTTAAGTGTCTGAGGCAGGATTTGAACTCAGGTCCTCCTGACTCCAGGGCCGGTGCTCTATTCATTGCACCACCTAGCTACCCCTGGCATCCTTTTATTAATAATCTGCTGGCCTTATCAATAAAATGATTAAAATACCCAGAAACTATGTCTCAGAAAATTTTAATTGTCACAAATCTTTGTAGCAAAAGTGTCTCTGATAAAGGTCTCATTTCCAAGATATATAAGGAACTGATTAATATTTATAAGAGGAATGATACATAGCCAAAGAATATGAACAGGCAGTTCTCAAGGATAGAAATCTACGTTATCAATGACCCTAGGGAAAAGTACTCCAAGTCACTCATAACTGAAGAAAAGCACACTGAAGTGACTACAAGCCTTCAGAGTGGTAAATAAGTATGACAGAAGAGGAAAATGACAAAACCCTCTTGGGAGAAGAGAGGGTTTTCAGGAAAACAAGCACATTACTGTATTCTAGGTAGCTCAAGGGATTTAACTGGCTATTTTGCAAGGCAATTTGGAATTATGACCAAAAAGTTACTAAACTGTCCTTTAGCAAAAGCATTGCCACTGCTGGGCCTATTCCCTAAAGAGATCAAGAAAAGATGGGGGGCATACATATGTGTAAAGGTATTTATGGCAGCTCATGTTGTAGGAACAGAGAACCAGAAGCTAGGAGCGTGCACATCAGTTGGAGAATAGCTAAGCAGATTTCATTTACCAATATGATAGAAAACCACTGAACTTCGGGAAGTGACACAGGGAATGATTTCAGGAAAACCTAAGAAAGCTGTATGAACTGACAAGAGTTAGGTGAGCAGAACTTCTGAGGTCTGAGTTGGGAGAGCAGGTTCAGATGTGAAAGAATTCACTTAGACCTCTTATAGCCAGTGGGAGCTTTTTATTTTTTGTGAAAAAGCATTACAGATCTTCTTAGCAAGAAACCTAAATGAGTCCTCGATATTTGGGGGAGTTATGCTTATATAGAGATGTTCAGGATAATGATGTAATGTTTAGGATTTCTCATGGGGGTTGGAGATTTGGGGACAGGATAAGTACAAACAAGATGAGAAAGATGATTCCTTGCAAGATAAGGAAAAATTGTCATGACACAGGATGAGGAAGATGAATGACAGCATAGGTAATACAGGATAAGGGGGACAAAAGTAATTCTTTTGGTATAAGTTGTATGGTATTTCAAGATAAGGGGAAAAGACATTAAGACATCTTCAAGTTACAGATCTTAAGTTACAGGACAGGCTACAGAATGAGTCTCAAATCCCCTCAAGCGGCCTGGGAAAGTAACCCTTAATTAACCCTTTGGGCACCATTTGTATACAAATCAAGACCAGGAGAACTATGTATACAATAACAAAAACACCATAAAGATAAAATACTTTGGAAAACTTAACAACTCTGATCAATATAATGACAAACTACAATTCCTTAAGATGATACAGAATGCCACTCACCTTTTGACAGACTCAAGAAGCCTAATGAGACATATAATTTTTACGAAGCCAATGTGGGCGTTTGTTTTGCTTGACTAAGGATATTTTACAAATGTTTCTTTTTTCCCCAAGGAGGGCAGAGGTGAGGAAAGAAAATAGATGCTTAATTGAAAAAATAAAAATTAAATTAAAAAAAGAAACTCTTTACTTCATCTTTAATCTAAACCCAAAATTAAGGAATGAAGTCAGGCTGACATGCTAAGAATGTACAAAGAAAAAAAGTCTGATAAAGTTAAAAAAAGTATCATAAATAAAAATAGTGCCCCTGCCAAATATGTTCTCTACAATAAATTTGCCTCCGCAGGCTGCAAACTACCCAGTACCACCAAACTAAATTAAAATGTAGCTGGAAAATGCTCAACAAAATAAACAAAAATACAATAAAATACAGATAATATCGATTTGTAATTTTGTCTTTATGGGACTGCAAGAATCCATTTCTATTTGATCCTGACGCTGCTGCCACCTAACTGAGCAAACTGCTCAAGATAATGCACCTCATATGTACTGCAATTGCTATCCTGTTCAATTCCATTAACTCGCAGGCGATTTTCCAGATTACCAAGAAAGTGAAAAAAAAAAAAACACTGATTCAGATCTAAACTACAAGAGATGCCACCTTCCAACACAGAGAAGTGAGGTGCCAAGTAGCCAGGATTCCCACCCTGAAGCCACAACACGCTACCACTCCATGCTCTTCCCATAACATCAGGATCAATCAACCAACAAACATTAAGATAGCATGAAGTTCAATTTTTGATGAGTGTGGCACCTGGAAGGGATTATTTTAACTACTCTACAGAAAAGGAAAGTCCATCTTTTCTATGGGATAGAATTCATCTCGATTCCTAAATACCGAGTAGCAGTGGGCACCAGGAAACAGGTATTTACAGCTTCCATTTCCATGTACCTTTAGAATTTGCAAATCATCATTTACATACATTATCTTATCTCATCTGGTCTTATTCCCATTTTATAGGTGAGGTAAGTGAAGTAAGAAGAGGTTAAGTGATGCCCAAAGTCACATTTGGTCCCCTTACAAGCATGGGGTAGTCTAGATTCATTCCCTTTTTACAACTGAGGCTATTGAGATAAGGTGGGGTTAAGTGAGGCCCACAATCACACAGCCGGTGTCCCACATCTGGCTAAGTCCAAGTCCAGAATTCTATTGGCTCACACCAGACACCCAGCTCCTGTCTCCCACAGTCCAGCACCAAATGATGCAGGCGGACCATGGAGCCAGGAGGATACCGAGGCACAAGTCGGCCGGGGGGCGGCTCCCCAGCCCCGAGGGACCAGAGAAGGAGATCTAGGCTTGGAGCGGGAAGGGCAACCAGGATGCGCTCCTCCCTGCCGCCGTACACTTACAGTTCTCCAAGCCCCAGCGTGGCGAGCGGACGGCCCTGCACAGTCACTGGTCTGCTCTCTTCAGAGCTTCGCGGGCACCCAACAGCCCCGGCGCCGCCCTCCATACACCACTTCGCGGCGCACCTCGATGACATCAACCGCCACTCCGGTCCACCTAAGCCTTCCTCCTTCCTCGGAGGCTGGGCCAGCTGCCTGCCTCCCCCCCCACCCCCCCCACCCCCGCTAGCTCTTCTGCGCGCGCAGACTCGCGTCTCTACGGTGAGCGCGAGGCGGCGGCTGGGCACCGCCATTTTGGCCGGTGGCCGCAGGAACACGTTGTGCGGCCCACAGCCTGAAGCCGGAGCCTAGGTCGTAGCTGCCGCCGCCCTCCCCGCTCCCAGGGCTGTCCTTTTCCTCCAGGTAAGGTGGGCAGCCGAGGTGCGGGGCCGCTGCCCTATCCGGAGCTGAGCGGTGACGGAAAAAGACGCCTTCCGCGGAGGGAGGGAGCGAGAGCTGGTCGGAGGGCTAGGCCCGGACGCAGAGGCGATGTGGGCTCGTGCCGGGCGGGCTCGCGGCAACAGCCGGAACCGCCGGGGCGCGAGACTGGGGGGAGGGAGGCCGTACTCGCGCGCTCCTCGCAGCCAGCCCCGGCCTCCCAGCTGCGTGTTCGAATCTCCGCTTTGTCACCCAGGGCAGGGCGCTGGCTTACTCCCTACCCCAGTTCTCCAGAGGAGCGCCGTGGGAAGCCCCCCCAGTCCCCCACTCGGAAATGTTGGGAAAGTAGGCCTCCCCTAGTCTTCTGGGGCTTTGGTTTGCAGGAGGATGAGTCACTGCACCCCCACCCCCCGCTCCTCAGGAGCTTTTGTGAAAAAGTGACTGCCCGAATATTGAAAGAGTTTTCTCCCAATGCAACTGGCCGTAGTGGGGCGCTTGACCACAGGATTTCAGAAGAGACCCGGCCGGCCCCTTTACTTCTACCCTAAGGGTGCTCATCCTACCTTTTCTGGAGAGGGGAGACCCACTCCCTCCCCGGAGGCTGCTTTTTCCACCTTCCTGTTGTTCCTTTCGGCTGCGAAGGAAGTGATTCCTTTGAATTCATAACCATGAGGTCATGATTCCTTTTGTTTAGACTAATTTGCCTCTTTTTTATCCCCCTCCTGTCCCCTCGCGCCCTCTCCCCCCTCTTGCTCCCAGTTTTGCCCTTTAGGGTAGAGCAGAATAAGTGTAATTCCTCTTGATTTCAGCCCTTTGATTGTTTGAAGATTGCCATCAAGCCCGACTTTCCTCTAATACGGTTTCTTCCAGTCAAGTAACCAAGCATTTACTGATCGCCTACTGTGGGCCAGGCACCGTGCTCAGCGCTGGGGCACTGAGACATTCAGAAGCAGTCCCTGCCCTCATGGAGCTCAGTCTCCTAGAGAGCAGAAGGGAGAGAGAGTTCCGGGCATGAAAGACAGCCAGTAAAAATGTCCAGAATCGGCGGGTGTTCTTGTTCAAGGAGCAGCACAGGAGGCTCAGGATCATGTAGTATATGGAGGGGAATGAGGCCTGAGAAGACTGGGGAGGTCGGAAGGGGCCAGGTTATGAGGGGTTTTCAGAGAGAGCTTTTGTGTTTGATCCTGGAGGTAATAAGGAGCCACAGGCTCATGAAATAAGGACTCGCTTGTCAGAACTGTACTTTTGACAGCTGAGTGGAGAATGGATCATCGTAGTGGGGAGAGGCTTCAGGCAGGGAGAACAAGAAGTAGGTCATTGCAATAGCCCAGGCATGAAGTGACAAGGTCCTGCACTGGAGTGGCAGCAGTTTCAGAGAATAAAGGGGGCAGATGTTGTGAATGTAGAAACAACGGGGGCTTGGCAACAGATAGGATGTGGGGATGAGTGTGGGGAGTCAAAGATGTTTGAGCCTAGGAGGGTGGTGGTACCCTCAACAGTGATATGTTTAGTTACTTGAATTTAGTTTTTAATCATGAACTGGGAACATCTTTAGAAACCACTGGCTTCTGTTAACAAGACTTTATTGTTTTTCAAAATTCTTCCACATAGGCCACAGTGATAGCCAGGCTATGACAATCATGCCTTTTTGGTTGTGGCCACTTGCCCAGTGAGAGCATGTGTGGCCTGAGATAACCACTATTTTCCATCATTCAAACCATCAGATGTTAACAAGGGTTGGTCATCATCTTGAGTTTCATTTGGACTGAAAGACTCTCCTCCACCAACCCCAGAATAAAACATTATTTTTGAAGAATGAAACTAATTTTTAAATGACTAGGAAATTAATGGGGAAAACATTTCTTTAAAATATTTTATTTATTCTTTATTAAAATTCAGTAAACATTAAGATTGTATTGTGTGCATTTCCACTGGCAACCTGGACAGAATGTGAGCCATGGCATGAGGAGTCCTGCTTCTGCTACATAGCAATTGTGTAACTGACCCCAGGCAACTCTAAAAACTGTAATCATGTATTTATTCGGTGCATACTATATTCTAGGTGCTAGGGATACAGAGACATAAATGAAACCCTGCTCTCAAGAAATTTCGGTTCTATTGGAATTTACTTTGCAGCTCTGTTAAGTTACAGAGTTATCCATCTACATTGACAGAGGGAATTTACACACTGGCAGCAGGTTAATCTGTGAAATCACAGGCCTGGGCCCATACCTACTTACCCTACCCCAACACCCCCCCCCCCCAAAAAAAAATGGGCAAGACATTATAAATGTCTACTCTTTGAAATTAGTTGTACACAACTCCTAACTTGTTCTGTGTTTTTATGGGGGTGGTAACTGTATAAATACAGATGTGTGGATTTTCATGTGATGCTATTAAATATTTATTGACTGCAACCAGAGTACTAATTGCTATGATGAATCAGTTTTGTTACATTTTCCATAATAATATGATGACTGAACTAGATTTAGAATGAGAAAGACTTGGGCTTGAATCCAGGCTATGATTCTTTTGATCTCTCTGACTTAGGACAAATCACTTCCCCTTTCTGAGCTTCAGTTTCCTCATCTCTTAAAATGGGAATAATAATACCAACCTTCCCTACTTACTGAAGTGTTGAGAATTAACAAATGAGGTGCAGTGAAAAGACTGGTGGATTTGGCTCAGATCTCACCTGTCACTATCTGTACAAATTGGGACCAAGTCACTTAATATTGCTCTTCAGTGTAAGCATCTTATGCCATAAATGAGGGTGTTGTACTAGATGTCCTTTGAAGTCCCTTCTAGCTCTAAATCTATGATCATAAATTTTATGATAGAACTTACGTAAAAGCATTTTGTAAAAGCAAAGCCAATATAAATGTCAGTAGTTATTATTTAAGAAGCTTTTTTAAACAAAGAAGAATTTTCATTTTTTTCTGTCCTTGTTAGTATCAGCTAGTTCATATTTGCATCCAACTTCCACTTGTCTGCATTTTCATGTCAGCTAGGGGAGTGATATGAGGGTTTTTGTACTTTCCCCTCTTCTCTGATTGCTTTATCAAATATAGGTTAGCTCCATTTCCTTTCTGCTCCTTGGAGTCAGTTGCCCAAATCACACCTTCCTGTTTCACATAAAAATCCCTTTATAATTTGACTCTAGCCTGTTTTTTTAGGTTAATTACAGTTTACTCCCCATCATTTCCACTTCAGTTCTAACCAAACTGGCACTTGCTTTGCCCCTGATGCAGCTGTACCCCATGCCCGGAATGCCTTCCTTTTTCTCCTGTTTCTTAGAACCCCTAGTTTACTTCAAACCTCAACTCACATGCTACCTACTTCAAGAAGTTTTTATTCATTCTTGCATTTTCTAGAGCCCCTCTTCAAATTACAGGAGCATTTATTTTGTGTATATCCTGTAATTTGGAATCTGTGAATATGTTGAATCTGCCAAGTAAAATGTTAGCTCCTTGAAGGCAGGGACTGTCTAATTTTTGTATTTATGTCCCAGCCATTTAGAACAGGTTGTGAACACATCAGGTACTTTAGTAATGCTTGTCTATTGATGGACAGTTAAGTAAGCATACATCACAAAAGGCCAACAACAATGAGTTGATAATGTTCACACAACTAAATTTGTCATATCTGTGGAAATAAAAGATTTTTTAAAATTGTTAGCCCAAATACTGCCACATTTTATTATTTTAGTATATAAATCATTTTCTAGTCACCTGTACTGCTGCTTTCACAATCTCCAAATTCTATTTCTGAGTTGTTACATATCGTGAAATTTTTATTTTGAAACATTTTGTCAAGAATGAAAAATAGGAATATTGTTCACATCAAGTAGTTTCTTAATATGTCCATTTCTTTCATGGAAAGCGAATCTATTAGCACAAATTTCTGATTTATACTGCTTATTGTAGGTTTATTTGCAATTCAATTTGTAGGGAAGACTTAGGAATCAAGTGTCATCAGTTTTATAGATTACTTAAGCTTGGTAAAGAATTCCATTCAGGTAGAATGCACTTAGAAATACTCTTGTTGTAAATTTAATTTCTATTATTATTCTCTGAATACCTTCTAGTCCTTAATCTGTTATGTCATAGAAGATAAAAATTCACTGAAGAGAAAATTTATTTCCTCAGTCTCTGGTATTTATAAGGCTTAAACAAATAGTTCAATGCAACATAGTTACCAACAACTTAGGGAAGTTAAAGTCTTCACAGTGATCAGACTTTAGTTTTCATTTATCACCTCCTGTATACAAAGGCACAAATTAGAACAGTCCCAGCCCTCAAGTTTAGGTTCTGAAACAGTCACCAAGCATTTCTTAAGCTTTTATTATGTGCCAGCCATGGTACTGTGTGCTGGGGGGTACAAAGTGTGCAAAATCATGGTTCCTGCCATCAGGGTAATCTCATTTTAATGGGGAAGACAACATGAAAATAACTGTGGACATAGGGACAAAGAGTAAATGGAAGGTGAACTTAGAGAGGAAGCACCAACAATGGAGACAGCAGGCAAAGGTTTCCTGCAGCCAGTAAGATTTGAGCTGAGTCTTGAAGCCCAAGGCAGAGCATTCCAGAAATGGGGAACAGCTATCCGGGAGGCACAAAATTATGGAATGGACTGATGTGTGAGGAATAGCAAGTAAGCTAGTGTGACTTTGGCATAGAGGGGAGAAAAAGCATATGACTGGAAAGGTAGTCAAAAAAGGGCTGGTTGTAAAGGGCCAAACAGAATTTTATATTTGATCTTAGAGATCCACAGAAAGCCAATGGTTTTAGTTGGGAGGGGTATGCATAACATGGTCGGGCATTCACTTTAGGAAAATCACTTTGACAACTGAGCTACACCACTTAACATAGATTTATTTGCAGTGTAATTTGTAGGCAAGATTTCTAGCAATTAAGTGTCATCGGTTTTATAGATTTATATTAATCTTGGTAAAGAATTTACCAAAATGAATTAAACTGACAAGTGACTTGAGGCAGGGAGGCCAACCAGAAGGCTTGTTGTAATAATCAAGGTCTCATGGAACCAAATGTGACTATAAGTGGAGAAAATGGGACATATAAGAGAGATGTTGTGAAGGTAAAAATGACCGAACTTGATAACAGATTGGATAAAAGTATAGATGAGTTGAGGATAACACCAAGGTTGGAGCCTTGATATTTTTCTTCCTCTTCTACAAATCTTTAAACATTTTGTTCACTGTTTTTATAACTGTAAGTCTTTCAGTATAGCAAAGTATTTTAACTTAATTAAAGGTTAGGTTGATGATACCAGCATAAAATTATTATTAGTGTTATTATTATGAGTTTCTCCCAATTCTTCCACAGATAAATCCTTTTAGAAATGATCAAAAGAAAGCCTGCTTTTACTTCACCCTGTGCTATGACAGATAAAAAAGTATGTGATAAATACAATGAAGCTCTGTTTAACACTACTGTTTTGATTCCATAACTAACAGAATTTAAGCATATCTTCAAATATTATATTTTAGAATTGTGAACAAGAATGTTACCTATTTTATTTTTCAGAAATTGAATACTCATTCAAACATAATGCAAGTGTTTCATATGTCCATTGTAGGTAATGATGTTATCAAAAATTCATTTGAGTTATTTATTCCCCTTTGTTAATTTTGTATTTCACACAGTATTTTTCTTTGTTGGAGATATGATCTACTCATACGGTTTGATATGACAAGATTTTATACGAAAATATGAATACTTAATGTTAACATTTTTGACAGTTTTTCATAAATCATTTTTAATGTTTTTTTTTCCTTTTTTTGATCCAGAAGACCCTGGTTCCTGCTTCTCTTGCTTACAAAGTCATCTTTCTTGCTATATTGTAAGCCTGCATTGACTAATATGGCAGACAAATTAACAAGAATTGCTATTGTCAATCATGACAAATGTAAGCCAAAGAAATGCCGACAGGAGTGCAAAAAGAGTTGTCCAGTAGTACGAATGGGTAAGTTATTATGTAGATTATTTCAGTATAAAAGAAAGAATTTAAGCAAAATAATTTGGCTTAATAATTTTGGACAAATTTTTGAGTACAGACCTGACATTTTTCTAATAGTTTTATTCCCACATAAAGGAATGCCCATGTCAGTTTTTCTTATACTTTTCTGAGAGAAAATTGTTTTGCATTAAAATGGATAAGTAAACTTGAGGATTCCAATTAATAAGGAAGAAAACCCTTTTCAGATCTAATGAAAAATCTACATTGTAGAATTGGACAAGCAAAATCAATCAAGTTTATTGTCCAATAAACACTTTCAAGGGAACATTCAAATCCTATCATTTGTATTATTCTTGCAGTGTTGAGAAATCCCATCTTGTCCTCTAGGTCTAGACTTCTAAGTGTTGTTTTGCTTGACAGATTAGGTTAGATTAGATTAGTAGGCAGGGAGAGATAGGATAGATAGGTTAAATATCCTACTTAATAGGTTATTAGGAAGATCCTTTCTAGTTTTATTATTTCCTAGTTAGATTTATAATATACTGTGTACAAAGATGAAAAAATTAAAATAGTTCCTGGCTATCAAAAGCTTATAGTTTAAGATGACTACTGAAGTCTCTTTCAACTCTCAGATTCTGTAACATCTGCATAAATAACTCTAATATGAATTGGAATGTAATAAGGGCATAGGAGAAAACAGAGGGATAAAAAGGAAAAATTAGAGAGAAGGTTGAAGAAGGCATCACTTTTAACTGGGGTAGAACTAGGAGATTTGATGAAGAATGTGATGATTAAAGTGGATCTTATATTAACAAAAGGATTTCAATAGGAAGAGTTAAAGAAGGAATCTGAACAGAAGCAGAAAAGGATCAGATAAAATAGGGAAAACAACTAAAGGTCTCTAGTCTGGCTAGTACAAAGTTCTCAATGTGGAATGTTATGCAGGAAAAAAAAGACTAGGATATGCATTGAAAGCCTGATTAAGAATTTCTTATCAGCCTGTTCTGCCCAAAGTTATAAAGTTAATATATAAATTAGTATATTGTCTCAAGTATAATCACAGTTACACTAATTAAAATATTTTGTACATTTCTTCTTTTACCAGGGAAATTATGCATAGAGGTCACACCACAGAGCAAAATAGCATGGATTTCTGAAACACTTTGCATTGGTTGTGGTATTTGTATTAAGGTAAATTATTTTTCCTTTGTTATTGCAGTAGCAACTTTAGGCTCAAAAATAAGTAAAAGCTTGTGGATAACATTGCTTTTTAAGAGGCACAATAAAAAGGATTATATAAAAATTTAGTGATACGATTTTCTTCCATTTCATGGTAATCACATAATAATAGATAATAATCATGTATTAAAAGTGTTCATTATATATATATATGGGGAAAACTTGCTGATTTAAATGTTATCCTTATATATGTGTGTACATATTCATGCATACATATCTGTTATAAACTTTTATTGGTTTGTATATACAGTTTTAATTTTATTAATCTTGCAGGAGGAGGACAGTATGGAGAAAAGGAATCTCTCCTTTGGTATTCCTCTAGAACTTTTGGAGAAATAGCATAAGACAAGATGTCTGCATCTAGACTATGTTAAGAGAGAAAGTCCAAAGGAGTCCATTTCTTTTACCTTCTTTCCTCACCTTTTATTTTTCCCTCAAATAGGGTTTAGGCAGAATGGAGACCAAAGAAAGGAAATATTCTCATAGGATATAATGGAGAGGAAAATGTACCTATAAGTCTTAACCTTGAACGTGAAAGGAATGAGCTCATTCTTAAAAAGGTGGCAAAGTGGATTAAAGAGCAGAATCCAAAAATGTGTTTTCTGTAAATTGAAGCATAGCTTTTGTTATGAGATGGGGCAGTGTGGGATATAGTAGGTAAGAGAACTGACACCCTCATCATAACCTGAGCGGTAGTCCCACCTTTGATCAAGACTGCCTGACCCTGTGGAAGGCATTTTAATTTCTCAGAGCCCCAAGCAATTCTCTAAGACTGTAAGTTCCAGTGCTGATTGATTTGCCTTGGAAGAAAAAGCTCCCAACCCTGATGAAATGATAAGTCCTTGCTAAACATTTGTTGTCCTATAATATAAAAGCTAGAAATAGAACTTGTCTAAATCAGTAATTATCAAATGATTGACCATTCTCAAAGTTTTTAAGTTTTTGAATTTGATATATTGCATTTTTTTCATATTACAAAGCATTAAAACACATGTTCATTTTTAGGTAGCAGGCAATGAAGTAGACTCCAAATAAGTATCTGCTACAACTATATTTTTCTCTATAATCAGATTCATAGGATATTTACAGTTAGATAAAACAGCCTAAAAATCACTGCCCAATTCCAATAATGCAGTTTGAAAAGATGATTTGTCAGTGGATCTTTATGCTTTGTTGTGTAAGGAATGACTTGAATAAGAATTGCAGAATTTCAGAGTTGAAAAGAACTTTATCTCTTTAGTAAGTCTACATCCAAAAAGGAATCCCTACTATAATGTACCCCAGAAGTTATCATCTTGCTTCTTAAGAAACACCAATCAGAGGAGAATGAACTATGTCATAATCTGATCTGTTCCACTCTTTTTGGTTATCTCTAATTGTTGAGAAGTTTTTCCTGATACCAAACATAATTAATTCCCTATAACTTATGCCTCTTGCTCCTAGCTCTCTGTCTTCAAATCACTCTTTCTCTTGACAGCCCTTCAGATATTTGGGGGGGAGAAAAGCTGTCATGCCCTGGATTTTCTTCACGCTAGACCTCTCCAGTTCTTTCATCTAATCCTTAGATAGCAGAGACTCAAGACCACCTCATCATTCTCCTTGCCCTCTCTGGACACTCTAGCTTATCAACTGTGGTGCCCAAAATTCAATGAAGTACTGAATGAAGCAGGTGTGCCCTGAGTAGGACATAGTAGAGTGAAACTAGTAACTTCTTATTCCTGGAAACAATTGTTAGTATAGACCAATATTGTTTTAAGTATATTTGACTGCTATGTCACATTGTTGACTCATTAAGCAGCTACTACACTAAATCTTTCAGTTTTTTTTTTTTTTTTCAGAGAAACTACTGTCTAACCATCCCTTTCCCCATCTTATATTAGGAGTAAGATTTTACATTTATACTATTAAATTTTATCGTAAATTCAGCTCAGTGCTAGCCTGTCATCTTTTTGGATCCTAATTCTCATCTAATGTCATTGGCTGTTCATTTTAACTTTGTGTCATCTTCAGTTTTCATACAAATTTATGCCTTCATCCAAATCATTGAATTGAATAAAATTACATCAAAACATTGATTTAAAATATGCAGCATTTACAGAGATATCACACACCTCTGGAGCACTCCACTGGAGAACTTGTTCCAACTGAGGTCACTCTCAGTCGTGACTACTCCTGGAGGCTTGCCATTTAACCAGTTCTAAATATATCTAGTTATATTAGCTTCTCATCTGTCTTTCTCTTTTTTTTTAAATTTGTTTATTTATTGTTAGTTTTCAGTATTCACTTCTATAAAATTTTGAGTTCCCCCACCTTCCCTACCCCCTCCCCAAGACAGCATGCAATCTGATACATGTACATATTAAATCTGTTTCGGCATTAGTCATGTTGTGAAAGAAAAAGAGAATGGAAAAACTACATATTTTCCTTTTTTCTGCAAAAATAGCATAAAATGCTTTGTCTAATGCTATTCTATAATCTAGTCAAACTGTATTTACAGAATTTTTCCGCAACCCTATCAAAAAGGAAATAAAGTTAGTCTGATATATTCTATTCTTTTTTTTTTTTGGAGGGCAGTTGGTGTTAAGTGACTTGCCCAAAGTCACACAACTAGTGTGTCAGATGTCTGAGACCAGATTTGAACTCAGGTCCTCCAGACTCCAGGGCCAGTGCTCTATTCACTGTGCCACCTAGCCGCCCCTATTCTATTCTTTCTAAAGTCATGTTGGTTCTTAATGTGCTCACTGCTGCATTTTCTAAATGTTTAGTAACTCTCTCTTTAATAAAACATTCTAGAATTTTGGCAGGGACAAAAGTCAAGCTCACTAGCTTATAATTTAGAAACTCTTTTCTCTCCTATTTGAAAATTGGAACAATATTTATCCTTCTCCAGTCATGTGGTGCCTCTTCTATTCTCATGTAATTGTCATTGATCACTGTCTGGTCCAATCTAATGTTCAAGGAGTCTATTACTTGAGTAAGACTTTGTACATCCTGTTCTAACCTGTTTAATCTCCTTCCCATGCTTTCTAGAAAGCCCTCTAGAATGGCTTTCTTTTCTTTTCTAGAATGGCATTCTTTTCTCTAAAACTACCTTTTCCATCTCCATGATCTTTCAATAACACTGAAAATGACTCAGCATTCACATCACCTGATTACCTCAGTACCAGAAAATGTAATTATTCTGGCTTAGATGATGAGTGAAAGGAACAACCAGATGCTCTCTTATTGGTTCCTTAATTTTTCAGTGTAACTTTAAAAAAAATTACTGCCCTTTGCTTTCCTCTCCAATTTCAGTTTACTCTGAGCTTTAAGACTGCTGAAACTATTCTTTCAGTACCATATTTGGTCCAGATACAGTGCTGTACATTTTTCCCCAAATCTGACATCCAGCAATTATGGATACAAAGATAAATATATACAGAAAGTATTTCTTAAGCACTTAATATGTGCTGGGTGCAATACTAAGCTGGGAATACAAAAAAATAATAGGTAAATATTCTAACCTCATGGGCCTTACATGCTAATGAAGGCAGCACATAAAGTCGAGCTAGAAAAAGGATGAGGAGAGACACATAGGTAAGGCAGCTGGTGAAAAGGAGTCCAGGCATGGGTGAAACATGGAGTCCTTCCAAAAATGATAGACCCAAGGAATGAAATGCCAGATGGTAAAGTCAACCTGTCAGCAAGCATTTTTTAAGTAGTTTCTCCAAAGTGGCTGGTGAGGGTCCAGGCTTTAGTGAGGTGAAGCATGGCTAGAGGTCCTTCCTAAAATGATGGTCCCTTGAGGGAGTCACCAGTCAGAGGAACACCTGGGGATAGATGTTTCTTTAAGGTGGTAAGCAAGGATAAGTCCAATAATTCTGTTCCTTGAAATAAAGTTGCTAAATTGTACTTGGCTTGTTGATAATGTATTTAAAAATGAATCTTTTGCTTCAAATTGCAGAAATGCCCTTTTGGTGCTTTGTCAATTGTCAATTTACCTAGCAACCTTGAAAAGGAAACAACGCATCGATATTGTGCCAATGCCTTCAAACTTCACAGGTACATTTTCAAGCTACCTTTCTTTTTTATTTTGATGTACCATAAATATTTTAAAGTAAAATGCATTTGATTAAATTTGTGTGCCTTTCAGATACTCAGGGTAGGAGGAAATGCAAGAAAAGTTTGTACAGTATTGGAACTTTATGAAAATTCATTTCATTGAGTATATAGTAAGCTTTCCAAAATATGCCATATTTATTTAAATGTAGCCAGCTTTTTTTTTTCCTGAAATCTGACTTGCATGAATGTGTAGCCTGTTCTGTAATCACTGTTATTTTAGTGTATTTATCTTTCAAAGAGATCTCTGACAAGGAATTTGACAATTAAATTTAAGAGCAGCTAGAGACTTAGTTACAGAGTGTAAACACTACATAAAATGAACTGAATAACAGGAAAATGTATACAGTTTTTAGTGAGTTTTTTTCTGATTGGCATTTACATTTTTAATAAAGTAGTATAGATTTGCTAATGAAAAGCTATTTATCAGCCTGCCAGTTCTAAGCACCCACTGCTGGAGGGGGAAGGAGGTGGAATGTCTCATTAATGTGGCACTTCCTCCTTGTAAGTAAATTGGCAGGCCAGGAAAAATGGGGGGACTTGGACCTGCTATATCAAATTTTTATGTATCAAAATATTTTGCTTTTTTCTTGTTGTAATTAATTGTTAAGGTAAAATATATTGCTCCAGAGTGATCTATGAAAATTGAATGAACAAAAATAGGAATTGTGCTGGTCATGAATGCATTTCTTTTTTTAATTTTCATGTTTTATTAACTTCTGATTTACATCATTCATTTCTGCCAGATTTTGAGTTACAAATTTTCTCCCTGTTTTTCCTCATCCACCGCCCCAAAATAGCAGTCTGCGGGATATCCCCTACTCCAATCTGCTCTCTCCCATATTTTCTCCCATACCCTTTTGACTTTTCCAGTGGATTTCCGTGCCCCAGTGCCTGTATATCTTATTCCCCAATTACATGTAAAATAGTATTAATAATAGTGTGTGTGTGTGTGTATATATATATATATATATATATATATTTGAGTATTTGATTTTAAAACTTTGAATTCCAGATTCATTCCCTTCCTCCCTTGTCACCCACCTTTACTGCAAAGATAAGCAGTTCAGTATAGGTTGTACATGTGTGGCTAATGCAAAACACTACCATAGTAGATATACTGTAAAAGACTAACTATATTTCCCTCCCTCCTATCCCACCTCCCACTTGTTCTATTCTCTGCTTTGATCCCATCCCTTTTCAAAAGTGGGTGCTTCCAACTTCCTTCCACCCCAGCCTGCCCTCCCTTCCATCATCCCCCTTCTAATCCCCTTCCCCCCTACTCTCCTGGAGGGTGAGATACCCTATTTAGTGTGTATTTCATTCCCTCCTCAAGTCAAATTCAGTGGGAATAAGGTTGACCCATTCCATTCTCCCTTGCCTCTTCTGTATGAGATAGTTTACCCCATTCTGTCTCTCCCCATCTCCTCTCATTATACTACTCTCTCACCTCTTAATTTCACCTTGTAAGTATCATCCCTTCCTGTTAAATTGGTCCTGTGCCCTCTGTCTATGTATACCTATAAACATATATTCACATAATGTATTCATATGCCCATATACCCTCACATATATATTTCTATTCCCTTCAACTATTTTCATACTGAGAAAAGTTTCATCAGTTACAATTATTGTTTTTCCATGTAGGAATGTTAATAGTTCAACTTTGATAAGTTCCTTATGATTTCTTTTCCCTGTTTACCTTCTCATGCTTCTCTTGCTTCTTGTATCTGAATGTCAAATTTTCTATTCAACTCTGGTTTTTTTTTTTTCAGCAAGAATGCTTGAAAGTCCTCTATTCCACTGAATCACCATATTTTCCCCTGAAACATGATACTCAGTTTTGCTGGGTAGGTGACTCTTGGTTTTAATCCTAGCTCCTTTGACCTCCTGAATATCATATTCCAGGGCCTTTGATCCCTCAGTGTAGAAGCTGCCAGATCCTGGGTTATCCTGATTGTATTTCCACAGTATTCAAATTGTTTCTAACTGGCTGCTTGTAATATTCTCTCCTTAATCTTGGAATTCCAGAACCTGGCCATAATATCCCTAGGAGTTTTCTTTTTGGGATCTTTTTCAGGATGTGATCAGTGGATTCTTTCAACCTCTATTTTGCCCTCTGGTTCTAAAACATCAGGGCAGTTTTCTTTAAGAACTTCCTGGAGGATGATTTCTAGGTTCTTACTTTGATCATGGCTTTCAGGTAGTCCAATAATTTTTAAATTATCTCTCCTGGATCTATTTTCCAGATCAGTGGTTTTTCCCATGAGATATTTTACATTGCCTTTGATTCTTTCATTTGTTTGGATCTGTTTAATAGCATCTTGATTTCTCATAAAGTCATTAGCTTCCATTTGCTCCAATCTAATTCTGAAGCAATGATTCTCCTCAGTGAGCTTTTGAGATTCTTTTTCCATCTGGCAAATTCAGCTTTTTAAGCATTCTTCTCCTCATTGCCTTTTTCAGCCTCTTTTGCCATTTGAGTTAGTCTATTTTTTAAGGTATTATTTTCCTCAGTCAGACTGTTGACTCTCATTTCATAATTTTCTTGCTTCGTTCTCATTTCTCTTCCCAATTTTTCCTCCACTTCTCTTATCTGCTTCTTAAGGTCCTCTGTGTCCTGTAACCAGCTCGTATTTTCCTTTGAAGCTTTTGATGCAGGAGTACTGACTTCACTGTCTTACTCCTGTTCCGTGCTTTGCTCCTTTTTGTCCCCAAAATAGGAGTCTAATGTTAGAATCTTCTGTGGGCATTGTTTCCTTTGCCTGGTCATGTCGCCCCTCAGTCACTTGACCCCTGGGCTTTTTGCCACAGTAGGACTTTGCCACCAGACAGGGGAGCTTATGTCCCAAACTCTGGGGTTTTCTCAGCTGGTGGAGGTATTAGATGGGTGCCCTCTCTGAGGTCTCCACATGCTCTGGCAAGCTGGACACACACCCCAGGACCACCACCCTGGACTGAAATCCAGATCCAAGAAGGTTAAAGCAAGAGCGATTACCCCTCAGACTGATGCTTGGTTCCCCTACACTCTGCAGGCCAGGAGCTGAAGCTGCCATGTGGCACTGGCTGGCTGTGCAGGCTTCTCAGCAGCTTCTCGCCCCAGCGGCAAAAGCCAGGCACTCCCACTTACTGGGTCCCAAAGTCCAGACTGCACTGACCTCTCACTTTGTCCTTTGTATCTATGTGTTGATAAATCTGGAAATGGCCACAGCTGCTGCTGATCTGGAGTCCCTCCAGCTGGCTGCTGGTCAGTCCCACCCTGGGGCTAAAGCCTCTGGTGGGCCTGGGCTCAGCTCCCAGAGCTGGCCAATTCCTGCTGGGCTGTCCTCAGCGGGAGGTTAGCTTCTCTGTGTCATTTTGTGGGTTCTGCAGCTCCAAAGTTTGTTTAGAGTCCCCTTTTTACATGGATTGGGGAAGGTGAACGCCGGAGCCACGGGAAGGTCCTGCTTCTATTCTGCCATCTTGACTATGCCCCCTTCCATAAATGCATTTCTAACAATTAACAGTTAAAGTTAATCTTGGCTGTATTTTCTAATTGCCAATAATAGCTGGCATTTATGATTAGTTTACCTTTTCGCTTGTTACTGGACGTGTGTGTGGTATAAATGCCTTAAAAGTAGGTGACCCAGAAACATCTTACAGCTTTCTCATGAACAATTCTGTGTTTTTCAGTATTAGCTTTTTTATTTACATACACAGGTTGCCTATCCCTCGTCCCGGTGAAGTTTTGGGATTAGTTGGAACTAATGGTATTGGAAAATCAACTGCCTTGAAAATTTTAGCAGGAAAGCAAAAACCAAACCTTGGAAAATATGATGTAGGTATTGATTCTTTATGAACAATAACACTTTTTAAGGTAATTTTTTTAGCCTTTTGACATAATGTCAGTAGTATTCAAGAAAATGAATGAAACTTCTTTCAAGTTTTACATATTTAATGTTTTTCTAACCATCTTGGTTTATAAACTATTTGTTTGGGGTGCATGAGCCCAAGTCATCAGTTTATTAACTATTGCTTTCGTATCACTTCTCTCCCCCTTCTAAAGGTATAGAAGTTAGAGCTGATTGATATCTTAAAGATCAGAGATTTAGAACTGGAAGGGACCTCAAACCATCTAGCCTAACACTCACCCCAATTTTACAGATGAGGCTACTAAGGCAAGGGCAGGTTACCCAAAATTGCATGGTAATTAGCAATGCCGTGATTTAAATCTAGGTTCTTTAAGTTTAAATCCATTATTCTTTTCATTTTATCACACTCCATGAAGTAGAAGGCAAATATATTTTAAATATTCTGCATCGGTGGGACTCCGTTAAATACTTTACTCTGAAGAGACTTTTGTCCTTATTTGCTACTCCATTAGTCAGATCCTTTTCCAACAATTGTGCCTTTACAGTTTTAGTCACTGTATTCAAGTCATTTTGTGTCTTACTTTTCAAGGATCCACCAGATTGGCAAGAAATCTTGACTTATTTTCGAGGATCTGAGTTGCAAAACTATTTTACCAAGATTCTAGAAGATGACCTAAAAGCAATTATCAAGCCTCAGTATGTGGACCAGATTCCCAAAGCTGCAAAGGTCAGTCATAAGTGTCACTTCCTAGGACATTCTGTATACACCCACCATTTCATGCCACACTCATCCCTTCTGTTCATTTAATCATAATCTTATTCAGTGTTGGGGGGGGGGGGAGGGGAGAAGGTTGGGAGCATATCTCCCTTACTAGATTGTAAGCTTGACAACAAAGACTATCTCTTATTTTTTTGTCCTTGCATTTACCTCAAACTTCATAAATATTTGTTTGATTGCATTTCACATGCTTTTAAAAACAAAGCTGTATATCTCTGTGTGTATGTGTATGTATACTTTTTCTAAAACCTTCCCATAGGGCACTGTGGGTTCTATTTTGGACCGGAAGGATGAAACAAAGACACAAGCTATTGTGTGTCAGCAACTTGGTAAGTTATTTTTTAAGAATGTCTTTGAACCATTAACACATACAGAAAACAGTATATTTAAAAGATAATATTGCATTGCCTGTGCTAAAAACTCATTGTTAATTCTAGCATTATTAATTTTGTATATTTTAATATACTTAAAGCACAAGAGACTCAAAACTAGATATGAATTTACCTCAAGAGTATGATAGTGAAAAATAGCCTTAGAATCAGAAAGATCTGGGTTTGATTCCTGGCCCTGCTATTTATTAGCCATATGACTACATTTAAATCATTTATCTTTTCCAAGCTACGGTTTCATCATCTTTTAAATGGTAAGATAGTATTTGTACTCCCTAGTTCATAGAGATATGTGGAAATCATTCTTATAAATTTCCGAGGACTATTAAAAAGCTAAAACCATTTTTGTATATGTTTATTAACCATCCCATTATTATATTCAATGTAATGGTTCAGTGTTCTTTTGTTATAGACTTAACCCATCTCAAAGAACGAAATGTTGAGGATCTCTCAGGAGGAGAGTTGCAAAGATTTGCTTGTGCTGTTGTTTGCATACAGAAAGCAGATATGTATGTTAATTTTGCATTTCTTGTTCCTTAATTCTTCAGCTATTTTATAAATTTATGTTTTGTTTTAAAATCAAATGAGATAAAATGTGTGATAGCCCTATATAAATGTAAGCTTCACATTACTACAGATTGAGAGCATAGCATTAAAAATTTTGCATTAGGGGGAAATGTTGAAGCAGTTAGATACTCATTTGTACAAAACTTACTCATTTGACACGTTTGTCTTTGAGTAGGAAGAAATGTCAGTATTTCATATATGAAACCCCTAATGTAGCCACTAATTTACTAATACTGTGTGTTCTAGAATTTCATTTGCAAGTTAGTTTTTTGGTACTAGGTATACCCTTTCCAAGAAAAACTAGGTTACAGTTATTGTTTAGGTACCCAGGCTAATGCCCCAAAGATTGTTTAACAGACCATAATGTAATAACGCTACAGTGTAGCTTAAATTTGTAAACAGAAGGCCATTTCTTTTAGCAGCCTCCAAAAACCCTTTTTCCAGGCATCCATTGCCATCATGCTTCTGTCTTCCCATTTAAGCACCCAACTCTTAGGCCTTAAAGGATTTCATGCTTAAAGAACATTATTTTCTTCCCACAACCCCCATAAGGATCATCATTTTTACCTCCATTAAATATTAGGAGGGATAAAAAGATCTGATTGAATTACTTCATGTTAGTGTCCTTAGTTTCTTTTTGGAGTAATCAGATGTTTCAGAAAGGTGTTTATTAACCCCAATTAATTTCTCGTTGTTGGAATTGGGGGAAGTATGGCAAAATAAAGTAAAAAATAAAATTCAAGCAGTGTCAGGGAGGATATTTTGCATCAGTTCACCTAGTTGTTCCTTGCCTTTTTTATATCAACTTTATTCTGCCTTCTGGATCCAACAAATTTTCTAAAAAATCCCCTTTTTTATTTCCCAGTGGCTTTCAAGATAGTACTGGGTAGGCAAGGGTGGGTGGGTGGGTACGTAGATAGATAGATAGATAGATAATCTCTGTGTATACATATGTGTTATTTATAATTCTTATACTTCAAAAGTATTGAGTGTTTTTTTTTTTGTTTGTTCATAGTTTCATGTTTGATGAACCTTCTAGCTACCTAGATGTTAAGCAGCGGCTAAAGGCTGCCATTACAATACGATCACTAATAAATCCTGATAGGTAAGTACTTAATATTTATAGACACTTTTTTTAGTAATTTTTTCAATTCTAAGCTCCTAAAGATCTATCTGTATCAGTGAAGGACATTTCCATACTAGGCGTTCCATATGTAGATAGAATCACAGGTCTGAACCCCACCAAAAAATATTTTTAACACTTGCCGTAGAGCACATGCCCACCAGAGTGCCATATACATGTAGGTACCCTATGCATACAAGTAAAGAAAGTAGAAGGGAGAAGGTCATTATTTTTCACACAAATTGTATTTTATTTCCAGATTCTAGTCGAATAATAATCTTCTTAAGTCTTAGTAGGCTGTAGAGATAAGTTGAATTTATTTTTGGCCTGATTACAATTTCAGGGCAGCCTGAGTCTTCTGTAGCTTTAAGATGTTCCCCAAATCCTTGGAGAACATGATTATACTAGTACCATTCTAGTCTACACCCTATAACTTTGTACTTGAGTTACTTCTTAACTGCTCTACTTTTCATTTATCCCTTATCCAGTCTGTCACACCTACTGCCATCAAACTCATCATTAAATCCTACTTTTGTATTATTACTTTGTTGAAGAATAAGAAAAATACATTCATGTAGCCCTTTAAGATTTACAAAGCGTATTGTTCACAATGGCCCTCTTAAGATATGTAATTAATTGTATCCCTCTTGGGCAGATATGGAAACTAAGATAAATGGACTTGTTCTTTGTCATAGTTAAGCATAGAAACTGGGATTTGGGCCTAGGACCTTTGTTTTCATGTGCAGTGCTCTTTCTCCTTTGTCATTACCCACATGCCATATACTTTAATATTATGTTGTATAATAACACATATATATCTAACAATATACATCTGTTCAAATCCAGATTCTTCATTATTTTACTTAAGCCTTCTATCATCTGACTAGTTTACTTGTCCAGCTGATAGGCACCTGAAATAAAGCAGCTATGTGCCAAGGCAAAAACAGCTGAGAATCATATATCATAGCAACTTATTCTCTAGATTACCAAAAGCTATAAGGTAGTGCCAGAATCATATCTTTACATTTTTTTTGGTGATCAGAGGAGTAGGCAGGATTTAGATTCACCCCCTAGAGTGAAGATCAAGGCAGACTTTAGAGCGCAGCATATCCTGCCTTGTATAGTTTGCCAGAGTAATTAGATATAAAACTCAGAACAACATCAGCATTTTGGGAACCAGGGTGACAAAACCCTGGAAGGTGCAAATGTCTAATTGGCATAGTTCTATATTGTGGTGGCCTGTATGTACAGTAAGAGATTAACCTACTTGGGAAGAGGTGGGGGTGTATACAAATGAACCTGTAGTTTAATGAGTGATTAAGCTTGAGAGTCTGTGTGAATGGGTCATTGTCACTGTTTTGTACTACTTGTTCTTTTTCCTTCTTGCTGTCTTGTAAGATGAATTTGTTGAATCCTCTTAACTCCTTGAAACCTTTTGTTAGCTTTAACCAATACTACTTCCTGATCTCCGTTATATTTTCTATGCTACACATTTTGGCAACTAGAATCTAACTCTTCAAAACTTCTGTACTTCCAACAATATAAGTTGCAGCCCACCCACCCTTTCTCATTTTCTATTTGATATTTATATATGTCTTTATAAAAACACACCAAAAAAGAGGCTGGAGGATTTCCTCTGATTCTTGTAATATTTCACGGATACCAGTATAGTACTTGAGTTGTCCATCTATACCCCTTTTGAGAAAGGGGCAGCCCTTTTCATATACATCCTGAATCATACATTCTATATCACTTCTTACATGCAAGTCATTGACTCTACTTCCACGCACTTTGATTCTTTCCATTGTGATTTAAATCACCTCAGATTTTTAATTCTTCTGAGATGGTAATGTACCATGATTCATAGCCATATAGCATTAACTGGAGAGGGTTACTGTTAAAAAAGATAAGCTTTTGTAGCACATAACTTCTTGGGGTCATTGAAGTGTTACACATTTCTCATGTCTCCTCTTCAACTTTCGGACCAACTCATTCTATGCTTTTTGCCCAAGGTCTGTGTACTAAATGTATTACTCAGTAAATCATTCCTCCAACTACACAATGCAATAATCTAGGCATTGTGTTTTTTTCATCCCCTTAGATTTTTTTCTGTGTGAATGGATAGGCTGATCTTTTGAGTGATGCTGGATCTGTCAGAATGACTTGTCTTATTTCCAAACTTGATGCAGTGAACGTGACCTCTAAACTAGAGTATCTGACAAATATCTCCATCTGTATGTATTCCTTCTGTTTGAACTCAGAACAATATGCCTTCTATGATAATAACAAATATCTCTTGAAATATTATCTCTTATTTTAACATATATGGGAGACAGTTTGTGGAAAATTTCCAAGGCAGTGTTTTGCTGCAGTGAATATTTTTAGTTTTGTTTTAGCAATCAGCAAGTGATATATTTAGTGTCAACAATATGATTCTATAGAGATGATTAGCTTAGGAAGTAGTCTATAATAGTATACCTATTGCCTTTTTGTTTTTTTTCAGAGAGACCCACCACGTGTGCAAAAATCATTCTCGTAGATATTTTTCAGAGAAAAGAAGTTAGATATTGTGTGCCACTAATTTCTAGTATCTTCTCATTCTGCATTTTTTGTAGGTAATGGGGTGGGACTGAACCTGTGATTTTACTGACAAAGGAAACTCCCTCTACCATTGCAGGTTGACACTTCAGTAGTGTGTATAGTTGCCTAGTGGCACAGAGTCGAGCTACTTGCTTGAGGTCACACAGCCAATGTCTCAAAAGTAGGTCTTGGAACCAGGTCTTTTTACTAGATTAATCTACATCACTCCACTTCTATTTGTGGATAATACTATCTCTAATTCCTTCCTTTTCTTGTGGAATCTTACTTTTAGCACTTCTGAATATTGACACTCTAAATAAAATCATGCATTTAAAACCATGCTGTTGCCAGCACAAATTTCTTATGGATGTATTTGGTCCGGTCTTCTAGGTTTCATCTTCTTAAATGCTCATTTCCATTTTGTCACACAGCCCTTCAAAAATTGAGGCGATAGTTTCAGCCTCACTTGTTAAGAAAAGCAGCTCACTGTAGAAACCCTGGTAGATTCTGTCTTTTGTTGTCTTTTAATTGTTGCATTCATATGTATCTTTCCTTTGTGCTAACTTCCTCAATGCTGGGCTTGTAGAACTGTTAGTTTTGGAGTGGGAAAAGACCTCAAAGGCCATCTAGCACAGCACTCCTCAGATGAGAAACCTGAGGCCTGGGAAGGTTCAGTCATACAGGTAGTCGTAGAGCTAGTGTATAAATTGAATTGAGAGATTAATACATTATGTGATACATGATAACAGTGTAAAAGGAAAACTGGTAAAAGCATGTTGTCTACCTCAGCAAAGAGGTGGAAAACTACTGGATGACATAGCTGGTTTGTTGATGTGTTTATTAGCTTAACTCAACTTTGTGCTTACAAGGGAGGACATTAGTGGAGAAGGGGCGAGTCAATAACAGTCTTTTTTTTTAAGATAGGGCATCTAACTTGGGTTTGCACTTATTTAGAAAACATAGCTAATTTACTCTTATGGATAGTTGATGAATCTGGTTGAACTATACTGCTTGAAGTCTTTCTCTTTCAAAGAGAAATTTCATATTTGTTTCCTAGTGATGGGTGTTGTCTAAAAAGATTTGCTAAAGATGTTCATTTTAATGTGATCTTCAGTATTTTATAGATAAGAATTCATGAAAGTTAGAAAACTCAAAATGTTTTGTGGTTTTATTTTCAGATATATCATTGTTGTGGAGCATGATCTGAGTGTTTTAGATTATCTCTCTGACTTCATCTGCTGTTTGTATGGAGTGCCAAGTGCTTATGGTGTTGTCACTATGCCTTTTAGCGTAAGAGAAGGTAATTTAAAAATTTTCTTACTTGTATCCTGTGACCTCTCTTCCATTCAGAATGAAAACATAAAGATTCTCCAGCCTTATAAGTCCAACTATTAGAAAACACATTTTTTATTCTTCAAATTCTTAGCCATTTGCTTTTTTTTAATAATTCATTAACATTTTTCACCTGAAATGAAATTGGTAAAAACTTATCCAACAGAATTTACATATAAACAGATAAGCAAATGACTTGAGATCTTAAAGTTCTTAATAAATAGTTTGTAACAGGCTAGTTATTACTCTTAGGTTCATTTTCTTACCAGTATTCTTCTACTAATACATGGTAGCCAGGTCAGGCCTTAATTTAGCATTGGCTACAATGTATGTCTATCCATAATATCAGCATTTTAAAACAAAAAGTAAACTTAGTCAAGAAATATGCTTTCTGCGGACCTAGATTTATTAAAATACTTTGAATTAGTAAAAACTGCAATTAACCACACTCAGATGTTTAAAAATATAGAATGAATTTTTTTTTTCATTATTTGGACTGAATTCTAATTTGAGAATTTTTGGCAAATTAAACAACTTTCCTGATATGTGAAAGAAGAAGGCAAAGACATAGAACTTTATTTTCATAAAATCTTAGTAGGGACAAGAGTTCACACCTTAAGTGTCTCCGTTTACTATCACTGGAATAAAAATAGGGTATGCTAGAATAGATATTATGTTTATTAACCATTTAAATTTCTGACATTTGGATTGATGGTTGTCCCTGGTATATAGTGACAGTTATTAAAATAACATTAACTTTTCAAATATAAAATAATAAAATATAAAATAAATACTTCAAAGTATATAGCCTGTTAAGCTTCCCTGTTTCTCTGTGAAGTCTGTGATTACATACACACATGTTCTATAGTATATCTGTGATTTTGTCAGTTGGATATTTCTGCCATGGATGCATATTATAACACATCTATTTCTGCCTATATGTTAAAGGTTCTGAAATTATTGACCTTAATTTTGCCGTGTTGTCATTTTGAATAGAGGTGGTATCATGTAGTGGAGAGAGTTGTACTTGATTGCACAGAAGATTTAGGTTCAAACCTTTCCTCTGGCACTTACTTAACAGTGTGACTTTGAGCAGGTCACTTAATCCATTTATATGCCTCTGTACACTCCCACAGTTTATTTACTAAGTCATATATGTTTTTGATCCAGAGGTAGGCAGATTTCCTATGCTTTGAGTTCATCTCATCCATCAGCACAGATCCTTAATAGATTTGTTCAGTACTATACTAATTCTTCCTTAATGTCATCCCTACCTAATCACTTCTAGTTAGAAACTGAAAGCTACTGAAATGTTGATAATATGTGGCAGATACTTTATCCCAAGTTTAATATAGAAATTTCCCTCACTTTAAGACTACATGATATCTAGTCATTCTAGGAATGTGGACCAAAAAATGAGACAGTGTTATTTATTCTTTATATTATCTGGATGCTGGAAATTGATACTCTATTATAATACTAATTTAATCCTCTTTCATGTAGAATTATCGCCTATAATTTAAAAGGCTTTATAGTATTTCTTTACCCCTTACTTGATACTATTTTTCTCCAACAGGTATAAATATCTTCTTAGATGGTTATGTTCCTACAGAAAACTTACGATTCAGAGATGCATCACTGGTTTTTAAAGTGGCTGAGACAGCAAATGAGGAAGAAGTGAAAAAGATGTGTATGTATAAATATCCAGGAATGAAGAAAAAGATGGGTGAATTTGAGCTTGCAATCATTGCTGGAGAATTCACAGACTCTGAAATCATGGTGATGTTAGGAGAAAATGGTAAGTTTTTAAACTTAGGATAATTGAGTCTACATATGTACAACAGGCTTATGTTTTTAAAGGCTCGTAAGAAATACTCGTTGCTGGGTTATAGATCTGAGGGTGTGGGGTTTGGGTTGATCTTATGACCTTGGTTCAACTACAGATTTTTTTGTGACAGTGTACCTTAACTTCTCACTTAAAATCTTTGTCACTCAACCCAGTTTATATGCACATTTGAAAAAGAAACCTCTTCATCAAAAATAAGATATTTTTCCTGAGCTGAGTTTTCTGTGTATAAATTGATAGGGAAGTTATTCATCTTGGATACTGACTAGGAAATAATGGATAAATTGGTTGTTCAGAGGCAACCCAACTTAAAAAAAAACTCCATGTTCATCTCCATTTGGAGCATTCCTTATGTGAAATTCAGGTGAGTCTACCACTGTAGACAATTTTATTGCCAACATTTATAGCATTAGATTGCCATTATGAGAGTGTAGCTGTGAAATTAACCTTTATGATTGGGAAAAAAGCACAGATTTTTTAAAAATGTATCTTAAACACCTTGCAAAAATCAAATTCCTATTTGTTGCAAAAGATATTTAGTTTGCTTATTATATTTTAAAACTCCACTTAATGTTTGCATTCTTGTTAAAGAAATTATAATAAGCCAGTTATCAAATTACAGCAAATAGAAGTGAATTTTCATTAAAATGACAGTTTATTCCTTGCATGAAAATCATTAGGAAATAATCCTGAGAAAACTACAAGTTTATATTATATACTTTTGTTTTAGATCCACGTTTTGGTCAGAAATGATAACCAAAGCTCAACCTGTGGTGCTCCCAGATAGATAGCTTATAATTTTTTTAATTATCACGATTAAAATTCAGTGATCCTTTCTGACACTTGATTCTTAACAAATCCTCTAGTACAATACAAATTTAATTGTATATTTTTCTCTAACTTACAAAGCCCATACATGTTGCCTTTTTTTTTTTTAATTACCATGTCTGATTTGAAATTGAAATGCTTAGAGTACATTTATTCACAAAACCTAATTTTCAAAATTCATGTTTACATGTTATATTATCTTCCTCACTTTCGTTTTTGCCAGGTACTGGTAAAACTACATTCATCAGAATGCTTGCTGGCCGACTTAAACCTGATGAAGGAGGTAATGTTTAAATCTTTTAAATTTATGCCAATTTCAAAATTGGCCAACAAGACCATTATTATAGTTGCTTTCTATGTTTTAGGGGAGGTACCAGTTCTAAATGTCAGCTATAAGCCACAGAAGATCAGTCCCAAATCAACAGTGAGTTATTTTTATTTTCTCCTGATTAAAGAAATCATTAGGAATATGAATCTTATTTACAGATTTTGTTTTCTTTGCCATTCACTGTATTGAGGGCAATTATTTAGACTCTAAATGCTGGGGGGGGGTGTCTTTAAAATTAAAACAGGGAAGTGTACGCCAGTTACTACATGAGAAGATACGAGATGCTTATACTCACCCACAATTTGTCACTGATGTAATGAAGCCTCTGCAGATTGAAAACATCATCGATCAAGAGGTACTAATCTCTGAAGTTTTTTTTTTCCTTTTTATATATTTCTGTTAGCACAACATTTACCGAACCCCCTTTCCACACAGGTGCAGACATTATCTGGTGGTGAGTTACAGCGAGTTGCTTTAGCTCTTTGTCTGGGCAAACCTGCTGACGTCTATTTAATTGATGAACCATCTGCATACTTGGATTCTGAACAGCGTCTAATGGCAGCCAGAGTTGTCAAACGGTAAATTGTCTTGCCCATTAGAGTGTGATTCGCGGGTATGTGTACTCATACACAAAAGTGCTTAACAAAACTTTGAATATGCCTTTTTGGTGCCCCTTCTGAAACTATATTGAAAAAAATTTGAAAATCTTTTTGTTTCAGTTTCATTCTCCATGCAAAAAAGACCGCCTTTGTGGTAGAACATGACTTTATCATGGCCACCTATCTAGCAGATCGGGTCATCGTTTTTGATGGCATTCCATCTAAGAACACACTTGCAAACAGGTAAAATGTTGGATATTTATGTAAGTTAATACAAATAATTCTGGTCGATCATTTGTTAAGGAAATGAAAATGCATGGGGCATAAACAGAAATAAGCTTTTATCAGGGCATCGGAAGACCTTTTTTTTTTTTTTTTAACAATCCCAGCGGTCTTTTATTACAGACCCAGAGTTACATGAGTTTACAGAGTGAGTTGGTCAGTCAGTTCTCTAAAATATGGACCATCCCTATCTGTTTAAGCTAACTGAAAGTTCAGAAAAGTCATTTATTTCTAAGAGCAAGAAGCCCAACAAAATCAAACATTTTCCACAGATTAGGTAGACTCAATTCTTAAACATGTTTATATGAAAAGGTGATGCCTTGAGTTTCCTTAGAAGGAACAAAGGTTAAAATTAACAGTTTACATGTTTTTGCACAATGTGTTGCCCTCATATAGGGAGGGAGAATCCAGTACCAGGTTAATCTGTTATTTTTTCTCTGTTGAGTCCCTAAAACAAATTGTTAAATTTGATAGGACATACCTTTTTTGAAATACTTTGATAAGGCAGGAGTTCTGTCTTTTATGTATATTTTATGTATATTAAGGGTGAAAAAAACAGGTCATGATCATATTGAATAATTATATCCAATAAGAAATCATATAAATTTGCCATTCTTTACAAGATGTGCCATTGGCAGATATTTTCAATTTTCTTGAACTTCAAAGTATTTTAGTAAAAGTCAATATTTAGGCATCTTCAACTGCATAAAATTTTTTTATTTTTTTTCTAGTCCACAAACCCTTTTGGCTGGTATGAATAAATTTTTGTCTCAGCTTGAAATTACTTTCAGAAGAGATCCAAACAACTACAGGCCAAGGATAAATAAACTTAATTCAATCAAGGTATGTTAGAACATTATCTTAAGTATCATTATCTTATTATTGATAATTCGTAGAAATGGAGAAAAAAATCAGACCCAACAAATCCTCTATTTTCTCTAAATTACTGTCAGTTGAGGCATTTTAGCTCAACTCTGTTGTTTATTCCTATCATTGGGCACTAGGCTTTTTCTGTAGGAGAAACTCCTGTTTGTCATTGTGTCCATCCACTTCCCTTTTGAAGATATTTTCATGAATTAGCTCTGTTAGAACTTAGTTCCAGTGAGGTCATAGGGTTCCTTTTGGGAAAATTTATTGAATGCCTCATGGCAAACACATTAACATTACTAAACTTACTGAAATGATGATACAAGTTCTCTTATTTTCCCATAGAAACAGCACTAAGGTAGTTTTTGACCATATATGGTGCTTGATTTGAGCTTCCTTGAGGATGGTGGCTGCTTATCTTACTTAACTCTAGATCCATCACTTTTATACCTTTGTTCAGTAATTGATGAATTAATACATAGTGTAAAAATTTATAAAGTAACAACCACTTTTTAACAATAGAGGCCCAGGCAGGGGGTGAGGTTGTACAGGGTAGTTGGGAGGGGCTAGAGGAAACAACTGGAGAGCTTCCCAGAGAGAGAAGTTGCATCTAAATCCGAGCTGGAAGATTTCATAGATGATCGCGATTCTTCTTCTTTCCCATAGGATGTGGAACAGAAGAAGAGTGGAAACTACTTTTTCTTGGATGATTAAACTGACTAAAAATATTGATAAGACATTTCTACATCTAAATATAATCGGAATTTTTGGTGTATGAAACTTTAATCAGGTTTTAGAAGGAGTGATTTCCCACATAGTCTGGAAAAATATGATTTTCTTTAACATCAGAAACTAGCATTGTACATTATACTTTAAACATCAGACACTACCACTTTTATGTACTCAATGACAAAGCCATTCTTTGTTCTAAGATGACATTTCAAGTTATATGAATTACCTCCAGATTTTCAAAACTTATGGGGAGATTTTCACTATAAGTGTATTCATGTACCAAATGCTGACCAGTGTTTCCAATTTTAAAAATCTTTAAGAACTGTTTTCTGTACAATATGGTTTACCCTCGTATGTCAAGATATAGAAGCTGCTCTAATTTTAAAAAGCCAGTCAAAGACTCTTAAGGTGAGGATTTGATAAATAAACATCTATCAGAACTATAGAGCGTGTCTTGTCTTCATTGAATACAGTTAATATACCTTTATAACTTCCGGAGAAGATTATGGGGGGGGATGCTTTTGAGAAATAGGTCTGTTTATCAACCCAAACATTGTTTATGATGAGGCTTTCAATTCAGTTTATCAAAAAAAATACCGGCAAAGCAAATCATCCTGAATCCAAAAACATCAGCTTTTCTCCTGGATAATATATGCTATTCTAATGATTTCATTTTTAAAGCTGAATTCATATTACAAATTCATGACTTTAGCCCAGGCCTTTGTTGCTGCTCAACAGTTCTGTTATCCTATCTCATTACCCACAGCAACTTTGCCTCCTTACCAACTTAACCTCCTTGGGCTGCCTGCAGTACTCTGTCCCCAAAGACCCAGCCTTCCATTTCACTAAGAAATATAGAGGGCCTTTCTTGTGAATTTCCTTAGGGCCCCCCTCCAATCCTTCACTTCAAAAAATCCCTCAGTATCGTCACCTTCTGACTCCCTTCTGCTAGTAAATGTGTTTACTCAGTAAAGCTGATCTTTTTACCTACCTAACTGAACTACAACCAGTTCCTCCTGCCTCCTCCAGAACATATAGAAAGAGGGTCATTTGTATTTTTGTCATTGATTTCTTTCCATCTGCCAAAAAATAATATGCCTTAAAAAAAGACCTTCCTTTAATTCATCTAGCCTACTTGCCTACCGTTCTGTTTCCTCTACTTCTCTGTTAAATGTTAACTTGACCACAAGTATAACCTATTTCATTCTCTGCCTAATGAATAAAAAAGCATTTATTAAACTGCAACTAAATGCTTGATAGTGTAAGTGCTTGGAAGAAACATGATGTTATAATGGAGAAGAAAACAGGGCAGTGATAACTGAGAAGGATGTCTTAGTCTAGGAAATTAGAACTGACATGGCTTTTCTAGTGAACTTGCTCAAGGTTACACGGTCAGTTATTTTTGTGTGGGTGCTGAGTATCTGAGGCCGGAACCGATGCCAGGTCTCCCGATGCTGGGGGTGATGCTCTTACTCACCGCGCCACCTGGCTGCCCCTGACATGGCTTTTCTAGAAACAACAATCTCATCATTGTTCCTAGGGAAACATGTAAAAGGGGGGAAAATATGGTAGCCATATGTCACATTGAAGCATGCTGGATGGGTGGGGTCAGCTTTATATAAATCCTGGGGTCAGGATTATATAAGGAAATGCCTTGTTTTGTTACAAGGGATATTTTTCTGGAACAAAGCAGGAATATAGGGAGGGAAATGTGGAGGATATAAAGGCAAGAAATGAATTTTAAAGCCTTAATCAAACTCCCAAATACCTCTACTTTTCTTATTTCCTCACCTCTGAGCCTCTCATGATTTGGGCTACCAATCTACTCAAACTTTTCTCTAAAGTTACCAGTGACCAAATTTCTTAAGTTCTTACTTAGCCTTTGCTGTTTGATACAGTTTGCCTATGAGACAGATGCTCTTCCATCAACATCAGTCCCATATTCTTGCTGCTTTTCTAATTGCTCATCTCTCTTGGCTTCTCATCCTATTCCCAACCTCTTATTTGCCTATTTGAAAGGTTTGTGCTTGGCCCTGCTCTCTTCAGCAGTCTCCCTGTGATAATGTGGTGTCCTAGGAAGAGCCCAGATTTGTGGTCACTTGAACTGAATTCCATTCCCAACTCGACCACAAATCAGATGTGGTCCTAGACAAGTTACTTCCCCCTTCTCTGGGCCTCATTTTTCTCAGCTATGAAACGGGAGTGGAACTAGATTTGTGATGCCATGCAGATGTCCCAAATTTGTATTTCTAACTCTTCTAAGCCCCAGACTTGCAATTCCAGCTTTATTCAGGACTTCATTCACCATATTCCAGTGTCCAAAATATAGCCTAATACCTTTCTTCCTAGCCTCATCTTTCATTCTATTATATAGTACAGTAAATTAACATGTCTTCTACCTCTATCCCATTACTGCCAGAATGATCTTTCTTAGGAATAGAGCTGGTGATAATCACTGCACAAAAATATTTAATAGCTTAATGCCTCCTGAGTAAAATTCAAACTCTTATGCCCAGCTTAAAAAGCCCAAAAATCCAGCACCACCCTATCCTTTGCAGATTGAGTTATTTCCATAACCTCTATACTTCAACATGCTTTGGACTCGGTTGACTTTGCAACCTATCAAATATCTCCTGTGCATGACATTGTTGGGTATCAGTGATGCAAAAGCAAAATGGCCCTTCTCTCAAGGAGCCTACATAGACTAGGACCCCAGACACACAGATGAGTAAATGCAAGGTAACTAAAGAATGGAGAGCGTTAACGATGAGGAAATTCTGGAACAGGTTCACATTTAAGTCCTGAGCTTGAAGGAAGCTAGGGACGTGCATTCTGGATGGAGAAGAGGTTTCCCAAAAGCACCAGAGGTGTTGAGTTCAAGGCAACAGTTTAGGAGACTTAGCTAGAACATAGCAGGTGAAGTTGAGTAATAACTAGTATTACAAAGCATTTTACACATCTCATTTGATCAGAAAGATAGATTGGAGCCTACTCATGAAGGGCTAAGTACTCGGATGAAAAATTTATATTTTTTGACATCGTGATACACTTGTGTATCAGGAATATTCTTTTAACAACTGGGTCAATGGAGAGGTAAGTAACTATATTTTTAGGTACACAAGATTTACATGTATAATTGTTTGAGAACAAAGGTTCAGATAAAAAAATTTAATATTCAGAGCATTTTTACAAACTAGTTAAAATTCAGTCAATAAATACTATTCATCAAAGGAAATAATGTTTTTCAGAAACAAGTGAGATGAACACCAAAGTATCAATTATTTCCTGTAAGTCTAGATTTTCTAATCAAATTTAACTGAACTCCAAACATTATGCATGGTAAAATAAAAAGCTAAAATGGTTTTTAAAAATCTTTTAAAAGCACTTCCTCTGTACCAAGCCCTGTGCTTTTTAAACTAAGCTTTGGGGATACAAATAGGAACATCAAGTCAGCCCACTTGCTCTTAAGGTACAGTAAGAGGTCAAAAACTGTGAAATGCTTACGTTAAAGGAGGTTAGTATACAGTATTGCCAAACTATGAGAGAAACACCTACAGGACAAAATTAGCACCAGCCTGTTGTACAGTGGAAGGGCGGAGAATGTGGCGTAAGGAAATGGCTTTGAACCCTGGCCCTGATAAGTGTTCCTCTCTGGATTACCTGGACTAAGTTATTTGACCCCTGTGTAGTAGCCTCTGGGTGTGTATGATGGAAATAATATACTTAAACTAGGTATCTATCCCTCAGGGCTACTGTGAACAAAATTTTACAAATTTAGGCATTAACAATCCTTCAATCCAGCTGCCACCTCTCCTTCCTGTCATGTTCTCCAGTACTTACTCTCTTCCAAACAGGCCTTTTGGCCATTTCCTATATACAATATTCCACCTCCCTACTTCTGCACAAGTGCTACCCCACACTTAAAGAGTTCACTCCTCATCTCAGGCTCCTTAGCCTTTTTTGACAACAGTTCAATAGACAGCCACTTCCTGTGTGTGACCTTTCCTGATCTCCCCAGTTATTTTTATGATTTTGTATCTGCTTTATTTACTTACTTGCTCATGTGCTACATTTTCTCCATCACCTGCCAGGAGAATGTAAGCTCTCTGAAGACAAGGACTATTCCATTATTGTCCTTGTATGGCCACCGTATTGCACAGATTTGCTAACGTTGAATCGAATTGGGCCTTAAAACACTATATATGTTATCTCCTTTAAATTTTCTCAGCCCTATAATAAATCACAATACAAAAATATCTCTTTAGCTCTAAGGCAGTAAGGCAAGCCAGTACCAGAAATTGGTTTTGAAAATAGTGGGGGAGACCAGGTGGCTCAGCTAGTAAGAGCACCGGCTCCAGTGTTGGGATGACCTGGAGATCTAATCCCGGGCTCAGATACTCAGCACCACACCCAGAAATAACTGGCCGTGTAACCTTGAGCAAGTTACTTTTCTTTCCCCGATTGGTTTAAAAAAAAAAAAAAAGGTGGAATTTGTCAGGGACCCTAGGCAGCAGGATTAATTGGCAAAGATAGGCATCTGCCACCATTGCAAATTAAGTGGCCAAGGGAAAAGGCTCCTCCAGCCAATCCTTCCCTCCCCATCAAAAAGCTGTTTGAACACTGTTTGAACAAGTGCTTTTTCTTTGGTCTGTTTTTAACATAAAATTTATTGATTTCCCCCCCCCCATCACCTACATTTCCTAAAGTTGCCTTTCCCCACCCAGAAAGCTCTTATTTAAAAGGGGGGGAGGGGAGAGGGGCAGAAGAGGTTAGCAAAACGTTTAAAAAAAGTTTAATGTATCCAGTACAATACACCTGTAGTCCCCCAACCCTGCAAAGAAGTGGAAAAGGAGCTGCTTGCTCCTTTCTTTTGGAGCCAATCTTGGTCATGATCTTGCAACATTCTTTCCTATTTTGTTGGGGTTTTCCCCCTCCGACTTGTTGTAGTTTTGTTTCTTTCCCCCTGGTTCTTCATACTTTACTTTGCAGCAGTTAAATCCTCCAATGCTTTTGGGTATTCCTTTTTTACTGTATAGTAACATTGCATTACGGTCAGTTTCAAGTTTTTTGTTAAAGTTTCCCTTGTTCATCTCTTCTGTAGTTCAATCGAGGCTGCAACCTAAGACTGGGAACCATTGCTCTGATCTTCCCTAACTACCTTTTCCAGTCCTATGACATTAGTATAACACAAAAATAATCTCAGATATTTCCATCCAGTCCTTCGCTTTTTTCATTTTATATTCGCCACTAAAATCTTCCTTCACTGCCAAGTCCAGCCTTGCGACTGGATTGATCTAAAGCCAATATTTACCTCCAGAGAAGTGATATGTAGTACAGCATGCTCATTCAGGAACCCAGCAAGAGACCCAAATGAGAAAACATTAGCATAGATTAAAATACACCCAGCTTCTAAAAACACCACCTAACAGAGGGAACCTCGAGTTACTGAATACCACCACTCAAGAGCAAGCACTGACAAGGTCTTAACAACCCTGAAGGGCTTTGACCATGGGCCTCATGAGAGATTTGGGGAATGCCTTCTATATATTGGTCTAAGTTAGGACATGCTAATCACCATGGCGGATCAGCAAGTGACAAACTTGTTTCCAGATACAGGATTTGATGAAGATAACATTACAGGGGCAGCCAGGTAGCACAGCAAGTAAGAGCACCGGCTCCAGTGTTGAGAAGACCTGGAGATCGAATCCCGGGCTCAGACACTTAGCAGCCACCCAGAAATAACTGGCTGTGTAACCTTGAGCAAGTTACTTAACCCCGATTGCTTAAAAAAAAAAAAATAACATTACAGCATGGGGGAAAAATAAAACATTTTAATGAATTCACCCATCTTTGAAGCTACTGTAACTTTTTTTTTTTGCCTTTTGGAGGGCAATTGGGGTTAACTTGCCCAAGGTTACACGGCTAGTTTTTTTTGTGTGTGGGTGTTAAGTGTCTGAGGCTAGAACTGAACTCTGGTCCTCCTGACTCTGGGGCTGGTGCTTTACTCTGCGCCACCTAGCCGCCCCTACTGTAACTTTTCTAGGGAAGGACTGATGGTGACGAATTCTGCTATGCTATGAGTTAACTAAAAGTCATTTTGCTTTATGGTTTAGTTAACTATCCTGAAACAAAATGGCAGCTGATTTGATTGGATAGACATATCTGAAAACGTTTTTTAAAGCTCACTGTGATTGTGCTTATGCCATTCAAATACATAGTTTGGCCAGTGGGGGAATTCCATGCAGGAATCTCTCAGGCCCCCCCTCCCCCAGCCCCAATTTGGTATGTTAGTTTTCATTAGGATTTTCCCTAGTGGACTGTTTCACCACAGACTATATTATCATTTATCAGAATATTTTTAAAAACTTGTCATGAGTTGCATCAACAAATAGGGTAAAATCCACTGTTACCACCATGGCCTCAACCATCAAGTGATCTAATTTAGTTAGTAGTCACTGGCCTATCTACACAGACTGACCTTGTCACTGGAGCAATCTAAAGCTGACATTTATCTCCAGATAAGCAGCATGCCAATTCAGGGAAAGCATCAGAGAACTACTCAGGAAACCAATGCCTCATCTGAAAATACAGCCAGCTTTTAAATACCACAATATACCCTTGTATTGACATCTTTCCAATAGGACTGGCAACATTAAACATGATATGTCGATGTTCTGGGCTAGGCCAAACTCCAACCACTTCCCTCATGTCCAATACTGGAATGAAATGAGAAATTTATAGGTGAATCAACACTTAATATTTACCTAACCATAGCAGGGGAAAGCTATGAATCCAGGATCTTGAAAGTTGACTCTACTGAGCAAAGCTCATCATAGTCTGCCAAACAAGATCACAGGGCACTTAGAACTCCTAATACAACCACCAGAAATGATGTTAACAGCTTAAGCCTTTACTTCCCTGAGCTAATCCTATCTTAAGGACCACTTTAATATCTTTAAAGGAAAACCCAGCCTCACCTGGGAGGATCAAGCTGCAGAGTCTTTTTTCCCACCACACCCAACTGCTGCTCTTTGTTGTGGTTTGTCCTTTGTTCTTGAAGAGGGGCGAAGGCATCAGGAGGGTGATGTCTTGACTTGCAAGTGAACTGGGTCTGAGTGAGGCAGAGCGGTGCAAGGTCATCAGCCTCACTCTCTTCTACAGACTTAAGAGAGTCCAGTGGCAAGACATAGGTCAGGACAGCTGGCCATGGCCCTTCCAGACTTCTATCACCAAAATGGTTCATTACACATCAACCCCAACCCATAGGTGAAAAATAAAAACTAAGACATAGCAAAAATAAAACAATGTAACAGTCCCCTGAAGGGGTTAACTAAATATGGCAAAATGACAACCAGAAATTCCAAACTTTGCAACTCCATCCTCTTGTAAAGGCCCAAATCCCAGATCTAAACTATGCCTTTGCCAATCACAGGAAGTCTCTCAAGGTAAAGAGAGAAACTTTGGGGGGCAGGGTGGAAGTGGCAGTAACCAGCACTACAGGGAGAACTGTCCTCTACCACTGTCTAATTAATGATGCCTGGCCCTGATCAACTAGGACCTCTTTTTCAGGGAGCCCCAAAGTAGGAGGCCAGTCACTGAGGCATTGCCCCACTTCTCTAGGAGCTAGGTGATACATTCACCTGGCCCTTGTTGCCAAAAAGTAAGTCTCACAATATCACTCATCTTCCAAAGTACTCCCTGTGTATGAGCTTTCCAATTGGTATGCTGGTAGAGGCAGTAAGCAAAAGGGTGAGCCCTCTCTGCTTCTGGGTCCTGTCCCACTGCCCCCTACCAAAGTGGCCCTCAACACTTCTCACACTGCCAGGCAGAACTCCCTTGCACCCACAGAAACCTATGCTTGGCCAGCTGGAGCCAGATGGTTCCCCCACACTGAATTGAGCACTGCTGTTTGTGTTTGGTCGGTCTTGCATCCCATTCCAGCAGTTTCACCAGTTTTCTATAATCATCTGCCCTCCCCTCTCCTTCCACACTGGGACAAGGATTAAGGGTGCTAACTACAAGCACAGGAACAAGTCTTACACCCCATTCCACATACCAGGGAAAGCAGTCATACCTGCCAGGGTATTCAGGGGTATCTGGGACATGAACTCCAGAGGAGTCCTCCCTTTAAGTCCTAGAGAAACATCTCTCACTTTACCAATTTAACACCCCAACCACACCCAATCGGCTGGAGTTGCAATTGGCACATTTGTCCTTGCCATTTCCAGAATCATCTGAGCCCATAGGAAGAATTGGGTAACTTGCTTTAAAGTTCACATTCACCTCTCAATAAAACCTCCCAATGGCCTCCTAAATGCCACACAATAGTCCAACCCAGCTCTTCAGCACAATTCACAATTAGACTAACTAAAAATAAGTGAGACTGTGGTATTGGGGAGGCGAACTTAGACCAACTAGCTGATGGGCCTGGAGAACAGTCACCCTTCAAATACAAGAACACAAGACAAATTCAACCCCCAACGGTTTACCAGTTTCTTCCAGAAAATTTCTTATTGAAAGAGCGTATTTCACTTTGGTCATCCCTTGCTAAAGGGTTAGTTTACTACCTCTGAAAGTGGGGGAGCAATTACTATCTCTAAAGGCATACCCAAAAGCAGAGGTCAACTAAGTCTCATGGGGCTACTTCTCTGCCCAGGCCCCACAACACTATGTGACAATTCCAATGGCTATAGCCTTACTCAGACCCATCTCGTGGGAGTTTAAGTTCAATATTGGAACAAAATGAGAAACTCAAGTCATTCAGCAGTTAACATAAAAAGATTTACTTAACCATAGGAGGCCTCAGATATTCAATAAAAGTATGTACCGTGTTTCCCCGATAATAAGACACTGTCTTATTATTTTTTTTGGACAGAAAAACATCAGAGGGCTTATTTTCAGGGGAGGGCTTATTTTAATGAACATTGACAGCAATTTTAATAAACAGGTAAATGTGAACAAAAAAATGTACCTTTATTCAATAATGAATTCAATAAAGAACAGGATGATGCGCTCAGTGCTGCAGCTCTGATTGGATGCAGCTCGGAGGGCGGTGTGCGTTTCACGGGGGGGGGTACACGGGGACGGTGCATACAGAGGGTAATGTAATGTAGCGTGTAGCGCAGGGAATCACCTTCACTACAGTAGCAATCTCAATAGGTCTTATTATCGGGGAAACACGGTATCAGGACTTTGGAAATTGATTCAGCTGAAGGAAGCTCCATGGCCTCTAGCTGCCTATCATGGTCTACCAGCTAAGTTTCTAAGAATGAAACAGCCTGACCCTTTGGTAGCTTAACCTGCATGCGTACATGGGGTTGTGATACTGTTATCAGTATCACATATGCAACTTTAAAAATCACTATTACGTGCTTTTAGGATTCAAAAGTGAGTTCATAATTTTCACCATGAGCAACAAATTAAAAATTAACTCATTATCGTTATATTGTCACAATTACTAAAAACCAACTAGTTACTCTACTTTTGTACGTTCTTGTAGGACCTGGTTCAGTCCTGGGCAAAGCAGAAAGGCTTGATACTCAATTCAATTTTAACCACAATTAGAAATAAATTCGTGGTCTAAGGACCAGGAATCTAAGTCCAAAAGCAAGACAGTATATATTAGAATGGATATGGTGTGACCCTGTTTTCAGTTATAATTACGTAAAGATATCTAAAGCCCTGTAGCCCAGGGGCACCTTGCACTGGGTTAGAAGGTGGAAGAGCTATCTAAAGGTTTTAGGGAAGACTTGGAAACAGTCCCTGACAGATTACAGATGGCATGGAATAGGAGCACAGTATTAAGCACTGGGCTTTACCATCCTTGTGTCAACATCCTAACTTAAGGAATGCTAAAAGAGTTCTAGTCAAATTCTACACCAGCAATGCCTCTCCTTCACCTTTCAATGTCAGCAAATGGGGTGAAGAGATGCAGTTATAAAGTACCTAGGACAGAAAGGCAGATTCAAACCTTCCTCCCCCACGTATGGTGTGGCAATACAGACAAGTAAACACTACTCTGCACCTATATGCTTACTAAAAACAGATTCTACATACAGACCTTTATCACAGAAAAGGGAAGATAAGACAATAAAAGTCTATATTTCAATAAGTTTTTCCCCTCATTAATGGAAGACTGTAGCAAACTATAAATATTTTTATATAAGTCCACTAAGTGCAGCAACTTAACCAGTCTCATGCCAAATTTACCTTTCACAAACGGTCCAGCCATGCCCAAAAGAGAAGACATGACTTATTTGTCATTCATTACCCTAGGTGTTGCCGGAAACATGTTGTCAGGAACTTTTTTTCACTGTGACTCATTTCACAAAAAATACATTACATGCTTAATACTGTGCCAGGTACAGTGGTAGACACCTCTAAAATAGTCTTGGATCACAAGAAGTTTACAATTTAGTTGAAATTATCTAAATGCATAAAAAAGGATTTTTTTTAAGGCAACATTTTCAGAAGAGCACAACAGAAAACCCTAGAGGAATCAAAAAAGAAACTTCTCTGTGAACTTAAATGAAAAGTTTCATAGAGGGAAAGGGACTTTTGAGCTGGAAAAAGTGGTTAAAGGGGATGGAGGGAGAAAACATCCAGGTTAGTAGCTTCTTAATGAGCAAAGAAACAAACTGTAAAGATGTATTCAGAGAACAGTGAACAGTGGGAAGGTTGGCCAGACAAGTTCCTCACCCCTGGTCCAGACTATGGAAGGGAATGAACATCAGTGAAATGAAATGCCAGTCACAATTTTTAAAGAGCAATTGATCCAAGCAGCATTTAGGAATCAGAGAGCAATATACAGGATATACTGGGGAGGAGAAAAGCAAGCAGAGATAGATAAGACCAAGGTTGGAAAAGGGTGATAGCAGAAATGGAAAGGAGCAGACACAAATGAGAAACATTACAAAAGAATAGGCAGGATTTGGTAATCCAAGTGGACGATGGGCAGAGGAAAAGATTTCTAACATGCCAGGTAAAGGTAAGGGTACTTCAAAGAGCTATTATATGACAGCTTCCTCCCTTCACTAACAGGGAAGCCACTCAATTCCTGATCTGACTGGGTATAGTGAAAGGCTGCAACAGTTAGATTTTCCTTTCCCCCTCCCCCCACAAAAATAATGAAAAAAATAACTACATTAGTTCAAAGAAGCTACCTTTTAAATTCTTTGCTCTTTATTTGAGCAACTTTGTGTCTCAGGCACCAGATGAAAGGATTTTCCCCTTCCTATCTAAGTCTATAATCATCAGATACTACTACTTCATCAGATTTACATCATTCTTTTGGGTAGTATCATCACTACTATTTCACATGTACAGCAACTTGAGTTTTTTGACTTGTCCAGAAGTACAAACCTCAGAGCCTAGAACCAATTTTTTACTCAAAGTCCTCCTAACAATATGGGGTAAGTAGTTAAGTCCACAGCAATAATATAAATATTTAAGATTGTACAATGAACAGTGACAAAACTGAACAGAGCAGAACTTGGACCTTTCACAATCTTCCTCAGTCACACCAAATAGAAGGTCACCACATACTAGTTTGGCTGTATAGATCATCTACCAGCACTTCTTAAACTGTGGGTCACAACCCCATGACCCACAGTTTAAGAAGTGCTGAAGGGGTTGCAAATGGAAGAAATTTAAGAAGCCCTGATCTAGACTAAGTACAAAAAGTTATCAAGGTATTTAAGCCTAGCATATAAAAATTTAATCATACAATTAATCTTTCCATACTTTGAAAATGGAATTGATTGCCAAAAGATTAGAAATCTAAAACTTTTTAGATAAGTTTCAAATACAACTTAAACTGAAAGATTAGCCATTTCTGGATATAAAATGTTGCGATTTTATAATATCTGAACAGCAATAAAGTATGTGATTTCAGGGATATACAGATAGACCTTGAAGGAAAATCTTGAAGGAAAAAAATGATTATTTAAAACATCTCCAGAGAAAACCCACAAGTTATGACCATGCTGATTTATTCTCAATACTGTAAGACAAATGCCACTTTTTCCTCGGATCAATTCTTTAAGTGATTCTAATAGATAATCTACTTATACATATCATTATTTAAAGGTGACTTTAAACAATTTACTCGCCATTTCTCTGGGTGGTACTCTTCAGCATATAAAACTGTTTTAAATAGATGCTACATTGCTTAACCTAATGATACAAAGAAATAGAAAGGTAAGAAGCCGGGTAAGAAACCGAGAACCCTGAAGAAGTTGGTGGGACCAAAGGGAATCTGAGGAACCAGGGAAGGAGGAGGAGGTGGACACAGGACAAAATTTTACATATGAAATGAGGGTGTGGTTATCTTAACAACTACTGTATTTTAAAATATCTTTACAAAATATTGCACGCAAAACTCCAACACAAAAAAGTACAAATACAGGCAAAAAGAAATGACAAGAAAAACTTAGTTTTCCAACATATTTTGAAGTCTTCTGGGAGAGACATAGAGTAGAAAGCTAAGTAAAATCATTGTTCTAACTATGCATTTTTTTATCTTCACATACTTCTTTAACCATTTAAATACCGTAAAACTTTTCCTCCACGTCAAATTCCCATTATAATGTACTGACATGCTCTACTATACTCTCTGCTAAAACTTCTCAATCAAAGCATTTCAAGAAGCTGTTGACACAAACAAAATTTAATATATGCACAGTTTTATGTACAATGCAGCATCACACCATGTAGGGCATTTACTATTGTTTTATACATTCAAATACTTTTGAAACACTTAAGTCTACAAAACAGAACATAGAAAAATAAACAGGAATATATTGAACACTTACAAAAAAGTGATATGATAAAGAATATAAAGTACTATTTTCCTTTCAACACTTCAAAAGATATATGTGTTTGTGTGTATGTGTATATATATGTGTATATATACATATATATACATATATATTTCTATACAAGTAACATCACAAAGGATCACATCCTTACATGCTTAAAGTATTATTTTTCAGTGTAAGGCTATTATCATTTTTTCATACATATAGGATTTTTTTTTCTAGTTCGTAACAATGCAATTTCTATTCCATTCAAGTAGATTCAACCCCAAAGTTGCTGTTGCCCCACAGTAAGACATGCACCCACCCCTCATCTAGGATACTCTATAACTGGTGTTTCTGAAAAATCTATCTTCAGGAAAATATCCCAATTAGTGAAAAATAAATGGCTGTTGTTACCTGGCAAAATTACTTAGCTCACTGAATTGACATATGGAACATCTATCACTTCAACTGAACCAAACAGACACACAGTAGTATTTAGACTTAAAATCTGGGGCAAAAATACAGTAAACAAAGATAACGTAGTGTAGCCAAGTGTGTACTCTTGGGCTACATAGGTTACACTCTTTCTGGACCTTTCTTAGTACCCTAAGAGAAAGTCAGAAAGTTTATTTTATCAAAAACTGAAGGCAAAACAAAAAAGATGCAGTAATAAATATTGCTAGTTTATGAGATGGCTGATCAAGTTTCTAAGCCAGAAAGGGTTAGAAAGGAACTTTTATTGCACCAGTCTCAAACAAGTTAGAAGTTCTTAAGTATTTTAATACAACCACCTTAAGTCACAAAAGAAATAACTAACACACTAGTGAGAAAGAGAAAAGGGAGAGTCAGCCACAAAAGCTCTATCACAGTTGAGGTCTGGCAAACTCTGTAGTTCATAACAAACCACAAGGTTGGGTCTGCCACACCAGATGAATCAATGTGGATGCGAGTTAGCAGTATGCAAGATTCCGAAGACACCAACAATATGCTGGTTAGAAGAGAACTAGAATGAAAAACAGCCAATTCTCCCCAGGTCACAAACTTGCTGAGGATACCGGAAAGCTCTGTAATACTAAAAGGAATGAGGGTAGAAAACAAGTCACAGAGATAATGCCTAACATAATAAAAGCTAGTAGGCAAACTTTGGTCAGTTCTTCAATAATTTCACTTTAAGATGCAGCTTTCTATAACATGGAGAAGTCCTATAATTTCCAGCTGTTAGTATAAATGAGTCTATTCTCCTATACACAAACTTACTCACATTAAAACCATTCTAACTTTGTGCCATAACACACAGAAACACTTGTGATTATTAAACAAAATAAACTGAAGTGGAGGAAGGCAATCATACACTAATTTGACTTCAGCTTAAGAAAAAAGTCCCTAAATTTTTAAAAATCCACATTTGTAAGGATTGTTAAATCATAAAAGTCATTTTTTTTTTTAAAGCAGAGGTTTAATTCCAGGTTACTGAGCAAAGTACCACCTCCTTAAAAAAATCACCACTATTTCAATTCTACACCTTAAAATGGGGTGTAGAAACAGTTCAGTGTTTTCTTCAGAAACTACAACCTAGTCTATGCTATCACTCAAGTGTTGTAAGGCAGCTAGTGATTGTGTAGAAACAAACAATATTCTTTTACAGCCAATTTTTAAGCATTTCCAGAAGACTGGATGAAAAACATTTCCTTGCCTCCTGAGATCAGAACTTTTAGCTTTATTTAAACCTAATAATCTAGACATATCTATAAATGTGGCTTTCACGAAGATTATCTGTAGGCAATTAACAAGCATGGGCCCTAAACGTGTGATTTTTCTAGCTTTAACTTTTCTTCCATAATTCTACCATACACACTACACTAAAGGAAAAAGACTTATCATTACCTTCAGCAACTGTTCTAGCTCACAAAATGGCTGATGTGATCACCACCAGCTCACAGGAGCATAAAACAATTAGTCATTAAAGATTTTTAGCTAGCACCATCAATAATAAAATGCTATCTTTCAAAGTGCTCTCAAAATTTTAGATAACAGATAAAATTTAATCACTACTCAAATTGGTAGTACCCGAACTTAAGAATTTGGCTAATTAAAATAGCACAGAGGTAAATAACCATTAATACAGTACAGAAGAGATTCACTAAGCCCAGCTAGCATTTGAACTTTTTTTGAAGGTTACCAGAAAAAAAAAAAAAAACTGATCTATTTCAGGCTACCAAATTAAAATAAATTACATTTTTAAAAAAAAAGTATTTTCTAATAAAGAAAAAAAAGCCACTACATTAATTTTTGGCTAGGCATTATACATGGCATGCAAAGAGAAATCACTGTTATTTGCATAGCATGTTCTCACTCAAGCTTCCTGATCAAAAAGTAGATAATCTCTTAAACATGAAAAAAGAGGGTATGTTTCACATTGGTATATACAGATATAAAATATAAACTACAGCTATTTTTTACAAAGAAACACAGATGACTAATACTGTGTTATTCAGAGTCAAATCTCCAAATGAGGACAGAGTGCAACATGCAAAGGGGATAAATGGGAATACTGGAGGGACCAGTGAAAGGTTAAAATTAAAAAACCAAAAAACACATTCTTATCACACACTCACAAATGCTACCTAAGGTAACAAGTTGGTTTTAAAATACAAAACAAAACCCATCTTCTAGCAGCATCCTCTAGAAAAGGACTGGAAGTCACAGTCATTTTTTTTTTTATAGAACAGAGCCAACAATCTGAACATGCATATGGAGAATGATAAACATAACCAACAGTGTATGAAGAACCAAAAACAAACAAAAAAAACAAATTAAAAAAAACCCAGTAGCTCTCCATATAAACTTGTCAAGCTAAAAAAAATATTCATGTTTACACGTCTCTTCTCACAAAATATTTAGAATCTGTCAGTGCATTAGTGTTAAAGTGGCATTAAAAAATTTCTGCAGTTCTAACAGGTGCAGAATTATTTTCAAAATGCATAGCATCTACATTTCGTTCGAGTAGGCACCATGATATTTACACCAGTGCTAAGAATTCTTGGTGGGAACAGCCATATCACTGAATTTCCTATTTTTTTCCACAAATATCTATTCTTGCCTGCAATCTCAAGTTCAACAAATCACTCTAAAATTCAAAAATATACCCTATGAATATTAAAAGAACTATGTACAACATTTCTGAGACACAGGTTAATCGGCTGCCTTATATGAAATATTAAAGAGAAAACATTATTCAAGTTTGACAGATATTGAGATGAAAGGCCTTTGGGTTGGAAGCATATCAAAGACAACAGTGTTGTAGGCTGAGAATTTTTTAGCCCAGTTTATGACTAAGGCATTGCATAATAAAATATACATTTCTATTTGGTGCAATGTTATCTTTTTAGAATCTAAATCATGTCAAACACTATATTTCTGTCATTTCAGTAAACATTGTAAGCATACATTTTCAACATCTTATATCACAAACTCAAACTGTATAAGTAGGGAAAAACAATACTAAATCTACAATGTTTTATATCAAATTTTTTTTTTAAATTTTACACACTTATCTTCTAGGTTCCTATGGGGGAAAGGGAAGGGGAAAGCGACACTCAAATAACTAAAATCAAACAAACTTTCAATGAAGAAAAAAATGTAATGCCAGGAATTCACCTGCCCCTAAGTCTCAAGTTGAGGTTACTTGGTTAGGGAGAGAAGCTATTTCCAACTTTAGGGTTTTTTCCCCCTTCTTTAAAAAAAGTAAGAAGCCTTTGGGAACATTAAGCCATTCCACTTTGCAAATGGTTTTTACTCTGATACCCTCCAAAGTAACCAGTTCTAAGAATGCTGTCCCCTGTGACCATCTCCCATCCCTGATCTTCTCCTATCTCCCCTGTATGGTCGTCCTCTAAAGTTTCGATGATACTGATATCCTTCTTCCCTACTTCTGTTGGGCTGCCCTTTCCAAGACTCATCATTTCTTGAGTGCTGGTAACCTCCTCTACTAGAAGAGTAGCCCCAGTCATTTTTGTACTTCCTGCTTCCATATGTCTGATTGTAGAACTGTTTGGATCTACCACTCTTCAGAATACTGGACACTTCGTTTTCATCCTCAGAACTCTCTTCCCTTGCTCTCTGTACCCTGTCTACCGAACTAGCCATTGGACTGGCTAAGTGATCAGTTGCCCTAGAATCTTTGACTTTTTCTGTTCTTTCTTTAGGATTAGTTATGGTTCTTTTAATAAGCTCAGGTTCTACAACTAAAGGCAGAGATTCTCTTTCTACATTTAACATGTGAGGAGGAAGATGAGTCTTCACTTCTACAGAACCAGTAGCAAAAGCTTTTTCCCCTTTAGGCATCCTAGGTAGTGACTGCGCAGCTTGGCCATCATGCTTACTGCTCACGCTGGCAACAGGGAGGGGGAGTGCTGCTTCACCTCTCACTTCTTGAAATTGATCTGCTGTTGAAATTGAACTACATTCTTTAGATAGATCTGGGTTTTCCAGAGGATGATCTAGTGTTCCTTTCTCATCAGGAGGCAGGACCACATTCTGCCTCATTACTGGATTTTCTATAAAACCTTGAAATGGATACCCATACCATAAAGGAGGAAAGAAAGGAGGTGCAATGGGGACTGCTCCTAAAAATGGATTAGGTCCAAAGGATGGCTGAGGAAATATGTTCTTGCCACCCATTGATTCATCATAATCAGCATGAAGCAACTGTCCAGGATTCTCAGATTCAATATCACCCTGATAAGGAATTTGTCCTTGGCTTTCCGACACCTGAGATGTTGGGATAACCAATGGTGAAGAGAATGTTGGAGACCCAGTCTCAGCCTGTGCTGCATGATCGTTAGCATTAGCTTCAGTTGGCATAGAAAAGTGTGTATCTGTACGTGCACAATCATTTTCACTCTGTGATGAAGGAGCTTCTGCGAACCAAAGGTTGTGAGGATACACAGGAACTTGAACCTTTGGGTACATCCGGCAAGCAGCTATGTAAGCCTGGTGCAGAGGGTATAGGTAAGAATGTGGGGCCCACATAGGACAACTATATGCCTGAAAGAATGAGAAAAAGGACAAAATTTAAAATATTTTTAATAGGTAGTGTTTAACAATTAGTGTCATAAATGTTTCTTTGGTCTGTAATAAATGAACCTGTGACTCAAAGGAAAATAGGAAATAATTCTCTAACATTATAACTTTGACTGGCTTCTATTACCTCTAGGATTTTAAAGAAAGTCTCTTGTTTCAAATGATCCAAGTTACCAGTCCCTGCCAATAGCAAGTGAAAAATTCAAATACAGTATAAGGAAAGGCTACTTGCAGCTAATAATCCCGAGAAGTCACTAAGAAAAAAACTGAGAAAGGGAAAATATTTTAGAAAATAACCAGTTTAAATAGTAACTAATCAAATGGCTGATCTTAGATAGATATGCAATTACTGACTTATGACATTCTGGATATTAGTCGAAAAACAGTTCATAATCACACCCACCCACCTAAAAGCATCACCATCATTTACCAAAGTTGGGGTAGGATACACAATCCCATTTTCCAAATAACCAGGAGCCCAGAACCCAAAACACACCTATGATAGTACACATTGTATCCATCCTATTTAATCCTCCTAGCTCAAAAGGTTTCTCTTGCTTACTCTATAATAAAGTCAAGGACCTGTTTTGCTATTTTGGAAGTCCCATTTAATTTCACTGACCAACCCCTCTCAATAAGCCAGGAAAAAAGGGTTTTGTGAAATTAGTACCTTTCCCCAAAGACAATGAAAAACCCAATACTTAAGAGTAATAAAAATGTGTTTAACAAACAGATAGCTATCTAACAGGCTGAGGAGTTAATTATCATTTCAAAGATACAGGTTAAAAAATTTTTAAGCCCCAAATTGAAAATTAGCTTTTATTTCAAGTATTTTCTAACTGGGGGAAAGTTATGATAAATTTTACATCATTACCTTCACACCAAGATTGAAGAAGAACCTCAAAATGTTTTTATCTAAAGAAAAAAGAATATACATTTTAATCACATATTAAAAATAGACACAAATTTACCCACAGACTTTTACTTTCCTACCCTCTATGATATAAAATACTGAAACCATGTCTGTCTCAGTAGTTTCATAATTCTTCAAGGCTGCATTGTCAGTTCTTTTATTTATTATTTAAGTAATCTGTAGTTGTCAATTTTAGCTTCACCATTATAAGAAAATGGGTTGTTACAATATGGTAGTAACAAAAAATTTCTAAGAGCCTTTTCTGAGTTATGCCTGACAAAATGAAAGTGAAAAAAAAAAGAGCTGTTCCTTCCTAATTCAGCATTTAGTTCTTTATTCACTTTTTTAAAAACCCTCAAAATTGACTGCTAAAGTTACATACCAACTGGCTAAGATCCTAAATTATATAGAACACTTGTTCTTAATATTAGCTGTATAATATTAGCTATGCAACCATTAGACATCAGTAATCCTCACAGAACTGCTAATTTTCCAAATACACAATACCACTGAGTAATCAATATAGAGTTAACAAAATAATACACTAAAACTTAGTAACAAAAATTGATCCTGTATATTAAAACACATGTTTAACATTTAACAACAAAAACCTTTGCTTATCCTGGTTTATGAGGTGGGCATGACAATTAATCCCAAAATGGTATTCCCGATTTAATAAGAAAACTCAACAATGACTGTACAAGTGTCAACACAAAATCTCCTGACTCCAAGTCTAATGATCCCTTCACTGTGTCATATTATCTCCCAATATCACAGAGAAAGAAGTAGAAATACAGACCCAACAATGTATCCTCTAATCTTCCCTCCGTAAGACTTTTTTTTCCATTAGTAGTACTTTTTTCAATTACATGTAAACACAGTTTTCAACATTCATTTTTTTAAATTTTGAGTTCCAAATTTTTCAATCTCCTCCCCCAAGATGGTAAGCAATCTGATATAGGTTATACATGTACACTCATGTTAAGCATGTTTACAAATTAGTCCTACTGTCAAGAAGAATCAAAACAGGGGCGGCCAAGGTAGCACAGCGAGTAAGAGCACCAGCTCCAGTGTTGAGAAGACCTGGAGATCGAATCCCGGGCTCAGACACTTAGCACCCACCCAGAAACACCTGGCCGTGTCACCTTGAGCAAGTTACTTAACCCCAATTGCTTAGGGGCGGCCAGGTGGCTCAGCGAGTAAGAGCACCGGCTCCAGTGTTGGGATGACCTGGGTCAAATCCGGGCTCAGATACTCAGCACCACACCCAGAAATAACTGGCCATGTAACCTTGAGCAAGTTACTTAACCCCAATTGCTTTAAAAAAAAAAAAGAATCAAAACAAAAAGGAAAAATCACAAAACGGAAAAAATGAAAAAAAAAGTTTAAAAAAAAAAAGGGTGAAAGTAGTATTCTTCGATCTGTATTCAGATTGCATAAGTTCTTTCTCTGGTTAGCATTTTCTATCACAGATCATGGGACTCCTACCTTCTGCTGACAGTCTCCTTTAAAAATATGTCCTTCCTATGGTTCAACAGTACCCACAACAGAGTGGGGATCTGGTAACTCCTTTCAATCCCACAACAAAACTAAGTCGCTATTCCAGACTAGAAGATGGCTTTCTGAATTATCTTAACATCAGACTCAGAAATTATAAGCTCCTATAAAATGAGCTCCTTGTGTTATACATCTTTCTTAACTTTTTAGTCACAGATGCTCTGGCACCTGGTAAAGCCTACAAACTCTTACAAAAAAACAAAAATGGAAACAAAAAAATAGTTCATGGACCCGAGGTTAAGGACTCATTTAGAAGTGTGTATTTACTCACATCTTCCCTTATCTTAAAAACAAACAAAAAATCTTCATTGATCTTGTTACCCCATTTCACGGTATACTTTGTCTCCTCCCTTCCACAGCCTAATTCCTATCTACACAAGCTGTCCCACACTCCCATCTTGTCTCATTCATTTCTTAGCTCCTTACACTGTCTTCTGACGTAATTGAAAGTGTCATACCCAAGGTTATCAATCTTCTCTTTACTCCCAAATCTGGCGGCCTGTTCTCTCTCTCTGAAGCATCGCATACTGATACACATGCACAACATTCTCTCGGGAAAATCTTTGTAGTTTTCCTCATGCTGCTCCCTCCCCCCAACCCCCGCATCCTCTCTGAGAGCTCCCTACACTTTTGTCTGTGCAACATCTTTTCTGACTCGACACTCTCTCAGTGATTATTCTCCTCCTGGCTGTTTTCTTGGACTTCAAGATCTCCATAAACATGTCTTCTTCAAGGTAAAACAAACCCTGAAACCCTCACCTCCTCAGATCATCTCCCTCCCTGGCTGGAGAAACTTCCTCTTCTCCATCTTCCACACCAGCTTTTCAGCTTCTTTGTAAGTGTTCTCTCCCCCCATTAAACTGCAAGTTCCTTGAGGGCAAGGACTGTTAGGCCTTTCTTTGTATACCCAGGACTTAGCACAGTCACATAGATGCCTAATAAATGTTTACTGACTGACTTTCTGATCTATAAGCTTGTTCACTACCATCTCTTCAATTATTCTAATACTCTTCTCAAATCTACATATTCATCCCCAGTCACTTGTGAACTCCAGTCCCACATGTCAACTTCAAATTCTACTAGTATCTCAAACTTATCACGTCCAACCAAAATGGAACTCAGATTTCCCCCCAACCAAAATCCCTTAGGTTTTTAATGGCATTGCCATTCTCTTTCAGTCACCCAGTTACACAACACTCTGGAGTCACCCTCATTTCTTCCCTCTCCTTTAACCCACTTACTGGAGCTGATCAGTTAATAATAATTCTACCTCAAAAACAGCCCTCACAGCAATCCCCTTCTCTCTACTCACAAGGCTAACAACCTACATTCATCCTATCCATCACCTCTCACCTTAGTCCAGGTGACTATTACAACAGTTTTCATCTCTTCCTTATTCAATCTGGCCTCCAAACAACTGTCAAAGTAATCCCCCTAAAGCTCAAATGCTTAAGAAACGTCAATGACTCTCTACTTCTCCAGTATAAAATTCAAATTCCTCTAATTTGACATCTAATTACCTGCAACACATCTGCAAAACATTTTGAGTGTTATTGAAAACTCTTCTACACATTCAGCATTTCAGACAAAAAAAAAAAACTAGGTTAACTATCATCTAAACTTGAAACGTTATTTCCTGTATTCAAACTCTGCAAAGACTGTCCTCCATGACTGAAACATACTTCTAGAAAGTAACTTAAGCACATACACACGCACCCGCACACACACACACACACACACACACACACACACACACACACACACGGCACGCATGCATAAATTTTCTTCCCACCAACACTATTTCACCTTGGGCAGTATTACGTAAGTTTCTTTAGGGGAGGTCTTAACTTTTCATTGTACATTTGTGCTCCCAATGCCTTGCACATAGTGGGCACATCATAAATACTTATTAGACTGTGTAAAGTAAGCATACACAGCACCTACCGTGTTTCCCCGATAATAAGACACTGTCTTATTATTTTTTTGGACAGAAAAACACCAGAGGGCTTATTTTCAAGGGAGGGCTTACTGTAATGAACATTGACAGCAATTTTAATAAACAGGTAAATGTGAACAAAAAAATGTACCTTTATTCAATAAGTAAATCACTGGGGAAGAACAGGATGACGCGCTCACTGCTGCAGCTCTGATTGGATGCAGCTCGGAGCGTTGCTTGCATTTCACGGGGGGGGGGGGGACGGTGCATACAGAGGGTACCGTAATGTAGCGTGTAGCGCAGGGGATCACCTTCACTACAGTAGCAATCTCAATAGGGCTTATTTTCGGGGGAGGGCTTATTTTAGAGGAATCTTACACAGTAAGGGGAGGGCATTTTCGGGATAGGTCTTATTATCGGGGAAACACGGTATATAATCCAAATAAGAAACTCATTTTAACCTATCATTGTACCCTTATGTGTCACTTGCTCACAAGACATTAATAAAAAGTAACTCATCCAAATTTCGTGTATTTTCCCTTGTTTCTTCAATGCAAGAAGTTACTTTGCTTGGCAGAGACTTTTTCATTTGGTCTCTATAGTCCCAGCAACTAACAGTGTTTTGCAGATAGAAGGCACTTGATGTTTATTGGATCAGATGAAATCTGATTTTAACTCATATAACCATTAGTCTGATAAACACAAATAATTATCAGGACTATATAAAACATTTTCTTCATTAGTAGCTAAAATTAGATCATTGACACCTACACTTTCATTAGTACTCAATTTGCAAAAACAAGATTTGGTAGTATCCCATAGCAAATCCTTTCATTGACACAATAACTGGACTCCTCAATACCACTCAATACCTATCCCTATCATTACCGAAGTCTGATTCTGCTTTTTTAGTAACTCCTAATTAAATCTGAAAAGCTCACCTTTAGGTAGATCTTCCCCACTGTGACAGAGTGAATGAGGTGGGGCAATGGCCTGCTCACCCTTTTCATTCAGAGGAAACCCTGGGTACAGCGGGTCTTGATAAAGGCTCAATGTCTGAGGCAAAGGCATCAAAGGTTGATTAACTGCTTGAATTGACATAGGAACAGGAGTAACAGGGGCAGGTGTTAACTGAGCTTGTGACACAGTAGAATCTGGTCCAGACGTCTGTGTCACTGAAAAAACAGGAATTTGAGCAGGAACACCTAAAAGAAAAGCAAGAATAAAAGATTACTAGAAGTTTAAAAAGAATCTCCAACTATAAGTAAAAATTTATGCCAAGAATAAAATCTCAGAACTGAAGAGGAGCAACATTAGCCATGTCTAGCACAGGGGTTCTTAATCTGGAGTTCATATGCCCCAAAAGATCTGTGGATAGATTTCATGGGGCTTGTGCACTTGGAACTTTTTATATTTAGATAATTATATCCCTATATAACTGGACTTCTTTGTAAAAATTTAAATATCCTTTAAAGCACATAAAAACATTACCTAAGAAAGAATCCATAGGCTTCATCAGACTGCCAAAGGTAACGATGACACAAAAAATGACAACTCCTGGCTAACTTCCACTGGACACATGAATCCTCTAAAACATCCCCAAGTGGTAAGTGAACCATTTTCCTCTACCACTTCCAATGATGGAGGATTCACTATCCCTCAAGTCCATTCAATTTGGGGATAGCTTTAAATGTTAGAAATGTATTTTTACTACTGAGACCAGAACTACTTCTCTGAATAACTTCTACCCATTAATCTTATGGAAGTTCTTTGCAGCCAAGTAGAATTTTTATCTCATCACATGATACCCTTCAAACCTGATGGGTGAGACTGTGACCCTCTAAGACTTTCCTTTTCCAGACTAAGTATACACAGTTCCTATAGACAATTTCCATACAAGTTCCCTCAACAGCCAGTTGATTTCCTCTAGATACATTGCAGTACATCAACTTTCTTTTTTTAAGCAATCGGGGTTAAGTAACTTGCTCAAGGTTACACGGCCAGTTATTTCTGGGTGTGGTGCTGAGTGCCTGAGCCCGGGATTTGATCTCCAGGTCGTCCCAACACTGGAGCCGGTGCTCTTACTCGCTGAGCCACCTGGCCGCCCCTAAGCAATTGGGGTTAAGTAACTTGCTCAAGGTTACACGGCCAGGTGTTTGTGGGTGGGTGCTAAGTGTCTGAGCCCGGGATTCGATCTCCAGGTCTTCTCAACACTGGAGCTGGTGCTCTTACTTGCTGTGCTACCTGGCCGCCCCCATCAACTTTCTTTATGAAAATGTGAAAATATGATTCCCACAAAGTACACATCAACTATTCTGGATACTATGTTTTTATTCAATCAAGATTTCATTTTTTGTACTAGCTATAGCTGATGTGTGCAGGCAAAAATTTCTTTTGCAATAAACATCAAATGATGCCTACAGAGAAACAAAAACATAACAAATAAATCAAGCACATGATATTAACTGACACACTACCATGAAAAAACTTATAGATAGGTCAATAGGAGGTAAGGTAAGGCTGCCTTCACTTTCCAGTATTAATGATGTTGCAGAAGATTTGGTACATAAGCAATTCAACAAAACTATTTCTTTAAAAAATTTTTTTTCAATTAACAAGCATTTATTTTCTCTTTCTTCAACTGCCTTCCACCCACCCACCCAAACTGAGAAGGAATGGATACTATAATAGAATATGTAATTCCCCAATACTCCTACAAAAACCAGACAATTAAACAAACCCTATGGGTAAGGGAAAAGTACAGGAGCATAGATCCTATGGGGAAAGTTGTTTCTGCTTCTCATACTTATTCACAATGCTCAGTCTATTCATTCCCAAAAGATCAGAATTAAAAAAACCGAAAATACTGATTCTCTTCCACAACCTGTTGGTCCATAAGTTGTTGGTTCACTTGGCCAGACTGGCACAGTGGCTGGTAATGAAGGCACTGTGGGAGGCAGATGCACCTCTGAAGGAACCTGAAGGGGAGCTGGATTTGCCAATAACACATGCTCTGCTGGATTCTTAAGAAAAAGGGGGAAAAAGAAGAATAGGGTTGAGAAAAGAGAGACATTTTATGTGACACTGCTTATAGATAATTTTAAACTTACACAAACCCAAAGTTGCTTCCTTTTTTTTCTAAAAAGAACACAAATAATTTGCTAGAACAGTGACAAAACAAAGTGCTTAAAAAAAACACTAAATTGTTACTGTAGTTTCCTTATGCTAGAGGTAAAAAGTGCAGCAGTTAAAGAAATGTCCCTAAAAGAAGCCTACCAAAAATCACAAAAGCCTATAGGAGAGCTAAGAAAAGCCCACAAAACCAAGACAATTAGACTATAAACTTAAGACAACACAAGTGAACTCATGTCACTTGAGAGTCCAAGGAGAGAAAGGTACACAAAAAAACTTGGGTATTGTTCGTATCACTGAACTAAAACCAATAAAAGTTCTGAATTAGAAATCTGGTTCAATCTCTTAGGAAAAACCTCACATTTATTGGTGACTAAAATGGTCTTAATAAATGGTCTTAATTTCCCCTAAACCTATTAAGGAAACAATCAGAACTGAGATTGTTCTGGAAAAGAACTTTTCATCTTAATTGGGGCATAGTTCAGGTCTGACTCTCCTAATAATTTGTAAGTTATGAGATTCAGATGGCTAATAGAGAACCTAAGTATGAAGTAGATGAAAAAAAAAATCCACAATATACAAGATAGCATCAGAACTCTTCAAGGTACCACTGCATCAATGAAAAAAGTGTTATTTTCCTCCATGTGAGTGATAAAATATACATGTGGTAACATGGGGAATTTGAAAGTACTCATACCCAAAGTCTTTTGGGCATAAAAAATATTTTAGGCAAATTGTCTTGTAAACGTTATAAAGAAAGTATCACATTAAACATGTATATACCAAATACTACTAAATAGGAAAATCAGCTCAAAGGAACTAATGGTTGCCTAAAAGGGCAGCAAATACTAGTAACCATACAATTACTACTTTATAAAGGCCAAGAATACATTCACTTTAAAAAATAAAATAGGGGCAGTTAGGTGGCACAGTGAATAGAGCACCTGACCTGGAGTCAGGAAGACCTGAGTTCAAATTCAGCCTCAAGACACAACACTTACAGCTGTGTGACCTTGATCAAGTCACTTAACCCCAACTGTCCTGCCTTCCCCCCTCCAAACAGACAAAAATAGAATAAACCACCTAGAGATAATTATGCCCAAGTCTGTAAATTACAATAAACCCTGTCATGTAACACATAGTTTTTATGTCTTCTTAGATTATCACTCAAAGAATCATGAATCTAGATTTAAAAGAACGCTTTGGAAAAACCAAAAATATGCATACTTGTTCAGCAGGAGATGGAGCCTCATTCTTCTTTGATTTTAGAGGTGAAGAAGCCGGTGGACATTTTTCATCATCTTCAATATTCTTTGGAAACTAAAAAGCCAGTTAGTTATTTTATAATTTAGAATTCTTCAACATATATTCTAATATCTTCCAACTCTCTATCCACAAAACCCATCCTGAAATGGATGTTTCAAATATTACCTCCCCAAAAATATTTAAAGGGTATTTGAAATGTACTGTACTTAGTATGCTAAGAGGTTGTTGGATGATGGTACCAGAAAAATTTTTATATCAAGACCACCTGGAAGAATTTTGTGTTAACATGGCTCCCTAACAGTTTAATTCTATTCTGTGAAATTCTAATCCAATACGCTACAGACTACTTTTATAGATCTGAGAATCTAGCAATATTTCTGAGATAAATCAGTATAGCTTAAAAAACATCCGCCCCTACTGTGCCAAATGTCTAATCTTTACATATTCTTTCTCTTCTACAACCTACAGCTAACCCCTCAATTACACTTCATCTCATTTTCAGATCCATTCCTACCCCTTCACAGCACAGTTCCTGCAATAAGTAGCCTCTACCCCAATCAGCCTGGAGTATATAAGGGAAGCCGTGGAGTTCAGGTGGTAGGCTCTGAGGGTCTGGACAATCTTGGACAAGTTTCTTCACCTCCCTGACTCTGTTTCTTAGACTGTATGATGTCCAAAATCCTTAGAGCTCTCAATCTGTGACATCTGAGTCAAAGCAGAAAACAGTCCCAAGCTTGGGTACCCAGAGTCACTGCTCTGTAAAAGACCACTGAGCGCAGACAAAAACAAATGAAGTGCCAAATATTATTAATATAAATTAATATAATTATTAATATTAATATAAAGTGCCAAATAGCAATCCAACAGGGAAAACAAGGCAGTAGCAATGAGCTGCTTCCACCTCTCCCTGAGACAGAAGACTATTGCTATTTTTGTCGAATTTGTTTTAAAAGGATCATAATTTAGAAAACGGTTTTTAGAAGTGACAAAAAAAATCCACCTCCCTGTTTTCTACTCCATCTGCATCGAGAAATTCCTAAACTAAGGTGATGAAAATAACACTGTCTCTACCTGAAACAAATAAGAAACTAAACAAGGATCACTGTCAATGGTAGAACTGTTCAACTAACTCTTGATTTTTAACAGTATAGAATTCTCTGAAACAGAAAAATGGCCTTGAATCCAAAGGGTTTTTCTCTTAAGTGAGAGCTTCACTTGTGTATAAAATAAGTATTGAAGGCTAAGAAAAAAAAAAAAAAAGAATGAGATAAATAAAATTAAGTTCCACACATTTACCTCTGGTGTGCTTGCCTCAAGTTTTTGATCCAAGTGTATCTGCCTGGGATTTGCATCTGTAACCCAAAGAAAAATGTTTGAATGGCCTAAAAGTAAAATTTTGTAAACTCAATGACAAGAATGATAACAAATTGAGACACAGAACTAAAAGGAAAGAAATAATCCAATCTGATTTTGGTTTTAAAAAATTACTAGCTTAAGGGATTTAAAGCATTTTTGGTTCTTTTCATCCAAGGATTTTCTAGAAACAAGTTCTTTCTTTCAGGTTATTCATTTATGTAACAAACCTGCATCTAAGTGTCTATTCAAGGAACGAGGTAGAGTGATAGGAAGGATACAAAAATAAGACAGCTCATGCCCCCAGAGAATGCAGTCTACCAGAAGATAAGATAGACAGAAAAATGAGACATATAAAGTGCTAAAGGATTTCACAACAAAGATTACTTATAGCATGGGGGAATCAGGGAAAGCTTCCTTAGAAAGTGGCAGTGCAGGGTCTACTAGGTAGCAGGAACAACATAAGAAAAAGGTGAGAAGACAAAGTGTATTTGAAAAAGAGCAGCCTATTAGAATCTCTAGTACATAATAAAGTAAGCAAAAAATTTAAAATGGAGTAATAATAGCACCAAATTGAACTGAGAGGATCAAATGAGACAATAAAAGCAAAAAGTGCTTAGGGTATAGAATAGGCTTAATAAACGCTTAAATCTATGCCTCTCCCCCTGCCCCCCACATCATGGTAAAGAAATTAGATATTTGATGACAAATGGACTAGTTAATAAGCATTTATTAAGTGCCTACTATAGAACAATTATCAGGTAAGGCAGGGGGAATACAAAGATAAAAATGGAAGTCTATAAATAAATTAGAGCACTAAGAATTTACATTTTAAAATACAATAAAACTTTATTTTGAAATGAAAAAAACCGAGGGGCGGAGTCAAGATGGCAGAGTAGAAACAGGACCTCTGCACAGCTCCAGCTCCCACCCTCCCCAATCCATGTAAAAGGGGACTCTGAACAAACTTTGGAGCTACGGAACCCACAAAATGACACAGAGAAGCTAACCTCCTGCTGAGGACAGCCCAGCAGGCATCAGCCAGCACAGCACTCTGGGAACCAAGCCCAGTCCCCACCCAGGTTTTAGCCCCAGGGCAGGCCTGACCAACCACAAGCTGGAGGGACTCCAGATCACCAGCAGCTGTGGTGGTTACCAGAATTATCAACACACAGTTGTGAAGGACAAAGTGAGAGATCAGTGCAGTGTGGACTTTGGGACCCAGGAGTTGGGAATGAATCTGCTTTTGCCCTTGGGGCGAGAATACTCTGAGGAGTGTTGCGGCCCAGCCACCCCCACATGGCAGCTTCAGCTCCTGGCCTGCACAGTGTAGGGGGACCAAGCAACCAGTCTGAAGGGTAATCATTCTTGCTTTAACATGCTTGGGTCTGGATTGCAGTCTAGGGTGGAGATCCTGGGGGGTGTGACCAGCTTGCCAGAGAGTGTGGAGGCTTCAGAGAGGGCACCCAACTAATACCTCTCACAGCTGAGAAAACCCCAGTGTTTGGTACAAAGCTCCCCTGTCTGGTGGCAGAGTCCTACTGTGGCAAAAAGCCCAGGGGTCAAGTGACTGTGGGGCGACATGACCAGGCAAAGGAAGCAAAGTAAACCGAAGAATACAACATTAGACTCCTATTTTGGGGACAAAAAGGAGAAAAGCATGGAACAGGAGGAAGACAGTGAAGTCAGAACTCCTGCACCAAAAGCTTTCAAGAAAAATACGAGCTGGTTACAGGCCATAGAGGACCTTAAGAAGCAGATAAGAGAAGTGGAGGAAAAATTAGGAAGAGAAATGAGAACGATGCAAGAAAATTACAAAATGAGAGTCAATAGCCTGACTGAGGAAAATAATACCTTAAAAAACAGACTGACTCAAATGGCAAAAGAGGATCAAAAAGGCAATGAGGAGAAGAATGCCTTAAAAAGCCAAATTTGCCTGATGGAAAAAGAATCTCAAAAGCTCAATGAGGAGAATCATTGCTTCAGAATTAGATTGGAGCAAATGGAAGCTAATGACTTTATGAGAAATCAAGATGCTGTTAAACAGATCCAAAAAAATGAAAGAATAGAAGGCAATGTGAAATATCTAATGGGAAAAACCACTGATCTGGAAAATAGATCCAGGAGAGATAATTTAAAAATTATTGGACTACCTGAAAGCCATGATCAAAGTAAGAACCTAGAAATCATCCTCCAGGAAGTTCTCAAAGAAAACTGCCCTGATGTTTTAGTACCAGAGGGCAAAACAGAGGTTGAAAGAATCCACCGATCACCTCCTGAAAAAGATCCCAAAAAGAAAACTCCTAGGAATATGATAGCCAGGTTCCAGAATTCCCAGATCAAAGAGAGAATATTACAAGCAGCCAGGAAGAAACAATTTGAATAATTTGTGGAAACACAATCAGGATAACTCAGGATCTGGCAGCTTCTACACTGAGGGATCGAAGGACTTAGAATATATTCCGGAGGGCAAAGGAGCTGGCATTAAAACCAAGAATCACCTACGCTGAAAAATTGAGTATCATGTTTCAGGGGAAAATATGGTCATTCAGTGGAATAGAGGACTTTCAAGCATTCTTGCTGAAAAAATCAGAGTTGAACAGAAAATTTGACATTCAGATACAAGAAGCAAGACAAGCATGAGAAGGTAAACAGGGAAAAGAAATCATAAGGAACTTAACAAAGTTGAACTATTAACATTCCAACATGGAAAAACAATAATTATAATTGATGAAACTTTTCTCAGCATGAAAATAGTTGAAGGGAATAGAAATATATATGTATATATATATATATATATATATATATATGTCTATATCGGAGGGTATACAGGCGTATGAATACATATGTGAATGTGTGTATATATGTTTACAGGTATACATAGATAGAGGGCACAGGAAGAATTTAATAGGAAGGGATGATACTTAAAAGGTTAAATTAAGAGGTGAGAGAGGAATATAATGAGAAGAGATGTGGAGAGACAGAATGGGATAAACTATCTCATATAGAAGAGGCAAGGGAAAAATGGTTACAATGGAGAGGAAGAATAGGAAGGCAAAAGGGAATGGGCCAACCTTATTCTCACTGAATTTGGCTCAGGGAGGAAATGACATACACACTAAATAGGGTATCTCACCCTATAGGAGAGTAGGGGGGAAGGGGATGAGAGGGGGGATGATGGAAGGGAGGAGGGAAGTTGAAATGACCCACTTTTGAAAAGGGACAGGACCAAAATAGAGAATAGAACAAGTGGGAGGTGGGATAGGAGGGAGGGAAATATAGTCAGTCTTTTACAATACATCTACTATGTTATTGTTTTGCATTAGCTACACATGTACAACCTATACTGAACTGCTTATCTTCCCAGTAAGGGTGGGTGACAAAGGAGGAAGGAAATGAATCTGGAATTCAAAGTTTTAAAATCAAATGTTTAAATACACACACACACACACACACACATATAATACACATACACCCACACATATACTATTATTAATACTATTTTACATGTAATTGGGAAATAAGATATACAGGCACTGGGGCACAGAGATCCACCATGCCCTACTGGAAAAGTTGGAAGGGGGTATGGGAGAAAATATGGCAGAGAACAGATTGGAGGAGGGGATATCCTGTGGGACTGCTATTTTGGGGCGGTGGGTAGGGGAAAAATGGGGAGAAAATTTGTAACTCAAAATCTAGCGGAAATGAATGATATAAATCAAAAGTTAATAAAGCATTTGAAAAATTTTAAAAAAAATGAAAAACCATTCTTAGTTTCCATATTGGAGACCCCTGCCTTAGAGAATGCCATCAAGTAGATAGATCATTAAACACTTCAAGCAGAACATGGCACAAAAAGCTGATCTTTGAAGTAAAGGAATGACAGAGATGAGTGGAAGGTACAATAGAGCTGGGGGAGATGGGCCAAGGTGAAAGGACAGACAAAGAAATGGAGTGCCCTGTGTGAGAATTGTGAGGCCAGGGAGCCAGGGCCGAGCAGCAGGGTCTGTAGTCTGTGAGGCTACAAAGGGCTTTAAATACAACCCAGGGAAGCTTCTATCTGCTTAGAGATCCACAACAATCTCCATGACAGAAGGGATGACAACTACTGTTACTGACTAATGATGTTCAAGAAAATCAGAACAGAGAACAGGTTGGAATCAGGAGATGGTAACTTCGAGGGAAAACATGCTGACCCTCAGGTAAATGTTGACCAGCAGACAATGACTATGAGTGTGTAGCTTGGGAGAAAAGAAGAGGATGCAGATATGGAAGTCATTAACATTAAAACCACAGTTAAAAGTACTAGAAAGGATAAGATCATTGAGGAAGGTGTTAAGAGAGAAGAAAGGGGTTAAGAACAAACCCTGGGGAATATATGCATTAAAAACACGAACAGTAATATGATGATGTGAGATTATGTATGTGTGTGTGTATTTGCTTCATAAAAAAGAATTGTTGCTTAAACTTGTGAATTTAAACCAGGTCATCATCCAATCACCTGTATTCGTTAGCGTGCTAAGCCTAGAGCTAGGAAGACTTGAATTCAAATTTTCCTTAAATACTTATTTGCTATGTGACCCTGGGTAAATCATTTCACCTGTTTGCCTCAGTTTCCTCATCGGTAAAACAGAGATAACCTACCCCCCCCCCTCCACAGGGTGGTAGTGAGAATCAAATGAGATAAGAATTGTGAAGAACTCAGCATAGTGCTGATATATGTAGGCATTCTATAAATGTGAGTAATTATTGTTGGTGGTGTTCATTACTGTTACTACAATTACAACATACCTTTATCTCTTCGTTCTTCAGCATCGATTCTTCGCCTTCCTTTTCTCTCACTGCCATGTGGTTTTCTCTGCATACAAGTATTACTGGTCTGAACAGCTGCCTGCCCAACTGATGAGCTCTTAAAAATGGATACAGGGGTGGCTAGGTGGCGCAGTGAGTAAAGCGCCGGCCCCGGAGTCAGGAGGACTCGAGTTCGGTTCCGGCCTCAGACACTTAACACCCACACAAAAATACTAGCTGTGTAACCTTGGGCAAGTTACTTAACCCCAACTGCCCTCCAAAAAGGAAAAAATGGATACAAACAAAACTCAAGTTATGTTAAAAATTTAACTAAAAACCCATGTTTCTTTTTTGCTTGTAACTTTTCTATCTGGCCATTTACACTAACATCATGTCTGTTGTGAGCCCACATGAAACAGAAGGCCCTGATTATAACAGGAAGACCACATATCCCCAACACAGACAACATATTACACATACACAAGAAATAAAGTACATCCAGATGACTAAGCCTGTGAGAAAATGAAAACTACAGCATTAAAGCAAATAGAAAAATTTCTCCAGTTATATAAAAAATGCTTAGCAGTTTATTAACAGAAAAAGAACCCTATCTAGTAAGGAAACTCTATCCCATGGCTATTTCCATGCACTGCTCCCAAGAGGTGTCCATGAGCTTTCCAAGAGTCACTATTCTAGATGATGATTGTTTTATATTCTATTTCAATGGTACCTACCATATTCAAGAACTTTTTCACCTGATCCCCAAAGTGGGGGAACTAGGGGAGAGTACTGAGTATTGATGATCAGCTACAACTACAGAACATATTTCATTCAGAAGAAACTGCCTGAATAAACAAACCTCAAATAAACTTCAAAGAGAAGCCACACTAATAAACAGTTTAAGTATGACTATAACAAACATGATAGCATGTAAATGCCCAAATACTAGCTGTCCTCTTCAAAGTTGCCCACATGTATTTATTCCAAAAGTGCTACATACTCCTATAACAGGATATACTAAAATAATTTTCTAAACTTTGAAAATGCTTTCAATACCAGTGAAACACTCCCTTGAACAGTTTCAAAGGAGATAAAAGTTTTATCCTTTGAGGCTGAATTTTTATCTTCAGAAAGAGATAAAAGTGATCTGGAGATAAGTCTGTGAATAAAGTGATCAAGTTGGAACATTAATGAGACATGATTAACACAACTGATCATTTTATGTGGCTAAAATTGGCTTAAACACCGAAATGTGTGGTGGTTATTAGTAGAGTAAGCCCATAACCTCTCTTCATTACAACTTAGATGAGCTCTTAATTCTTCATCTTCACTTCAGGAGTATCTGACTGAATGCCAAATCTTCTACTTCACAATAAGGTTAGAAAGGCAGAGTGGGCAAAGAACTTTAGACTAGGATTCAGGGTTCTGGGGTTCTCTCAGGACTGATCCTCAATTCCTCATTTTACAAATGAGGTTGTTAGATTGGAACAAGGTCAAGATCCTTGCTAGGTCTAGAATTCTATGGTCCTACTTAATAAAGAGAGGAAAAAATAAAGAGAGAACTCTCTTTTCATTGCTTTTTGTACATACAGAAAGGGCTGGAAAGGCCTGTTCATCTCTGTGCTGAATCTCATACAATAAACGTGATTCTTCAAAAGCTTCTCTCTCTCTTCGCTCCTCTGGAGAAAGGCCGAAATGACTCCCATCTCTGCCAACATGGTCTGAATCCTCAATCCTCTCACGTTCTACTTTTCTGTGAAGGCAATTTTTGTTATTCAAAAAGACTGGTAAAACAGACTGAGTTCCAAAAAAATCACACTGATTGTTATCCACAACAAATGTTTAATCCTAACTTTTTTTCATTCTGATATTTAGGATTCATCTGGCTGCCCTGTGTTAAGAAAATGTGAACTTGCTTAATATTAACCTAATAAATTTAGGGTAAATTCATGACTCAAAAAAATTTTGTTATGCATTCTCCAGTGCAAAAAAAAATTTCTACCTCATTAATTCCTTCTTATAAAGATAATGGAGTATTAAATACTATCTACTCGTATTAACTTTTAGGACAGACAAGTTCAAATCTCACTAACTCAAATGTGATGCTTTCACTAAAAAAAGGGTTTGTAAATATACTTTGGAATGGCATGAAAGAACACTCAAAAAAGGAAAAGGCAGTATGTTTTTGTTTACCATTAAAATGCTAAGGAAGAGAGCTTATATTTATAAATGAAGATGATACAAAAATAACTTCGAAATCCATAAAGAAATAAAGGGAAAGAAACACGTATGCTACCAAATATATAGAAATATAATTTTTTTGATCCAGACCTATGATTTACCATATAATACATTTTCTAGGTGAAAACTATTTACATCATTGTGAATAAACACATCATCAATAATTTACGGTCATAAAGAGTTTCCCTATTGGGGAGGCCAGGTAGCACAGCGAGTAAGAGCACCGGCTCCAGTGTTGAGAAGACCTGGAGATCAAATCCCAGGCTCAGACACTTAGCACCCACCCAGAAACACCTGGCTGTGTCACCTTGAGCAAGTTACTTAACCCCAATTGCTTGGGGGTGGCCAGGTGGCTCAGCGAGTAAGAGCACCGGCTCCAGTGTTGGGATGACCTGGATCAAATCCGGGCTCAGATACTCAGCACCACACCCAGAAATAACTGGCCGTGTAACCTTGAGCAAGTTACTTAACCCCAATTGCTTTAAAAAAAAAAAAAGTTTCCTTATTAAGAGAATTAACCAGGTCTTCCTAACTCTAAATCCTGTCCTGTCAACACAATATATTGTAATATAAAATTGATTTGCTATTACTAGCAAACCAAATGTATTTAAAATTCCAAATAGTTAAGATTCCACAACTGAAAACTAAACAAAATATTTTAGGTCTCTGACTTTTGCTTCTGGAAATAGAAAGTCACAAAACACATAAAATACATCAGGTCCCTTACAATATAACCCAGTTCATATAATTAAAAGTGAAAGAATCAACAGCTAAAATCAACTACAAAACCTTAAATTGGTGACAGCACCTAACAGCAGCAGAGTGTGAATGGGGTCATAAAAGATATGATCAGTCAGTCACTCTCAAACTGGTCAAACAGTCATTCTAAGATGGTTTCTTCAGATGGGAACTGGAAAGGATTTCATATACATTTTTAATGTGACAGGACAACCCTTTAAAATAGGTAGTGAAATTATTACTATCTCCATTTTATAGATGGTGAAATAGGCACCAAAGTTAAATGATTTTTCTCAAGTCCACCTGTATCATTACAGAGGAGGCAGTATTTAAACTCAGATCTCATTCTAAAATACTCTTCCCCCCTCCAAACACCCATTTCAAAGTAAAGAAGTAAAGAACTTGACATCATTAAGAAATATTGAATAACTGGGGCTGTTTAGATAGGAAAAGGGAAATATGGATGCTATCTTCAAATATCTAAAGATATTAAATCAAAGAGAAATCAGTTTTACTGTACCAGTCCAAAGAGAAGAATTAAGAACAGAAGGGAATATTCCAAAACAGATTTCAGCTCAACAAAGAAATTTCAAACTTGTGGTGACAGGGGGGCAGAGCCAAGATGGTGGAGTAGAAGCTCGACCTTCCCACGGCTCCGGCTTCCACCTTCCCCAATCCATGTAAAAAGGGGACTCTAAACAAACTTTGGAGCTGCAGAACCCACAAAATGACACAGAGAAGCTAACCTCCTGCTGAGGACAGCCCGGCAGGCCAGAAGGAATTGGCCAGCACAGCGCTATGGGCACCTAGCCCAGCCCCATGCTGAGGCTTTAGCCCTAGGGTAGGCATGATCAGCCACTGGCCAGAGGGAATCCAGATCACCAGCAGCTGTGGCCATGTCCAGATTTATCAACACATAGATGCAAAGGACAAAGTGAGAGGTCAGTGTAGTCTGGACTTTGGGACCCAGTAAGTGGGAGTGCGTGGCTTTTGCCCCACGGGGCAAGAAGCCGCTGAGAAACCGGCACAGCCAGCTAGTGCCACGTGGCAGCTTCAGCTCCTGGCCTGCAGAGTGTAGGGGACCAAGCAACCAGTCTGAGGGGTAATCGCTCTTGCTTTAACCTTCTTGGATCTAGACTGCAGTTTAGGGTGGAGGTCCTGGGGTGTGTGTCCAGCTTGCCAGAGAGTGTGGAGACCTCAGAGAAGGCACCCATCTAATACCTCCACCAGCTGAGAAAACCCCAGCGTTTGGGATGAAAGATTCCCTTTCTGGTGGCAGAGTCCTACTGTGGCAAAAAGCCCAGGGGTCAAGTGACAGAGGGGCGACATGACCAGGCAAAGGAAACAAAGCAGACAGAAGATTGTAACATTAGACTCCTATTTTGGGGACAAAAAGGAGAAAAGCATGGAACAGGAGGAAGACAGTGAAGTCAGAACTCCTGCACCAAAAGTTTTCAAGAAAAATATGAGCTGGTTATAGGCCATAGAGGACCTTAAGAAGCAGGTAAGAGAAGTGGAGGAAAAATTGGGAAGAGAAATGAGAACGAAGCAAGAAAATTATGAAATGAGAGTCAACAGCCTGACTGAGGAAAATAATACCTTAAAAAATAGACTAACTCAAATGGCAAAAGAGGCTGAAAAAGGCAATGAGGAGAAGAATGCCTTAAAAAGCTGAATTTGCCAGATGGAAAAAGAATCTCAAAAGCTCAATGAGGAGAATCATTGCTTCAGAATTAGATTGGAGCAAATGGAAGCTAATGACTTTATGAGAAATCAAGATGCTGTTAAACAGATCCAAACAAATGAAAGAATAGAAGGCGATGTGAAATATCTCATGGGAAAAACCAATGACCTGGAAAATAGATTCAGGAGAGGTAATTTAAAAATTATTGGACTACCTGAAAGCCATGACCAAAGTAAGAACCTAGAAATCATCCTCCAGGAAGTTCTCAAAGAAAACTGCCCTGATGTTTTAGTACCAGAGGGCAAAATAGAGGTTGAAAGAATCCACTGATCACCTCCTGAAAAAGATCCTAAAAAGAAAACTCCTAGGAATATGATAGCCAGGTTCCGGAATTCCTAGATTAAAGAGAGAATATTACAAGCAGCCAGGAAGACACAATTTGAATATTGTGGAAACACAATCAGGATAAACCCAGGATCTGGCAGCTTCTACACTGAGGGATTGAAGGGCTTGGAATATGATATTCCAGAGGGCAAAGGAGTTGGGATTAAAACCAAGAATCACCTAACCAGCAAAACTGAGTAACATGTTTCAGGGGAAAATATGGTCATTCAGTGGAATAGAGGACTTTCAAGCATTCTTGCTGAAAAAACCAGAGTTGAATAGAAAACTTGACATTCAGATATAAGAAGCAAGAGAAGCATGAGAAGGTAAACAGGGAAAAGAAATCATAAGGAATTTATCAAAGTTCAACTATTAACATTCCTACATGGAAAAACAATAATTGTAACTTATGAAACTTTTCTCACTAGCTGAAGGGATTAGAAATATATATATATGTATATGAGGGTATATGGGCATATGAAAACTTATGTGAATGTGTGTATATATGTTTACAGGTATACATAGACAGAGGACACAGGACCAATTTAACAGGAAGGGATGATACTTAAAAGGTGAAATTAAGAGATGAGAGGAATATAATGAGAGGAGATGGGGAGAGACAGATTGGGGTAAACTATCTCATACAGAAGAGGCAAGGGAAAAATGGTTACAATGGAGGGGAAGAATAGGAAGGCAAAAGGGAATGGGTCAACCTTATTCCCATTGAATTTGACTTGAGGAGGGAATGAAATACACACTAAATAGGGTATTTCACCCTCTAGGAGAGTAGGGGGGATGATGGAAGGGAGGGCAGTTGGAAGCACCCACTTTTGAAAAGGTGCAGGATCAAAGTAGAGAATAGATCAAGTGGGAGGTGGGATAGGAGGGAGGGAAATATAGTCAGTCTTTTACAATATATCTACTATGTTATTGTTTTGCATTAGCCACACATGTACAACCTATACCGAACTGCTTATCTTCCCAGTAAGGGTGGGTGACAAGAAAGGAAGGGAATGAATCTGGAATTCAAAGTTTTAAAATCAAATATTCAAATATATACACACACACACACACACACACTATTATTAATACCATCTTAGATGTAATTGGGAAATAAGATATACAGGCATTGAGGCATAGAGATCCACTGGAAAAGTCGAAAGGTGTATGGGAGAAAATATGGGAGAGAGCAGATTGGAGGAGGGGATACCCTGTGGGACTGCTATTTTGGGGGCGGTGGGAAGGGGAAAAACAGGGAGAAAATTTGTAACTCAAAATCTGGCAGAAACAAATGATGTAAATCAGAAGTTAATAAAGCATTTAAAAAAACAAATAAATATATAAATGAGTTTATTTCTGGGAGAAATGTTAAATAATTAAATAAGTACTGCAATTTCCCATAAGCAATTCAACCCATTCTCTTCCTCCTCCTGTTTTAATATTGTATTTTTTCAGTTTTCAAGATAAGTACACATTTATGAATGAGTTCTATAGGCTGTCCATCTCACTGCAAGTCATAGGGTGCAGAATATAGCATTCTTATGGATGGATAAGCCAAACCTTTTTGAATGATTATAGACCTCTTTATATAGGAAGTTTTGCAATGAGAGCATAATGTCACCCATAAACAGAAGGTGGAGAACTTCACCATCTTTAAGGAAATCATTCTTTTACCTGGACTCTGTGTTCTATCTCTCCCAAAACAACTTTCACAAACATGCCTTCCCAGTGAGTTAAAGAACATTCTTTATAATGCTGTATCTTTCAATAAATTCTGCAGTTTTAAGGACTGCAGAGGAAACACCTTTTGGGAAGAAAGCTTTCTAGGAGGTATTTTGCTTTACTGAATCAAAAGCTTCTTTTGTAAATAAAAACAAGTAAAGTAGGAACTATGGCAAAAATTTTGTCTTTGTTATTATTGCTTTGGACATCAACCTGTCCCTACTAATACCCTCACATCAAGGATGCCGTCACTGTGTATATCTTTGTTGCTGTTCAGTATTCACTATGTCTATAGCAGAAGTGGAGAACCTTCGGCCTTGAGGCAGGCCATGTAGCCTTCTAGGTCCTTTGACTGAGTTCAAGTTTTACAGAACAAATCTTTTTATTAAGGGGCCTTTGTGTCACAGGTTGCCCACCCTGGTTCAGAGCCTACATTCATGATGAATATGAGGCTTTTGTGTGGTCTCTAAGTATTTGGCCTCTTTCAAGAAAACTTCTTATCCCTACACCCATATTTTCAAACATTTTTTGTGTCCCCATTTATATAACTGAAGTCACTAGATATCATAAAATATGTTAATTTCAACAAATATTGGTATAAAGGTTAGAAATATTTTCATAGTGGTCTTTTTTTTGGAAATACTTATCAAGAACACTTTGACTTAATGTTATCATATATGCCTCTTTTCCATTTCCATCTCTTTAGAAGATGGTCCTTGTTTTAGGGGTAGGGAAAGAATAAGGAGTGGGTACTGAAAAACAGCTAATATGCCAAAACAAAACATAATAAAAAACCACTTGGGGTAAGTGAAGCCTCATACTTTGGATCAAAAAAACTAAAACAGGTTAAGATGTTCTGTATTTTATATAACATTCAGTAGATCCTTTTAAGTTACTTTATGTTTTGATAGAATACTGTGAAAAAATGACAGTATACAAAGTACTTTCAGAAAATGACTAAGTGGAAACAGTGTTCCATATGAAATTAGTTTTCCTATTATATATTATTATATATTATACCTGATTTTAATCCTCCAATTAGTTATCTAAAATGTTGCATATTCTTTTGTAAAGAATGCAATGCTTGGGGCGGCTAGGTGGTGCAGTGAATAGAGTCCTGGCCCTGGAGTCAGGAGGACCTGAGTTCAAATGCAGACTCAGACACTTAACAAAAAAAAAAAAAAAACTAGCCGCATGACCTTAGGCAAGTCACTACCTTCCCCCCTCCAAAAAAGCAAAAAACAAACCTACCTTAAAAAAAAAAAAACATTTTGGGGCAGCTAGGTGGTGCACTGGCCCTATCTGACCTGTCTGACATAACACTTGCTAGCCATGTGACTTTGGGCAAGTTACTTAACCCCAACTGCCCTGCCCTCCCAAAAAAGAAAACAAAACAAAACAGATGCAATGTCAAATAACCACCAAAATTGGAGCAAACATTTTGTGTTGTCTGGTACTTAGGAATTTTAAAAGTAATTCTATAGAAATTTTTTAAAGTCAAGAGTCATAGAATATCAAGAGGCACAAAAACAAGGCTAATCCATAAATTCTAGAGGCTCTCACTATCACCTCCTGAACAAAATACAAACTCTTGACATCTGAAACGCTTTACAACCTTGTTCAAATTTACCTTTCCAGCCTTAATACATTTCTCCTCTTCACACAATTCAGTCTAAACAAACTTGCCCCTTTGCTATTTGTCACTCAACATCATCTCCCACTCCCACTTTGCCCAGGCTCTCTATCCTCAATGCCTCAGAACCCCTGGCTTCCTCTTACATGATGACTTTCCCCATCATCTGCAGCTGGTAGTCTTCTTCTCACCCCTTACCTTATATTCATTTAGTTCATACTAAATGTGCACATATCATTTCCCCTGTAGATGCTGGCTCCTTGAGGGCAGAGGGTTCCATGTCAGTTTGTGTATACCTAGCACCTAACACAATAACTGGCATACAGGCATTTAATAAATACTAGCTGCCTAATCTCGGAAAACCTAACTTTTAAAGCTCAATCCCAAGATTTTTCTTACCAAAAATGAATCTGGAAACTCCAAAGGTATATACAGAATTCTAGATTTAGATACATAAGGGTCCTTTAGAGGGAACCTAGCCCAACTCCCTCATTTTACAGGTAAGGAAGCTGTGAACTAGTAAGGGTAAGTTACTTGGTCAAGGGCACACAATGACTAGGTTGCAGAGGCCATACTTGAATTCGAGTCTTCTGACTTCAGCATTCTTTACCTTGTTCTACTCTGTCTCCCACTAAATAAACTAAGTTACATAATACAATTACACATACACAGCAGCAATGTAAACAAAACAAATGTAACTAAAGTGTTTTTATCACATCTGAACAATAATCATCTTTTTTTCAAAACATGTCTTTGATAGAATAACCAATTATTTTCTTTCAACATCAACAAGGTTAACAGTTTATTTTAAAACCAGAAGGTTTCTTCAATCTTAAAACACAGGTAGTAAAGCACAGGCTGTGCAATACTTCTAATGGGTTCTGACTATCTGAGGAAAAGAAATGGCTCTTTACATAGACATTTGCGACTAACTTTGTAATTATCATTTATAACAACTCACATTCTGTATTAAGATATATATACTATTAAAACCTACCAAAACTTAAGAAACAAAACCCACCACATTACTTGTAACAGTAACCTCTAACCCCTGGTCTCAGCTTGGGGTACAGTGTACAAGACAGTCTGAATCCTTAGCCAGACAAACTTATCACCACTGTACTTTTAGTGACAGAGTTTTTATAAAAGTGAAAAGCATAATTCTCTCCTCCATCAGCAATGCTAGCTGGCCTGGAATGCAATAGGTCTATACCACTTGCAAAAGTGTAGGAAAAAAAGATGAGTCATGCTCACCATAAAAATTTCAGGCACATGGTAAACGACTACCATATATATAGCTAAATATCCACAAATAGTTCTAGGAATAATATGAAAGATCATTTAAAAATGGATAGTTTGTTTTATCCAAGGTGATATTAAATAAAGTAATCCAAACCATTAGAGTTTGGATTAATTAGCAAAATTAATCTATAAAAACTTAAATTGATATATTGAAAAGGCAAACAAAAATTCCAACATTCTTTTAACAAAATCAATTCCTCTCTTGCCCAGAAAAACGTCAAGAGTTTGTAAAGAAGAAAAATCTTGGGTAAAGAGTTTCTCTAACAAAATTATTTTAAAGACCACAAAGGAACGAAATTGTTCTGGCATTTCAAAAATTTTTACTGTTAAAATAAAGGATTTTTTAAACATCACAAAGTAATTTATTTTATATTTCTTCTGGATGAAAGTTTTACCTTAGAATCTGTGAAGAAATCCTGCTCTGTGTCTTGTGCTCATTTGAGGGCAACTGAGACTGTAACCCAGAAGACTGACATGAATATGTATGCTGCCGAGTTCCCACATGCTGAAGCCGAGGAGGTAGTGTTGATGGGGTTTTTATTGGCTTGTTTGAATTCTTTGGCCCTCTGCAATCTATGTCTATGACAAAAATTCAAAAGAAATATACAAGTAACCAGCAGGAAATTGTATGACTCATGACAAACTGTAAGAAGAGAAAAGGGAAAGTGGGAAGGGGGAAAGGAAGGGGAGAGAGAGGCAGAAAGAGGCGTGAGGGGGACAAGGGGGAGATTCTTTTTTTTTGGGGGGGGAGCTTCTTACCAGACTGAAAATGCTGCCCACCAGGGGAAGGTTTTTTCATCTTCTTTCCTGAAGACACCATGTTCCAACCTTCTGTAGAAGATGCCTGCTGAAGAGGTTTGAGGCTCTTCAGTGAGGAGGAACGTCTTAGAGGAACAAAGAGAATGAAAAAGAGGTTATGCAGAGCTCTAGGCTACTTCTAGTTAGAATTTTTAAAAGGCAATGTCGTGTCCAGGGGTATTTTAAAGCTAGAAAACTAGTTAATTTTAAATAATACTGTACCAATTCAGATGTACTTACATAAAATTAGTTTCCACAATAAACCAAATTAATATTTCCTAATGAAGCTTAAGAAAATCACAGTAACAAAATGTTAATAGCATATCTGTGAGCTTAACTGCACTGAAGAGTCAAGTTGAAAAGCTGGCAACCAAAAACTTTTTTTCAAATAGCTCATGTTCATTTTGATGTAGACCACAAATTATGACAATACATGAGTAAATAATGCAAATTACTGACTACTAAGTTACATTAAAGTTCTCCCTTTTTTTAAAACTTGGCAGAGAACCTGCCCTGCCAATATGAAAATTACTCACAATCTCTTCTCTCTGTAGCCTTAAGTAATGACACCTTTAACTGGATGTTGTTGCTGCACAGTCATTTTTCAGTCATATCTGACTCTTCGTGAGCCCATTTGGGGTTTTCTTGGCAAAGATACTGGAATGGTTTGCCATTTCCTTCTCATTTTTACAGAAAAGGAAACTGAGGCAAAAAGGGTTAAGTGACTTGCCTAAGGACTACATAGCTAGTGCCTAAGGGCCATATCTGAACTCAGAAGTAGGAGTCTTCCTAACTCCAGGACAGGCACTCTGCCCTCTTAAACTGAATAGGGTTAAGTTATTAGATCTGTGATTTCACTGCTCTAAGGAACTCCCAGATGAGGAAACTCCTTCTACCAATACAGACCTGTACCTTCTCTGCAAATCAGAGTCCTATAGAGTTGCCTGGGCCACTGAAAAGTTAAGTGACTTGCCCAGGGTCAACACAACCACTACTGTCAGAGGTTCAGGTACATTATGGATCTGAAGCCAGCTCCTTCCATCACCTTCTCCACAGTGCTTCTTGATAAATGCACACTAGACAAAATATGGGAAGGTAGCAGGTAGACAGATATTTTTCATTTACAGGGCACTCCTATTAAATATGAATCCAATCAATGAGTTTGGATTATTTCACCCACACTGAATATGCTACTTGTTTAAGTCAACACCTCAGCTTCAATGCTGGATAGACTTATTTTAGATAAAAACAATTTTAAGGTTTTATAAATTGCTTTCTTTATAACATTCCTGAAAATGTATAATATGCCCATTTCATAGGTAAAAAAACTGAGGCTCAGAAAGGTTAAATGACTAGAGCACATGCAACAATACTGAAAAAATTCAGGGGCAATATTCAAACCCATGTCTTTCCTGACTCAAAGTCTGATTCCTTCCATTAAACCACACTAAATCTCTCTGTGGGAAATACAAGCATTTTACAACTCATGTTGCAAAGAACCAGAGCTGTAGGAGGGGAAAAGCCCGTCAAAACTAGAACAATTTTAAAATTTTATACTATGGGTAAAAATGTGTACATAATGCAAATTTTTTCAAACAACACCTTTATACAAAATACAAAAAATATTAATTACTTTTCCAATGCAAAGAACACAGATATAGTTTTAATTTCATATGTAGGAATAAAAACATTTATGGTACTTTAAGGTTTGCAAATTGTTTACATAAGATTATTTCACTTGATTGCACATTAGTCCATTTTACAAATAAACAAGGTTTAAATTACTTGTCAATGATCACAGAACTAGCAAATGTCAGAGATGTATCTGAATGCTCTTTTTTCAATTCCAAATCCAGGTATATTTTGCTAAGTATTAAAAAATAAATACAAATTAGTCAATTTGTAACTTGGTCTCTATACCTGCAAATTAACAAAAAGGTCTAGCAAAAAAGCATAAAAGAAAAATCAGATTCAAAGAATAACTTTTTAATATCTATCTCTGAGTGAACTGAAAAATCACCTAGATATTAAAAAAAAAAGTGAGAATAATTATGTTTACTGAACACTATTCTTTAATCAAATTTAAACTTCTTTAAGGCCTGTATTGGCCTTAAACAGTTATATCTGAAAAATTTGCAAATGGGCAGATCCATTTTGAAACAGGTAAGTCTTATAGGAAAAGCAGGTTGGCAAAGAAGATACAGATATGTCAACAGACCTAGCTATATAGATAATAGACTTATCTACTCATATATCTATGGTTAAATATGTTTATCTACATATCTATTTACATATCTGCAGATACCAAAAGATACAGGTCTATCTATTGGTATTGTTAGGAATATATCTATAGGTACCAATATTTAAGTTACTACCTATAAACATGATACTTGCAAAGCAATTATCCATCTACACTATCTTCACTGGGAATTCCTTTTACAAATAGATAGCCCCCATCCCAACCTCCCTTAGCATGGGTATTATGCTACATATTATACAGAAATTGCTACCAATAAAACCAGAACATACTTCACTCCAAGCTCTTCCACAAACACTGGTCCATTCTCAGAACGTTCTTGAATATCTGTATTTTGAAACTTCCCATTATGATCTAAACCCACCTGCAGAACAATATGAAAAAAGACTCAAAATTCACAATTCCTTTTAAGTGTCCTTAAAAAATAAGATTTTTACTTCCTTTTTATAAATGGACATTGGGACTGCTAAATCTAGCTAAGAGGAATCAGTACAAACAAGAATAATTTCAAATGATCTACTCATTGTCAAAGTCTACAAAGGAAAAGCACTAAATAAATTGTAGCTTGCCAATCCAGGTCCCACACTACTTTTCTCAACTAAATTTAACAGAAAAGTATTCTCTTCCACTTAGCTTTCAACAATCAATATACTGGGAATGGAATGTGTTTAAACGCAACTTTTAAGAGACCCTTAAGAACCAAACAGATGACTCCTGCATATCTGTGGTTAATACCGTAGGAATTAATTAAGTTAGAGTAAGTCAGCTTTGAAAATGTTGATATACAACCTTGTTATTAGTCTTAGAACTTCTGAGCAATGCAGTGATCTAAGACAATTCTAAAAGACTCACGATGGGAAATGCTATCCATATCCAGAGAAAGAATTATGGAGTCTGAAAGCAGATCAAAGCATACTATTTTTTCTTTCTTTTGTTGTTTTTTCTTTCTCATGGGTTTTCCCTTTTGCTCTGATTGTTCTTTCGCAACATGACTAATGTGGAAATATGTTTAATATTATCATATACCGTGTTTCCCTGATAATAAGACACTGTCTTATTTTTTTTTTTGACAGAAAAACACCAGAGGGCTTATTTTCAGGGGAGGGCTTATTTTAATGAACATTGACAGCAATTTTAATAAACAGGTAAATGTGAACAAAAAAATGTACCTTTATTCAATAATGAATTCAATAAAGAACAGGATGACGCGCTCACTGCTGCAGCTCTGATTGGATGCAGCTCGGAGCGCGGCGTGCGCTTCACGGTTGGGGGGAGGGGACGGTGCATACAGAGGGTACCGTAATGTAGCGTGAGCGTGTAGCACAGGGGATCACCTTCACTACAGTAGCAATCTCAATAGGGCTTATTTTCAGGGGAGGGCTTATTTTAGAGGAATTTTACACAGTAAGTGGAGGGCTTATTTTCGGGATAGGTCTTATTATCGGGGAAACACGGTATATACAACCTATATCAGATTGCATGCCATCTTGGGGAGGGGGGAAATTTAGAACTCAAAATCTTATAAAATCAAATGCTGAAAACTAAAAATAAATCAATAAATTAATTTTTAAAAAGAAAACGTTGATATAAATATATCTTAATTAGGGGTGGCGAGGTGGCGCAGTGAATAGAGCACTGGCCCTGGAGTCAGGAGGACCTGATTTCAAATCCAGCCTCAGACACTTAATACTTACTAGCTGGGTACCCTTGGGCAATTCACTTAACCCCAATTGTCCTGCCTACCCCCCTCCAAAAAGGGGGAAAAATATACATATACATATCTTATTTAAAAGACAAAATTCATGGTTAAATCAGTACAATTGATTTTTGTAAAATTAATGATACTATTATAATGGGAAAAAATCTGGTCCCATTATAATTTTTTTTTTAACAAAGGAAACTATCCTTTTTTACAATCACATACTTAAGCACTAAACTTTCAATATAGTTTCTGATAAAGTACCATTAACTGAAAACATTATGTATATTTATTAAAAACTATGGGTCTAACAGTTAATTTTAAGAGTTATCAGTCTACCAATACAGATGGTGAACTGCTCTACAAACTCCAGCCTTTAAGGAAGAGCTATGGGCCTAGGCCATTGGGAGGTGAAAGGATGTACCCATGGTCACACAGCTGGTTTGTGGCAGAGAGCACCTGAACTAGGTTCTTCTCGTTCTCTAAGACTACTCTCTACCCATTAAGCCACACCACCACTAATGTAAGATATGAAATGCAAATTGAGAACGTGTTAATACAGAAAACATTTAATACATTTTATCTGGCAAATGTCTAATGATAACCTAATAGATTATTCCAAGTAACCACACTGTCCCCAATCTAAGGGTTTATCTACCATTTTTACTGTGTATTATTAAAAAAGTAGTCCGTGGAGCCTAATAAAATTTGTTTACCGCTGCTGAGCTTGGTGCTACAGCCTAGCCAGAATACATCAAGGAAAAGATGATAGGCAGAATGAAGAGATAACATCTACAAAATGATAGCAAATTACTCCCAAATTTTTTTCCAAATAAGCAAAATATGCCTTCTCCAAACTTCCCCAATTGAAAAAGAAAGAAAAATGAAGTCATTATAATCTATGTATTATAAAGCCAAACAAATCCTGGCATTGGTCAAGCCAAAAATACCTGCCTCAACCTGTACTGAGCCCTCATTTCTGTCAAGAGAGTGGTACATTTCACTAGAAAGCCTATGAAATTTTCATTTCCCACATTCTCTGACTCTTCTGTTTAAAGCTATTTGTCTCCACAATGCTGACACTGCATACACCATTCTGGTTCTGCTCATTTCACTCTGCTTTAGTTCATACAAGGCTCTCCTGGTTTCTCTTAAACTGTCCCCTTCATCTTATGGCACTATTTATATCCTTTCACATACCACAACAATAAGAACTGCTATGAATATTTTCATACATATGGTTTCTTTTCCTCTTTCTGTGATCTTTTTGGGGGTATAGAACAAGGAGAAATAAACACACACACAAACACACACACACACACACACACACACACACACACACACACACACACA
>NW_027186473.1:48417480-48482608 GCF_028583685.1 Petaurus breviceps papuanus
CACACACACACACACACACACACACACACACACACACACACACACACTTTAGTGGCTTTGGGCCCAGTTCCAGATTGTTTTCCAAAATGGAGGTATCAATTCACAGCTACTCTAACATTATAGCAATGTACACGTTTCCCCACAGACCCTCCAACAATTGTCATTTTCCCTTTTTTGTTAATTTTGCCAATCTGATGGACATGAAGTGGAAATTTATTGAGTTGTTTGAATTTGAGTTTTTCTTTTACCCCCCACAAACTTTCTTGATAGTCCTTAGCTATCATAAGGATAAAACACATCATAATGCTAAATTGCAATGAAATTTAGTATGTAAGATCCTTTGCTAAGAAAAAATTAAGGATAAAAAAAACCTCAAGCACTATTGGAGACAATTTTTTTAAGGTACAGGAGAGGAGGATGAGATGTTATGTACTAGCAACAGCAAAACACAAATTCTCATTTTATAAACTTTCAATTTATTCAGTTAATTCAAAGAACCTATTTAATACTTTTAAGCTATTAATGTGCACATTAAAAAGTCCAAATTTCCAAAATCATATTTAAAATAAAGCAATAAGAAAGTTTTCCTGAAACCAATGACTTAATAATCTCATGTATAACCTCCCCCTAATCACTTACTCTGCCTTTATCTCCAACTGCATACTGCAAGCCAGCAGCAATAGAATAATCACGCTTTTGCTGAGCTGGGAGAAAAATTGAGAACAGAAGTAATTTATAATTTTTTTCTTAATATGCAAATTAAGACTTTAAAAAAAATCTGTCTATTGTTCGTATATGCAATTTGATATTCTCACCTTGTTTAGACTGTAGCCAAATTTCATATTCTACATTTCTGTAGACAGTTGGGTTGAGTGACTTAAGGACTTTTCTCGAAACAGGAAGGCAAGTAGAGTTTCCATTTTTCTTCAGATGCTGAACAAACAAAACAATATGAAATACATGCAATGCTGAATTATATTCTCATATAACTTCTAGGTCTAATTCCCAAAATAAAAAATTCAATGGAGGCCAAAACTTATTAATTTAGGAAACCACATATAAAATTTTAAATAGTAAATGGGCACTAAATAAAATCAACTTTATGACTAAAGGTCAAAGGATCAAGATACCAATTTTATTAAATTGCTATTGTAAAGTTGCCACAGAGGAGAAAAATGAAAGGTTAAAAATTCGTATGCTTTTGCAAAACTAGCTAAATGAAAAAAGTTAAAACCATAAAAAAATACCTGATTGCCTGACAGAGACTTAAATCCATTCATATCATTAACTGTGGTAGCTTTACCCCTACAAAGAATACAATTATAATTAGGAATTATGCAAATAAAAGCATTCAATAGTTTCAGAAGTTTGTATTCTATTAAACCCAAAATCTTATTTCGCTACAATAATGAAAATTCCCAGTGTACTTCTCCAAAATATAAATGAACCTGGGCTCCCCTACCCTCAGCAATGTTGTCGGGTATATCAAAGTAATTTACTTACTAAAATCTAAACTTTAGCTTTCTATGTTCAGATTTTCATTCTTAGGAAACGTTGCTGCTCACTCACTAGCAAGAAAATGCAAATGGAATAATTTCATAAAGGTAAGGTTAAAAAAACCTAACACAAAAAGTAGTTTTTTAAAATGTGCCACTTGTCCCATTATCAATTAAATATCATAGTAACAAAAATACTTTTCTAGGAAAAGGAATTTCTTCTTTTATTTATTTTAATCCCTATTTGATACATGAAAAGTCCCATTAAAACCAAAAGAATCAGCAGAGTCCCTCAGGTTTCACTCATAGGATTTGCTTTGTACCCAAAATGACTACTTTCATTTCATCACTTCATTCATGGGTTTAGCATAGTGGCTCAGTTGACAAAGCAGTTTGCCTAGAGTCAGGAAGACTCGAGTTCAAATTTGGATTCAGATATTTTCTAGCTATGTCACCCTCAGGGAAGTCACTTAACCAATTTGCCTAAGTCTCCTCATCTATAAAATAATTATAACAATAGCAATTACCTCCTAAGTTTGTTGTGAGGATCAAATGAGAGAAGAATTGCAAAGCATTTAGCATGTGCTAAATTAGTTATTATTACTATCATTAGGCAATCATTTATTAAATGTCTGTGGAGGGCTTTGAAAGTTTGGATTTGCTTGAAATTTTGGCAAAGAACCAACAATCAGACTGTGCAAAAAAAAAGAAAAAAAAGAACAGACCTTTTCTTAGTAAATTCTTCTCATATGATTATTCTTACTGAGCTACTTCTCCCTCTGTCCTATATGGAGTATCGCTACTGTTTAACATTTTCCATTTTCACTGAGGGAAATGTGTTAGGATTGGCCAATATATGACATACAATGCTTTGGGGTTTTTTTTGGAGGGGTAAGGCAGAGGTTAAGTGATTTGCCCAAGGTCACACAGCTAGTCAGTGTTAAGTGTCTAAAGTCATATTTTAACTCATGTCTTCCTGACTCTAGGGCAGGTGGCTCTATTCACTGTGCCATCTAGCTGCCCCTCTATGACATAAAATGTTGCCCCAACTTAAATGCTTCTCAAGAAACTTAAGAAAAATGAAAATCTGAGAATTTTAAAATAGTGGTTATATACCAAGAAGTAGATATTATGTAAGAAATGGTGATAGAAGAAAATTATGTTACTAAAATTCATTCCTATCTGTTGCCATTGTTCACTAGTACCAGATAAGGTACATAACTTAAAAATTCGACAGAATTATTTATCATTTACCCATCTAAATGAATACAAGCATATACAATAGAATTGTGAAGCAATGAAGCCCTGCCAACAGAAAAATCTACTTTGAAGATGGTGAGTGGCCTGAATGAGAAGCATGATACCTGTCTCTCCTAACATCTACTCCAGAAAAACCCAGAAGTTTGCATAATGAAAAAGAAATCCAATGAGAAATACTAAAAGACACCCTCCTTCCCAGAACTGCACCAAAAATCAGCCATAAGAGAAGCACAGGAAGGGAGGCAACAAAGCCCCAACTCAGGAACTAAAGGTGGAGAAATTAGAAATCAAAGAAAACACTATACACGAAAAAAAATATTACTGCAAAACAAAAGAGAAAACAAAATTGCTTTTTGAAGATGACTTGATGGTTTATCTAGAGAACCTTAAGGATCTTATTGGGGTTAAGAACTTATTATTCAACAAAACTGTTAGGAAAATTGGAGAGTGTCCGGGCAGAGTTAGATACAGACCAATATCTCACATCATACCACCAAGGGTACATGACTTAAACATAAAGTGGTATCATAAAGAAATCAGAGAAGCATGGAAGAAAATACCTGTCAGAGTTGTGGATAGAGGAATGTTTATGACCAAACAAGAAACAGAGGACCAAATAAGGTAAAAGAGACAATTATCAAACAAAATTAAAGTTCTACACAAATAAAACCAATGCAGTTAAAATTATAAAAGAAAAAAGTTGAATGGAAAAAAAAATCCTTGTAGTTTCTTTAAGAGGTTTCATTTTTGATATATACAGAGAACTCATTCAAACTGATAAACCAAAGAGCCATCCCCCAATTTATAAATCTTCATGATATAAAAAGGCAATTTTCAGATGAAGAAATCCAAGTTTTCAAAAGCCATATTAAAAAAGTATTCTGAATCTATTTAAAACAAATTTAAATAACTCTGAAGATTGTCAAAGTGGACAAAAATGGAAACTGACAATGCTAGAAGAGCTATAAGAAAACAGGTACATTAATACACTGTTAGTAAAGCTGTGAATCAGTCTAGTCATTCTGGAAAGCAATCTGGAACTGTGCCCAAAGGGCTACTAAAATGTGTGTGTACCTGCAAGGGATGTGTGTATCATATATGCACATATATGATACACGCAACCATACACATATGTATGTGTACACATATATATGATATATATACCACCTATGTACCTACAACCACATCCCCTTAAACCCACTGAAATACTAATTCTATACTCCAAAGTGATCACAGGAGAAAAAGATCCTGTGTAAACCAAAATATTTACAGCAGTGCTGTCATGGCATATGAATTTGAAGAGATAGAAATATCACTGTAAGAAATGATGAAAGGCCAATTTCAAAGAAACCTAGAAAGACTTGTATAACTAATTACACAGGGAACTAAAATGATTTCTATAACATTATAAAGATAGCTGACTTTTAAACACTTAATCTGATAAATGCAAATTCCAGCAGACACATGATGAAACATACTACCCAGCTCCTGATAGAGAGGTGATAGACTCGAGTACAGATTAAGATATATTTATTTTTTGGACACAACCAATACAGGACTTTGTCTTGTTTGATTATATATGGGTAGACATCAAAGGTGTCTGATACAAGTTAAAAAATAAAAATCACAACAGATTAAGATCAGAAAGCAAAGGAAAGTAACAACTTAGTACCCAATAAAAGTAAAAACACAACCAAGGAAAAGATAAAAAGAACTACTAAGAAACATACAGGAGGTGCTGTGCAAAAACAGGAGAGATTTTTCACTTGTTCCTCCCACAAATTTTGTCATCTTTGATGGTATTCAAATGGCTGTGGGAAGGCAGGCACACTAATACACCACAAATGGAGCTATGGATTTGGTGTAGAAATCAACTTAGAATTACATGAGAAGTTATTAAACCATAAATAGTCCTTAATCCAGCAATCCCCCTCCAGGTATAATAACCAAGGATATCAATGACAGAATGAATCCATAAAAGCAAAAATATTCCTAGTAGCATTTTCTGGGGTAATCTATAAACTATCCAAGTGGCACATGTAGAAGACCCAAATTAATCATGGTAGATGACTTCTAACAAAATATGGCTATGCTACAAAGAACATCAAAGATTCATAGGAACTGATGAATAATCAAAAAAAGCATAAATAAGGGATGCATCTGTATAATATGATGTACACATGAAGTTCACATTGTATTAAATTTGATGTATTAAATTTACTTTCTATTGGCAGGTTGACTCATGATTTTTTTTAATTAGGAAAGAATAATTATCATATAGAATACTGAATTTACAGTCTTAGCATCTGGATTCAAACCTCAATTGAGCAATTTACTATCCATATAACCTTAGATTAAGTCCCTTAATATCTTTTGAGCTCTAATACATAAAATTAGGGGGTTAGAAAGACAATCTCTAAGGGTGCTTCCAATTGTATGATGGTGGGGTCAAATTTCAGGAGAACATTATACACAATGACTAAACAATGTAATTGAAGACACCACAAGAGAACAGAAATCATATCAAATGCTATGATTAACACCTGTTCCAAAAGACTAATTTTGAAACATCCTTCTAGTAGAGGGATGAAAAACTTCAAGTAAGGAATGTTGTGGTCATGATACCAGAAAGTTTTGGTTAAAGCTTTTGCTGTTGTAGACAAAGATGCATTACTGTGAAGTGTTTGTGGTATAAAACATGAAATACATTCTAATACACTACTATAAAATAAAAACAAGGCTCCATCTTAATAGAATTCATATCCATAAACTAGCGGTTAAAAACCCTATTTCTTGAGAAGAGTTGTAAATGCTTAGCTACATCAGGGGCTGTATTATTCACTGCATACTACACCAGCTTTAAAAAAAATTCAGTATTTATGTACAAAGCGGTTCTTACTTGCAACTCTCTTCTTCCGAATCTGATATTTCACTGTTAGCAATATTTTCTTCAACTACTTCAACAGAGGGCTCTAGCCCCATTAGGATTTTGCTAACATCAGTATTAAATACCTTCTCATAGAGCAATTCATAAAGGAGAGCTGCAATTGAAAAACAGAGAAATGTATTCAATGGAATATTGACTCTGGTTATTTTATTTTACAAGTACAAAACTATCCCCAAGAATCAGGGGGAAATGGAGAGGCTCCCAGATGATTTTACCCTGTTAGCTAGTTATTATAGATCAACCAGCCCTATCACAAGGATTTCAACTTCATTTCCACCTGCCTCTCCCAGAATATGCTCACTCAAATTCCTCCATTCAAACCACCCAAATCAGAAACACTGGAAAGTTGAGAATATAGGTGCTCCCATGAACCTGTCTTCCTTCTCTAAGAAAAAGTATTCATTCAAATTATCTAGTTTTGTGTAAGTTGATTATAGCACTATACAATCTGTGATATTTGTTTCATGTCATGAGAATTAAGGTTTTATACCTTGCATATTGAATATTATTTCATATTTCTCTGGTATAGCTAAAGCAGTAATACTTACACTGGCACATAGCAGAACTGTCTTTATATTTTATGGGATAGACGATATCATAATGATTTCCATTTGAAAAACACAATAATACCTGAAGAGCAAAAAAAAAAAACATTTTGGTAATTATCTGCAATGTTGTGGTTCACCTACTGAACAACTTTGAAATAAATTACTTTCCACAAGGGGAATTCAAAAACTTGTTTGTGTCCAACATTATCATATAGAATTCTTATATACTAAATTGAAAAAATTCAGAGCAGTAGCTGTTTGAGCATCAGAAATCCTCCATAAATGCAGTATTTAAATCAGGTTTCCTTTTGAGCTAGAATATTAAGCATTACATGGATTTATATAAAGCAAAACTGGTCACATAATAGTAAAACCATCAAGTTAAAATGCCACAGAAAAGGATTTTTTCTTTACAGACCAATTTTCCTTTACTTCCCCTGACCCTCACTCCTCACAAAAAAATCTGACTTTACTAAAATGAATGTTGGTTTTAGCATTTTCTAACCAGTTTTTATCTCATTAAATGCTTGTAACTTTTATAATCTATAAAATGTAGGGGCGGCCAGGTAGCACAGTGAGTAAGAGCACCGGCTCCAGTGTCAGGATGACCTGGGGATCAAATCCGGGCTCAGACACTTAGCACCACACCCAGAAATAACTGGCTGTGTAACCTTGAGCAAGTTACTTAACCCCGATTGCTTAAAAAAAAAAAAAGTGAACACATTTTTAATAGACAGTATACCTACCAAGGACTCTTGCATGAAAGGTCTTCCATATTCAAATAACTTTAGGACTACGGTAATATTCAGTCTTTACATAAAAACATTCCAATGCATTAAGACAGAGCTACTCTATAGCAATATCTTTCTGTACTTAAAATGGAAATGCTCTCAATATAGTTCAATATAGTATTTTGTAAATAAGATGTACATATACTGACATCCTCAAGTTAAAAGATGACTGGCTGCCTTTTAATAACAACTTTAAAAAACAAAATTTGGAAAACTTATGACCCATAATGTTGACATATCTCAAAGTTAAATTATAGGAAAAAAAATACATGACTTGGAAATTTTAGGCTATAACTGAGCAGCTCCCTTCCTCAATGTCTGTAAGAGTATTTAGGAAAAGTTGTACCTTTTCAGGAAAGTTATTTTCAGTTACATGAGAAGGAGCAGCATTTGGTTCCTGATAAATTACAAAATCTTTCCTGAAATTTAAAAAACAAAAATTAGAAAACTTCAGAAAAATGTCTTATGGAAAACACTCTAAGGAATCAGACTTGATAAAGATATAAACTTGCCATGTTTTGCAAACACTTGGGGGAGAGGGCAGGGGAGAGATTAAAAAATAAAATCAGAAAAAAATACCATGACTCCTTACACATAGGGAAAGAAATTCTTTAAGATGAAGCACATGAAGTCATTGCAAAAAGTGGAAGGAGGGAGAAGAAATTATCCTCTCTACTTAGGGCAAGACAATCAAATTAGAGAATGTTCAGTGCATGTCATTTCTCTTAACATAGATTACTACTTGCTCTGGTTATGCAGAAAGATATCTAGCTGTCTAATTGATGAGGTAATTTATACAGTTCAGAAATTTTCTAATTTGTTCCTTTCTAAAAATTTTTAACTTACAATTTTAAAGCTGGCAAATTTACATTTGAAAGTAGTTTGAAGTTTTACTGACAAATAAAGTGCTATACAGCTAATTAACTGTAAAATGGTTTTGCTTGTTTAACATTTTGAAATATGGTGAAATAACTTTTCCCTTTTTTCTTCATGCAACTATTTTTATATTAAGTGATTTAGTATTTTTTATTAAAATAAAAATTTGTTACCTGTACATAAGAGAAAGGGCACTTATTTCCACTTGTCCAACCCATTCCTGTTTAGGAAACAGAGTTTATTCACAAATTTTTCTATTTTTATCTTACCTCTGGTAAACAACCCACTCCCACCTACCTCTCATCCCCAGCTGTGGAGTAACATGAAATCCTTACCTACCAAATATTCAGGAGACAAAAGACATTCACACCTCACCAAACAATCTAAAAGCAGGAAGAGATGACGTCATAGGGGCGTCATCTATAAATTTACCCTTTTTTCCCCTCAGTCATATAAAACTATATAATCTCAACTTCTTTCTCAGATAAGCTTCATTCACACCTCATAGCTTGTAAAAGGCACAAGAAACCAGTAACTTTAAGAGCTAATCTAAATGCCCTCTAAATCACTAAACGAACAATTTAATCCCTCCTACCATCCACACACTTGCAAAAGCACCAATATATATTTTTAAAAAACAAATCTCATTAAGATAATTATAATACCAACACCTTGCATTTGTATTTATGAAGTACTTTTGCATTTGTGTGTTTATATATGAAACATATTTGTATTTATGCAATACTTTTAGATACTTATTTAATCCTCATAATGTCAAAGGATAGGCAGAACAGATATATTACCCCATCTTTCAAGAATGAAAACTAAGGCTCACAAAGGCTAAGTAACTTGTCTAACATCCTACAGTTAAAAAATGGCAGTGCAAAGACTCAAACCCAGGTCTTCTGCCTCTAAGTCCAGTATTATTCCCACTAAATAGTTGCAACAGAAAAGACAATTAATGAGCCATCCTAAAGACCTCCACTTTACAATTAGTCAAACAGTGCCCCATCCTCCATTCAATTTGAGGATGTTTGCAAATACAAAATGTGCCCCTAATATCTACTTTAAAAGAAATAAGGAATCAAGGAGAAACAGGCCTGTCATATACTATAAAAAATAAGCCCCGAGACTTGGAAATTACATAGTAATCCTATGGTCCTATCAGGCTCATTAAAAACAGACTTATTTATAGGAAGAGATAGTACAGTGTAGTGGATAGAGATCCAGACACCGGAAGTTAAAAGTGAAAAAACCTTAGCAGCAAGTTTCTCAGATTTCATATCCAAGTAATAGAAGGAAATTATTTAAGTTGATAAGAATAACTAAAAGTCACTCCCCAAAAGATAAGTAGTCAAAGAAACAGAAAGTTCTCAAGGAAAGAAATCTAAGCTACCTACACACATTAAAAAAAAACAAGTTCTAAATCACAATTTTTTTTTTCAGTCAGACTCTTTGTGACCCCATTTAGGGATTTCTTGGCAGAGATAGTAGAGAGGTTTGCCATTTCCTTCTCCAGCTCATTTTACAGATGAGGAACCAAGGTAAAGAGGATTACATGACTTGCCCAGAGTCACACATCTAGTAAATGTCTGAGGACAAATTTGAAGATTAGGGTTCATGACACCAAGCCCAGTGTTCTATCTACTGTGCCACTTAGCTGTCCAAAAAATTTCTCCATGTTTCACTATGGAGAAATGCAAATTAAAGCAACTCTGAGGTAGTACCTTACAGACTGGCAAGACTGGTGGTGGGAAAAAGGGAAAATACAAATGCTAGAAGGATTGCAAGAAAACAAGCACAATAATGCCCTGTTGGTGGAGCTGTGAACTGGTCCAGCCATTCTGGAAAGCAATTTGGAACTATGTTCCCAAAGTTACTAAATCAGGCATACCTTTTGACTCCATGATACCACTGCTAGGTCTATACATAAAGAGAAATATGAAAGAAAAAAGGACCCATATGTATAAAAATATTGCAGCAGCTGTTTTTGTAATGGCAAATAATTAGAAAATAAAGAGATAACCCATCAACTGGGGAATGGCTGAACAAATATTATCATGCTATAAGAAATGACAAAAGGAGATGATTTCTGAAAAACCTAGGAAAACTTATTTGAACTGATGCAGAATGAAGTTTAGCAAAACCCAAAGAATAATGTATACAACAACACTGTAAAGACTATGAAAGGCTTAAAGACTCTGATGAATGAAATGATCAATCATGATTCTAGAGGACTAATGTGAGAAAATATGCTCTATACATCCTGAAAGGGAAATGAATTCAAGATGCAGAATAAGATATATTTTGGACAAACAACCCAGCTTTTTGTGTTGCTTGACTATAGCTACTTATTACATTAGGTTTTTTTCTTTTTTCAATGGTGCATAGTGGGAAGAAGGGGGGGAAAAAAATCAATGCTCATTAATTGAAAAATTAAATTAAATTTTAAAAAAGAAAGCCAACCTCAGTCAGTAAGACCTAGGTTCAAGTACTGCCTCTCATACATACTGGCTATAATGACCCTGGGCAAATCACTTGATTTTTCAGTGTTCCAATTAAGTTCCGTTTCAGAGAAGATATTTCCCCTGCACTAGTAGAGGGAGGATCTTCAGCTGAGAAGTTCTATATATTAATGAAGTTACAGAGATAGTCCCTAGTCCCTATCCCTACTATATAGTAATTTAGACTAAAAGGAAGACCACTCACCACCTGACCCTTTTTAACCACCACAGCCCACTAAACCATATAGGGGCAACGATCTACATTGTCAGTATTCAAGTAAAAGAAATATATACCTGTGGGTTTTCCAAGCGTTTTAAATACTCTTCAAATGACCCCTCTATGAACTGGAAAGAAATAACAGAAATATTAATTAGGAACACCATTTTAAAATTACCTCAAAAATATTACTTCACTGATATAATAAAATAAAAGCATAATTTTGTTAATTCAACGAAATATATACTGAGTACCCACTATGCACTTGGTACCATATTAGGAGCTGTAAAATATAAAATTATAATTCGGGCTCACAAGGAGATCATAATCTAATTGAGGAGATGAAACACAGACATAAAATTACAATAAGAAGCTACAGAGTAAGGTCTGAATTGCTTGGAGAGACATAACTTGTCCAGGGAACCAGCATTAGAGCAAAGGGACTTGGAAATAGTATGTACATCAAGCATCATCACTTTGATCTTTATTTAGTTTCAACAAAATGACTCATTATAATAAATAAGCAAACCACCTCTACAGACTATATAAGCACAGAATGAACATATGTACTAATTTTCAAATGTGTGATTTTCAAATCACAGATGTGATTAATAAATTCATACAAGGTAAATCTGAATTGAGGGTAGCTATTTCTTTTATCTTTTAAAAAGTTCAAGTTTTATTATTATGTTTTGTCTTTATATCATAGTCACTTCTCACCCAGCCCTCTAGAAATGAACCTTCCTGTGTAACAAAGAAAATCTATTAAATGTAATACACTATTAAAGCTTCAATTTTAAGTTAGTAAAGATTAGCTGCACTAAGACTTGTTGTATACCATGTTATACAAAAAAAAAGTGTCCTAGTATACCTCCCCACATCTCTCTCTTTCAAAAGGAATTAAGTATGTTAATTATGTTTTAGCCACTCTTCCATACCATTTCTCAGAATCCAACTTCCTTTTAAGTGATCTTTATCACAGTCATTGTATATATTGTTTTCTTGACTGATCTTATTTTATTCTGAATCAGTTTTTCTTGGTTGCTCTCATTTCCTGAATTTCTATATTTTTTTACTATACAGTAACATCCAATTGCATTCATATACAATATCCATATTGCATTCATTTACAATACTGATAAGAGAGCATATACCCACTTTTGTTTCCTAAGCTTTATTACCACAAAGAATAGTGCTATGAATATTCTATTTGTTCCTGTCCAACTTTCTGAAGAGTATATGGTTCAGTAAGAAAAATGCTAGATATAAACAGCTATGTTTTTCTACACAATTGCAAATTGAAAACCAACAAGGTTTGACCCCTTTACAGCTCCACCAATAATGCTTTAGTATGCCTATGTTTCCATAACCTTTCCAACATCCATTTCTTCCCATCTTTTTTCATCTTTGCCAACTTGAAGGGTGAGGTAAATATCCAAGTATTTATTTTTTAATGACTGGTTATTCAAATCATATTTCCATAATTTCAATTTTTAAAAACTACTCTCATACTCTAACACTTTTTCTTTGACATTTTTGCATGCTATATACGTCAATTCCCTATATATTTGGATGAGACTCATATGATATTTCGATGTTTTTCCTCTTTCCAGATTTTATTCACACAAGTTTAGTTGCTGAAATTTTTAATTTTATGATCAAAATTGTCAATTTTACATTTTATGCTTTCCTCTATCTCTTGTGAGGTTAGAAACTCCCCCTCCCACCACCCCAACAATAGTTTATTAAAGGCAATTGATACAACCCCTAATTTTTATAGTATTAAGTATTTACTTACTTAATAGACATTAAATAAATTCTCATGCAGGGGTCTACAATTTAATGTTAAAAGGGAATCTTTTTCGCCTTTCTTCCATAGAGAGCCAAAACACAGTAGAGTTGTGATGTTGGGGTAGGGACCATAATGAGTGAATGGGGGCAAGGCACAAAGAAGCCACAAGATCTCAAACATATGGCAGCCCTAGAAAACAACCTCTAGCCAGTAGCTGTCAGGGAAGTGGTGCAGCACCAAGAACTCCTGAAAAGATAAGTTCTTGGCTGGCATACTGGAAAGCGGAACTACACAGTTCCAAGAGTTCTAGCATAGATCCTTCATGTGGCACCTCAATGCTGAACGAACAACAGGGAATCAAGTCACACTACTGGGTGGAAGGGCCTTGGATTTTGTACTCTACTATTACTGTAATTCAGATGCAGCTAGAATGAAAAAAGGGTTCGCCTAGAAATCTTTATTTCCCTTCTGGGGAAGCCAGGGTTTTCATGACAGTTCATAAGGCAGAATGTTCAGGTGCTATTTTAATACCCTTATTTATTTCTCTTCCGAAGAGACTCTAAACCACAGGCTAAAGCTAGGAGTCTAGGCAATTGGGTGGGATTCACAGGAATATCACTAACATAGTCCATACTATCCAGTGGACCCCATACCAACTAGACTAGAACTTCTTAAACTGTGGTTTTCGACCCTATGTGGGGTTAACTGAATGTGGGGGGGTCTCAAAAAATTTGGCAACAGTAAAAGGTTTCTGAATTTGCAACAACCAAAAATTAATTAAAAATCAAATGTGTAATGAATCCAAGGTGATTCTGGAAGCACTTGTCCATGTTGCATCACATAACTTCACTGCAGTCTTGGTTCTGAACATACAATATGCACACTTTGTGCTGCACATGCCATCATATCACGCTACACCCAAGGAAGGATGTCAGAAACACCTCAGCTCAGATTAACAACTATTGCATGTTATAAATTGCAGTGTTTTTACTGCGCATACAAAACTGTTTGATGAATTCTGGTTTGGGATTAGGATGGAAATTCCAACAATCCCTGAAATGGCCCTAAATATACTTCTACCATTTTGTATTACTTATTTATGTGAAGTAGCGTTCACAGCATCAACAATTATAAAATCAAAATATCAATCAAATTTAAAATGTTGAAGATGCTCTACATCCTGCAGTATGAAATATTCTGCCAATATTTAATTTACATAAAAATAAACAAGCACATCCATCTCAGCATGCAAATTTGCTTTTGTCTTTATCAATTATGCATATATCAAAGAACTGTTTTAAAATAAATCTGATTATCAGTAAATGTTTCATTTGGATACCTATTTTATATACTTATAAAACTGTAGTCATGTAAAAATTTCTCAGGTGAAAAAGGGTCACAGGCATTAACATGGCCTGAACTAAACCATATTCCACAATCCAGTCAGTCACCCACCCCAGCCATCTTCTGGAGACCTGTCCCATATTCCACCCACTACACAATGGCTCTTCTTGCCATAGAAACTATAATTAAATCAATAATACCACTACTTTTAGAAAGGGCACATCAATCAATTGTCCTATGGTTCTACTCGCTACCCTTTTAACTTCAGACCAATATATTGTTCCCTAGTCACCAGTTCCAATGTTTTCTCCCCCATTAGATTCTATGTTCTTACAATTCCTAGTTCAGTTCTCCCAAGTTCACACTATGGAGAGGTACTGTAAGTTAAGAAACTTAGTTACACTGTAGAAAGTGAGACTCACCAGAGGAAGAACTGTGTTGCTTATGGCTACTATAAAGTCCTTTTGTGTTCTGCTGCATTATGTGTTCCTGTGGGCCTTTTCAGTTCTTACGTTTTTTGTGGAATGGTAAAAAGGATATACTATGCCAAGAAGGCACCGCCCCACCCCCCATGGGAAGACAAGGGTAGGAGACCCCTACAATGCTTAGCTCAGTGCCTGCCACATAGTTGGCACTTAATACTGCAAAAGAAATTAGGATCACTGCATCATAGATCTACAAAAGGGGAAACTGATGCCTAGAGAAGTTAACAGAGTTGCCCAAAGTCACACATAGAAAGCCTCTCACTCCAGAGTCAATGTTCTTTTTATTGTGCAGTTAATATTCCTTAATTAGAAAAACAGAACCCACCCAATATACTATAAGTTAAAATCATCAGAAAATCTTCACTGAAGAGGATTTGAGTTTTCCTTTGAAGGATGAATAGCAGTAGATTGGTATGGAGAATTAAGTATTGTAATCTAAATACAAGAAAAACAAGATGAAAGGCAAAAGGAAACAATTGTGATTATGATCACAGAATGAGGAAATTGGACTGGTTCTATGAAGATTAACCTGTTATGGAGTAGGGCAAAATCAGTTTGGAAAGGGACAAGACTAGACTAGATGACCCCTAACATCCCTCATAATTCTAAATCTATGAGGCTATGATTCTAATATTAATGATGGCCTTGAGAAGCAAAAATGTTTAAGAGTCATGTTGAAGACCATGTGTTAGAAACATTCATCTAGTAACTATACAAGATAAACTGGAAGAGAGATCGACACTTCGAACATTTGGAGTACTCTGTTCAGTTTTGAGGAAAACATATTGAAGACTGAAACTGGTATGCATTCCAAGGGAGATTAAAAGGAATGGTGAATGAACTGGAGACCTGAAGGAACTGGGGGTGTTTAGCCTAGGGGGTAGAGGAGACATAATAGTTGTCTGGTCTTCAAGTATTTGATGGATTGTCATGTGAACAATGGATTAGACTTGGTCTTCCTTGAAATCAAAGCAACAGGTATTGAAGTGTAAAGGCATATTTAGGCTTGATCTAAGTAAGAACCTTCACCATAATTATGCTTGTCCAAAAGTAAAATAGTCTGTCTCAGAAGTTAGCGAATTCTCCATCATCAGAGGTCCTCAGAGACAGTATGACTTGTCAAGATGTTGTAGATGGGGATAATTGTTCATTATTATTGGACTAGATGACTTCTGATTGTTGCCTCCTACTCCAAGATTGGTGTGAGTGAAATAATACAGGTATGAGGTGATAGTTTAATAATGTAAGTAGAGCAAAAAGGGTAGGCATCAATCTAAGATGTTTAAAGAAGAAGTCCTTTCAATTTTTACATACAGCACAACTCAACAGTTACCTTGACATAACAATTGAGATCAGAAGCTATTTATACTATATAAGTTCTGCACTATTTTTCTCAAGAATAAAACTTATTTTAGTTGAAGGAAGCAAGCTAATTACACATTCTAAAATGACAAATTATTCATTTTTAGTTAAGATTACAAAAGTATTTAATCACTGAAAAGAAGACACATAAATATATGCAATTTGACATTAAATTCTTATCAGCAACAGTGTATCGTTTTTTTTAAATAAGGATTAGTCTCATGTATCATTTCATACCACCCTATTTTTCCAAATTGTCTTGCTGGAACTAAGATTGCTGTATTATTCAAATCGGTATTATATTTTAATTGCCATGTTAACTGTCCACTGAGTACCTATTATACTTCTTCCTGACCGACAATAAAAATAACTAGTACTTATTGAGTACTCTTAAGGTTTGCAAAGCACTTAACATATATTATCTCGTTCTATCCTTGAACTCTATTAAGTGGATACTATTATAATTCTCTCCTTTTTGCTGACAGGAGTCTATAGGTGATATCTATGGGATCACCCGGCTGAGAAGTGGTCTGATGCTCAGAATTCAAATCCAGCCTTCAATCTAACATCTAACATATCAAATGGTCTCCTATCAGTGCTGTGCATATGTTATCTCCCCCATTAGAATATAAGTTCCTTGAAGGCACTGATTGTTTTACCTCTGAACTCTCAGTGCTCAGAATAGTCCCAGAAACATAACATACTAAACCCTTAAAGTTTTGTGATTGATTGATGACATCTAAACTCAGAAGATGGTATTTTTGCCTTTTAAGTTATAGAACTGAGATATGCAAAAAAGTGTCTTTCCTATAATCCTTTCAAAGTCAAGAAGAAATACCAAGGTAAAACTGTCAGATAACATGCCCATAAGTTGTCAAATCATTAATTTTCAACCCTAATTCTCTAAACTCTAATAAAAACAGATCATCACTAATATTACATTATAATTTACCAAAATACTAACACAGCTAAATTAAGTTGCTATCATTTTGTTAAGCACTATTGCCTGTCAATTAGTACTTAATACAAATGGTATGATAGAAATGATTTTTCTAAGGATAAATCCTGAGAAAAGAGCTTTTAAGTACCTTTGATTACATTTTATTTACCATTTCCCTAGGGTTCATGAAGTGTTTTTTAATGTATCATTCTAAGAAAATTTGTAAAGCACATTCAAATTACAGCAATGTCTTAAACAGCTCATTCCCCCACAATGCTATGTAACAAAGTTTATATTCGTAAGGTCTGTGTCTTTATTCATCCTTGTATGTTCCTCATACACAGTAGGCATTCAACAATATCTGATAATATTTGGGGATCTTCAAAATTCCTTAAAAAAAGCACCACTGGGGCAGCTAGGTAGCACACCTAGTAGAGCACCAGCCCTGGAGTCAGGAGGATCTGGGTTCGGATCCGACCTCAGACATTTAACACAAAAACTGGCTGTGACCTTGGGCAAGTCACTTAACCCCAATTGCCCTCCAAAAAGTAAAAAAAAAAAATTAGCACCATTGAATTACAAAAAACAGGAGTAGCTATGTGGCACCATGGATAGACTGCCAGCCATGGAGTTAAAAGGACCTTAGTTCAAATCTGATCTGACACTTAACTAGCTGTTTGATGTTAGGCAAGTCCCTTTACCCAAGTCTGCTTCAGCTTTCTCATTGGTAAAATGAAATGGAAAAGGAAATGGCAAACCACTCCACTATGCCAAGAAAATCTCAAATGGGGTCATAAAGAGTAGGATAACTAATCAACTAAACAACAACAAATTCATAAAAATTCAGTAAGTAACACTTGATTCCTTCCATTTAAGTGTTTTAAATCAACTAAACAACAAATCCATAAAAATTCAATAAATGATCTACTTGATTCCTTCTATTTACGTGTTTTATGACATTTTCAGAAAATCCTACACCATGACTGGTGCCTAAGAAATCAACACAATAAAAAAATGTTCATTTGTATAAATTACCGCTTCAAATTTCTCTCTGTTTTCTCGAAGATAGTGTATGCAGGCCATCCTGACTTCAACATGTCGAGACTGAGAATGCAATACCTAAAAAAGAAAAAACATACTCAAGATATTTTTTTCAAAATACACATGTGAGTTAAATATTACCTTCCCCATTTCCAAAGCTTCAACCTGTCCTGCAGAACTGAAGCAATGTGATAGCCAGGAGCTTTTTCCTTTTTTTTTTAATTCCTTCCTCTAAGTTGAATAGCAATGATATATCTTATACGATCCATATTCTCTCTTCCTTTTATAGTTTATTATCAATGAAAATACTTTAAAATCTTAGAAGCAGGCAAAGGCTTTCATGACAAAATACTTACAGATTCTAAGAGCAGTTCTAGTTTTTAAAAATGTCTACTTTGGGGCGGCCAGGTAGCACAGCGAGTAAGAGCACCAGCTCCAGTGTTGAGAAGACCTGGAGATCGAATCCGGGGCTCAGACACTTAGCACCCACCCAGAAACACCTGGCCGTGTCATCCTGAGCAAGTTACTTAACCCCAATTGCTTAGGGGCGGCCAGGTGGCTCAGCGAGTAAGAGCACCGGCTCCAGTGTTGGGATGACCTGGATCAAATCCAGGCTCAGATACTCAGCACCACACCCAGAAATAACTGGCCATGTAACCTTGAGCAAGTTACTTAATCCCGATTGCTTAAAAAAAAAAATTTAAAAAATGTCTACTTTACCAAACTTCTTTAACAAAGCAGTCACATGGGAAATCAGAGCTCATTAGCACTTCTCAAACCAGCACATCAATAGAGAACATGCAACTAGCTCTCTGTCTGAATTTGAAACAAATTACTCCACCTCTCTGAGATGTGATTTTTTAGATGTATGAAATTAATGAGATGTATTCGATGATGTCTTTCAGCTTAAAAAAATTTTTTTATGAAGCTATTAATGTTCCTGTACTAAGGGGACACTTTGCTTCTCTACACCAACTCCTCAATTTTAAAAAAGCAACATAAAATCACATTCCACAATTGCACAATACTCCATTCCAGGTCTAATGGGGGGGGGGCAAAGAAGGGATATGGGGAATGCATGACAACATAAATATGATTCTCATGTGATTTACAAAAAAAACGTATTTTCTAGGGGCGGCTAGGTGGCGCAGTGAAGAGTCTGGAGTGAGGAGGACCTGAGGTCAACTCCAGCCTTAAGACATTTAACACAAAACTAAGCTGAGTGACCTTGGGCAAGTCACTTAATCCCAATTGTACTACCTTCCCCCTCCAAAAAAAGAAAAAAAAGTATTTTCTATTCCTTTGCTATTCTGAAACTTTTTGGAACCTGTACATAAAAATGTATGTTTATGATTTTAGAATTTAAGGGCTTCATTGTTTTAAAACTTTAAGGATTTTAAAGGAACATTCAAGAAATATTTAAAAGTACAAATATCCTATTATTTTTTTTTTTGAAGTTTCTCTTGGATGTTTTTATCTCCCAAGTCTTAAAGCTATTACTTTAAATAAGCCACATTTAAATGATCAAGTTCATAATACATACACATACATATCTATACACACACTCATGCGTGTATATATAAATGTATTATGTATCTATATGAACACGTGTATACATGTATGTATTTATATATCTTGATTTTGATGTGAAACAGGAAAATTTTGTAAAAAAATTCTTAAAATTTCTAATTTTACTGAATACAATTATAGCTGAGAAAACTCATGTCTCCCTCCTTTTGTCAAGATGGGGAACTATTTAGTTTTGTTGAACTGCTTTTCTTTTATAATCTTTGTTGAAAAGTGTAGTTAGTTTACTTAAGTATGGGGAGAGGAAAGGTACATACACAGAAGCAAATATAAAAATAAAGGACATCAATAACGTATTGCTTTTAATTTTTTAAAAATTCCTATTTCTAACTCTTCAAAGGAGGCATTAGACTATTAACTTAAATTAGAAAACTCAGATTCTCAAATATAGTAGTAGTCCATGGGTTCAAAGTTAGTATTAAAAATTAATATTCTCTATTATTCTAAGTTTAAGCAAAAAATCCAAAGTGCAGTTATAGAGGAGTCTATCCCAAGTTTTTATCAGGTCACAACTGAGCATGCTTCCATACTGAATAGTGAGTAAAACTGTCTAGACCTGTGGAAATATATTCTTGCACAACACCCAATTCTAGGCAACTGACACCTTAAGACAGACTGTTAACTTGAAAGCAGCATTTTTCTTTTTTTTTGCTTTTTGGAGGGCAATTGGGGTTAAGTGACTTCTCCAAGGTCACATAGAAAGCAGTATTTTTAAGAGCACACTAGTCAATTTCTTCCTAACTCAATTGATCTTCAAACCTATTTTAGAACCTGGCTACCACTGTACTACTATCTCTATGTTCCAATAAGATTTGCTGACTGATAAGACTATCAATTTTTTAACCCCATCACTGATGCCTCATTCCTAATTCCAGATACTATGGAACCAAAACATTATTATAAGCTCATTCACAGCAACCATATCACCATTAAACTAAGGCATTATTAGTTGTCTTTAAACACTCTAGTTTGTCATCCGATATGGCTTCCTGTAGGTTAGCAAACTAATGCTAGTCAGAGCCATTTACCTAGCAACAGTTGGCAGACTGTGAATAAAGCTTACTTTAAGTCAAAAACAATGGAATAAATATATTTATTTTTTTATTTCAACAACAAAAAAGAACCAGGGAATATTGAGCTCATCACTCAAAAGGACAATATTCAGCAATTTCTAAAAAGTCCTGAACAGTAGAAACGAATTTAAATGTTGGAAAGGGGAAATGACTTTTTAAGTATGTTATGACTAAATACTGAGGAGTAATTCTGATGATTTAACTTATACAGAACTATGCAAGTACATATGAATATGCAAGTAGATGAATGCAGATGGCATGAATTTATGAGACTCCTCCAAAACCATACTTTATGTCAACACATTGTTTGACTGTGGGAAAAGACTCAGAAATGCTGCTTCAGCAAGTAATCTAGGGAGCATCCTATTTTTATTTCCATGACCTACTCAAGTAGGTTCAGGTCAGTCCCCTGGGGAGTAAGGAACACCTAATGGTTGAGGAAGGCACCTTGCTCTCCCCATTGTAGAGAGAATTAAAATTAAATATGTGTAAAGTGCTTTTGCAAACATTAAACAGCTATACACCAGTTATTATTATTATACATATACAAAAAGCAAAAGGTCTAGGTTTAGATATACATACCTAGAGACAAAGTATTATATTCCTGCATGTGCTTCCTTCTTGTTTCCGTATTTCAACCTGTTGTCTCCACTCCCTCAGTTTAAACAGGTGTGGGGAACCTTTGACCTCAAGGCCACATGTGGCTCTCTAGGTTCTCAAGCGCAGCCTTTTGACTGAATCCAAACTTCACAGAACAAATCCCCTTAAGGATTTGTTCTGAAAACTTGGACTCAGTCAAAAGGACGCACACAAGAACCACATGTGGCCTAGAGGGAGCAGGTTTCCCACCCCTGGTTTAAGGTATTTGAAACACTACCCCAGGAGTTAAAAACATTGTAAGCCATCTAAAGGCTAAGAATAAATTCTTACATGTTTTTTTTAAAATACCAAGCCCTGGGACCAATGCCACATTCCACTCCCATATGTTCCCAACATACATTTTGCCATTACCTATGTATCATTAGCCTCTATCAGTAAAATTGGGGCTTCACTGTAATTTGGGATTTTTAAGACCCTCTTCTTTTCTAGTAAAATTAAAAAAAAAAACACAACCAGAGGTTGACAATTTGAGGTGAGGCTTCTGGATTACTAATTTAAATCTCAATTTAGAGCCTTCCCCAACCCCCCCCCCCTTTTTCAATAAAAAATAATTAACACATAAACAGAATCATTATTACTTTGAAGGCCAACCTAACACTACAAAAGCTTGGATAGTCAAGGTTACTATATACATGTCTAACATCACAGGCTTTTTATACTAAAATAAAATGCTTCTTTCTGTATACATATAAATAAAGCCTAGATAACTGACAAACTCCCAAGGCTCACTTCTGTCAGTTCATTTCCAATTCCTCTCCCCCATCAATCTTTCTATCAGGGCTGGGAACAGATACAAAAATAACTTCATTTCACCTTTTTTTCTGCTTCTGGAGATATTAAATAGTTCTTAAGCTCAAAGAAGTGGAGACCCAAAAGACCTAGAAAATTAGCAAGCTGTATAATCAGTTCACAAAGAGCCAGCTAAGTGTGTGGTCTGCCTATGTGTATACATACTTCAAAGCAGTAACTGAAATAAACCTAAATTCCTGAAGATAAAGACCTGCAACAGAGGCAGAAGTTTCAGAAAATCACCTTCTCATTTCCTGAACATGTCAAAGTTTGTTTGGTCCTGCTGAACTTCAGGATGAAGTTCAAAGGGTTAATAATGCCCCAACCAAGAAAAATGTGTGAGTCAACATCCTTATAAAATGATAAATTTTGATTTTATGCTAAAGATTCGAAATAATGACATGGGCTCTGAAATACAGAATTCCTGAGAGAGATGAGAGATGGGGGGAGGGCATCTACCAGAAAGGAATATTATATCTGGTTTCAAATGTGGTAGTGATATTGGATGCTTTTGCTTAGTTGTCTTGTTATAAGAGAGAATTTCAAAGGGAAAGACTGAAATGTATGAAATGTATTAAAAAAGGCACCAAAAACGTTATTAATAAAAAATATTTAAAAAAAAAAGAGAATGCCTACCAAAATTTGATACTATTAGAAGACAAAATATTCAAGTTTCATATGAAGGACCTTGATTTAGAGAGCAAACAAACTGGTAAAAGGGGAGGCAAGGTATGGCCTCACTCAAAGGCAAGCCTCACTGGGCAAAAATCTTTAACTCAAGTAAAGAACTGACCAAGCCTACTATAAAACTGTAACAATAAATCAAGGATGTGTATAAAACTGTAATAATAAATCAAGGATGTGGAAGTTAACTATTTTAGTAGCTATTGTTCAGTAAGATGCAATTTTTATTGCATTCCTGTCTGTAAAAGTGTTCAAACTGTACAGAAATCACACTCTCAAGACAAAAAAAAAAAAAGATTCATATTAAACAAATTGGCAGAAAACGGCTGACCACATGGTTAAAACTGTTTCTAATCCCACCCTGTACCAACGGTAAAACAGTTTACAGACGGGGAGTAATTGGGAGGTAAAAATTCCTTCTTTTTCCTGGAATATATGACCTAACTGTAATTTTGTTAATAACTATGAAATCTTATCTATTAGATATCTCTCGATTATGGGTATTCTGTAATGTCTCTATTCCACTCCTACTGACTTAAAATCCCACCTTCCACAGGAAACCTTACCCAAACCTCTAATTTCAGTACCATCCCTTTTATATTTCCTTTGTGTATATAGGTGATTATTTCCTATTTATAGATATTATAGCTATAGTTGCTATAATTATTTCCTACTTATATCCCTTACATATCTTGTTTATATGTATTTTCTACATCTAAATATATAAATTGTATTTCCTATATTTGCCGTGTGGGTATGTGCATGTATGCATACGTCTACACATAAACTATTCTGTATATATTTGTTTGCATGTAGTCTCCCCCATTTAGACAGTAAACTCCCTGGGGGCAGGAGTTGTCTTTTGACCCTTTTTACATCCCACAGGGCTAGCACATAGTAGGTGCTAAAAAAATGTTTACAGACCGATAGCAAAGGCTTTTATAAGTTCTTGCTGACCCAACCGAATTCAGTCTCGGTTTCACTTTTCATTTTTCCCCTTTACATCCACTGGCCAGGGTGCAAACCCTTAACTTCCATCAGCACGGTGTACACGCTCCCCGGGAGGCGGCTCCTCTGCTGATGCCTATCTGACCGCAACAACTTAGCTGCAATTTCAGGTCTTGGAAGCGGGTCACACGACCCAGCCCGCCCGCATGTCAGCAAAACCTGACCCTGGGTCTTCGGGGCTCCTTGATAAGGAGGAGAGTCATTCTCCCCCTCCTTTCTCCGAATCCCTCAAGTTGGTCATTTCTTACTTACCGTGCAAGCCATAACCAGTTATATGCACATACGCCACACTGCTCATCTACCCCCGCATCGCCGGTGACCCCACTCCTCCCGGGCTGGGGGGCTCTACAGCTCGGGCCCCGGGGGTGGGGGTCTCCCGGCCCAGCTCCCGGGGAGGAGGCGCCTCATCACTGCAAACTGGTTAAAGTTTTGTGGAAGCGGCCCCGGGGCCGCAGGGCGCGCCTGCCCCAGTGCTATTCAACAGGTACGGGGCGGCTCCAGGAAGCCCCGGCCCTGACTGTGACCGCTCAAGGCCGAGACCACGAGGGGAGTGGAGGGGAAGGGGAGAAAACGTGGTGGCGCAGGCCTCTCGCGCCCGGGCACGCGGCGCTCTCAGACCCCCATTCTGCCGCGGGTGAAAATTCCACGGACACGGGGTGGGGGGGGGCGGCTATGACGACACAAGGGGACAGGACACGTAGAACGCCGGGCTCGCACCCTCGGGCCCCGCCGAGCCCACCTGCAGGGGCTGCTCCCGGGCCCGCGCCCTCCCCACGCCCCGCGGGGTCCTCACCTGCTCCGCCACGGCCCTGAACAGACAGGAGCCGTCCTTGGCGATGAGTTTTCGGCACAAGCCCTGGCTGCGCAGATAGGCGTCCATGGGCGTTGCGTCCCCCGGAACGCTGCCCCCGGCCCCAGCTCCGGCCGCGGCGCCACCGGGCTCTCCGCCATCCGGGAGACTAACGGCAGCCTCCATGTTGGCCCGTCCGCGCTGCAGAAGCCGGCCCCGGAGCTAGCCACACATGGCCGCGGCGGCGGCGCTGGGGGGGGGGAGGGGGGGAGGAGGAGGAGGGAAAAAGCCGCGGTGGGAGCGGGAGCAGAAGCAGGAGCTGGAGGAGGCAGAGGCGGCGGCGGTGGTGCACGGGCGAGGCGTCCCTCGCCTAGTCCATGCCCACCCCTCCCTCCCTTCCTCCACACGAGGCCGGGCTCCTCAGCTCTCGAGAGAAGGCGCTGGGGCAGCCCGGAGGCCGAAGCGCTGGGGCAGCGGCCACCCCGGGCTCCCTTTCGCCGGCTGGCTGGGGAGAACGGCAGCGGCCTCGTGTGGAGGAAGGGAGGGAGGGGTGGGCGTGGCCGAGGGGCTCCCGGCTCCGCCTCGCCGCCCCAGGCGAGCTGCAAAAAAGACTGAGGCAGGAAAACCCCTCCCACCCCCCACCCCCCGGAGGACACAGGGCCCGCCCACGCGCCCGTCCAGCCGCGGGGAAAACAAAACTGAGGAAACCCGAGCGAGAGCGAGGTGCAGCCGAACCCCTGTTTTATTTTCGCTTTCAGCCTCGGCGCCGAAAGGACGGCGGGAGCTGTAGTCCCGCCGAAGCAGGAAGTCGGAGGGGAGGGGGAGAGAAAGAGGGGGGTGGGCGGGAGCGGAGACTGGATCTCGAGAGAGAGTGAGCGAGTGAGTGAGTGAGCGAGTGAGTGAGCCAGTGAGCGAGCCAGTGAGCGAGCCAGCGAGCGAGCGAGTGAGTGTGTCCCACCCCAGCCAGACCGGACTCTCCAGGGGAGGGGGAGGGGAGGGGGTGGGGCTGGAGGCAGAGGCGAGATGCTGCGCAATGCAAGGACTACAAGTCCCGACAGCCCCTGCGCTGCCCCTCTGCCATAGTTTGGCTCCCATGCCAAGGAGAGGTGTTAGCTTGTGTAAAGATTCGGGAGGGGAGGGAAGGGGAGGGAAGGGATTTCCTCCGCGTCTGAAGACCTCGATCATCGCTGTTCTCCTCTTTCTAAATCCACTAGCCCATTGTTTTTTTTTACTCTCTCGGCCTGGCACGTGCCCAGTGCGCGTGGAAGTGCCTACAGGATTCTATTTAGGGGGCCGGCAATGTTTGGCCTTTGTGCAATTCGAACCCAGAAGGGGGAAGCAGGCGCTAATGGAGGTTTACGTGGGCGGGGCGGAAAAATGCAGAGAGCCAATGAAGGCTTAGCTTTGGAAGGTGTCTTTTCGACCCTTGTTTTTAAAGCAGGAACCAGTTCCATTTTGCAGATCTGGAAGATCGAGCTCAGTGGAGAGAGTTGCGTCTCAGCTTTAGAGCTGGAAAGGGCTCTGAGTCAAACTACTCCTTTATACTGATGGAGTAAAGGGAGACCCAGAGAGAGATCGACTTACCGACTTTTAAGTGTCAGAACTAGGACTAGAACTGGGGACTTAGGACATGGAGACCAGGGTTATTTCCTTCATGCCCCACATTCTCAGAACCAGCATTGGCAAGAACTGACCATTGTACACATGATTCAACCCTATAGGATCTTGTCTAAGGTCCTACATGGCACCTGACTCCTTTTTACAGATGAGGATAACTGAGGGTCAGAACGCACTGGTAATGAATGGCAGAGCCACTAGCACACAAACTGCCTTTCTTACCATCCTACAATTCATCTGCCGGCGTTGGGTTTTAAAACATCAGTATATAACCAAGCCCAACCAGTGAGTCCAGGTTTAGAACAAAGGTTTTCTTCGTTAAGCACTAGCAGATTCTTAACTGTAGATCATAAACTCCTTGGGATTAGGAATTGTCTTTTCCTTTTTCTTGAAGTATGCCCAGTGCTTAGCCTTGCATGTAGTAGGCGCTTAATAAATGTTTATTGAATTCAACTGCTGGCTTACTCTGCCAGAAATGGGAGCCAGCACCATTACCCATGTTTCCCCGTGTCTTATAATTTTTTTTTTGGAAAGAAAAACACCAGAGGGCTTATTTTCAGGGGAGGGCTTATGTTGTCCTGCCTCAGCTCTCCTCGGTGGCACTGCTCTCAATGGCTCCAGCAAGCAAATCACTGGGGAAGAACAGGATGACACGCTCGCTGCTGCAGCTCTGATTGGATGCAGCTCGGAGCTCAGCGAGCGTTTGGGGGGGAGGGGGGGGGAACGGTGCATACAGAGGGTACCGTAATGTAGCGTGTAGCGCAGGGGATCACCTTCACTACAGCAGCAATCTCAATAGGGCTTATTTTCGGGGGAGGGCTTATTTTAGAGGAATCTTACACAGTAAGGGGAGGGCTTACTTTCGGGATAGGTCTTATTATGGGGAAACACGGTAGAACCCTTTCTCCAAGTTACAGGAGTAGTATTTCTAGAAATGCTCAGTTAAAGGGGTATAGCAGTTGCCCAGTTTTGCTCAGACTCCAAATTTAAACACACTGCTATGATGCCACTTTTTTTTTTTTGAGCTACCAGACTTCATTCTGCATTCTATGTTCCAGTTTCCAGACTTAATCGTAGTGGTAAAGTAACAGGAGCAAGCTTATTACGGTGGCCTTGAGCAAGTCATTGGACATAAGCTTTTTCTCATCTGTTAAATGAAGGCAATAGACCTGATCATCTCTAAGGCTCCTTCCAGTTAAAAATGCTAGGAGCCTTTTGAGTCTTAATCAGCTCACATTGCTGGCATAGATTAATGATCTGCCTTAAGTTGTTTTTTTTTAATGGATTTATCACAGTATAAAGAAAAGAAATAAAGAAAAAGTTGTTATAAAGTGTAGACATATTGAAACTACCAATAATGACTAACAGAAGAAACAGTATGAATTATTGTAAACTTTGTAAAAGGGGCAGCTAGATGGTGCAGTGGATAGAGCACAGGCTTGAAATCAGGAATATTCTTCTCAGACTCTTACTAGCTGTGAGACCCTGCTGCAAATCACTTCTACCCTGTTTGCCTCAATCCCCACATCTGTAAAATGAGCTGAAGAAGAAAAGGGTGAGAAAACCCCAAATGGGGTCATGAAGAGTTCACAAATGAAAAAAAACTGAATTGAAACTTTGCAAAATGTTACTTCAAGTGTTTATACCAACAAGACCAACAGTCATTAGGTCACTTTGCTGGGTTTTTCTGAATTTAACTTGTCACGGAAAGTGGTCCATCTCAATAAGTTATGCTAACTTTTTTTTTTTTAAAGAGTATTCACCTTATAGAATTAGAACTAAAAGGGTCTTCATGGACTCATAAATCTGGAGCTGGAAGGCACTTTAAATATCACCTACAATTTCCTTGTTTTACTAATGATAAGCATTAAGTACCAACTATATGCCAGGTACTGGGGATACAAATGTGAAGAGAAAGGGGGAAAAAAGACCATACCTGCCCTCAAGAAGTTTACAATCTACAGTTAGAGCTTATCAGACCAAACCAGCCTCCAGCCTTCTGATAGCAGGCGCCAAATAGAGCGTGCTAGCGGTAGGAGAATCAGGAATCAGACAAATTTAATTTCAAAGTGAGGGAACTGGGGGCAGCTAGGTGTTGCATTGAATAGAGTCCAGAATAGGCTCTGGAGTCAGGAGGACCTGAGTTCAAATGTGGCGTACCTGTGTGACCTTGGGCAAGTCACTTAACCCCAACTGCCCTGCCTTCCCCCCTCCAAAAAAGCAAAAGAAACCCCAAACAAAAAAAGTGAGAGAAACGGCTTACAGGCAAAGAGGGGACCTAGACACATGTGCCAGGGCCCCACCCCTAGTGGGAGGACCTGAGGCAGTGTGGGGAGATCTCAATACTTAGACCAATGGTGGCACAGTAGGCTGTAGCCCAGACAACAAGGGTTAACAGCAACAATATGACAAGTTTGATTCTTAGCAGGGCTTCAGGAACTTGTTCTAGCTCAGAGAACACTTGGTGCTGGTCAAAACAATGCATTTTGCTAGAGGGTGAGATCATCCAGAGGGTGGGGGCAAAGGATTGTTGTTATGCCAAGCTCAGGTCATAGCCTGCTTGCTGGGCCTTAGCTCTAGAAAACAGGGTGTCTCCTAATATGTTGACACCTCTATAAGAAAAAATTTACTAATGAGGAAATTGGCCCAGAGTGGTGACATGATTTGCCCAAGGTCATACGAGTATGAATAGCAGAGCTGGAATTTGAATCCAAGTCCTCTGACCCCAATCCTTTTTCAAGGAACAATACCACTTCTGCTTTCCCTTCTTTTTCTTCTTTCTTCAAATCTTCTCTTCCTCCTCCCTCTCACCACTACCACACTGGAATTTTGAGTTAACATGGTTGAATGGTATCTTTTCTCTGACATTTGTGCTTTGTTTACAACAGGCAACCTATTTTTTAAAATGTTTTAATTAATTTGTTTCTTTTTAGTTTGCAGGATTCAATTCCACAATTCCTTGAGTTTCACATTTTGTCCCCCTCCCTCCCCTCCCCCCCATGGCGGCATATAGTCAAGTATAGGATCTGTAAATACTTTCACATTATACATTAGTCATGTTATAAAGACGGATTGTATCAGATGGAATGAAAAATGGTAAAGAGGACGTAAAACCAAATAAGAAAAGGAAAAAGATCAGGTATTTTGCTTCCACCTGTATATAAACTCAGTTCTTTCTAGTTCTTTCTCTGGATGCACATATTTCTCTTCATCATGAATCTTTTGAGATTGATTTATATCACTGCATTGCTGGGAAGGGTCCAGTCTGTTAAAGTTGGTCATCACACATATGTTGTGTCTGTAATTGTGTACAAATTTCTCCTGGTTCTACTCTTCTCACTCAGCATCAGTTTGTATAAGCCTCTCCAGGTAAATATGAAGACCATATGCTCCTCGTTTCTTATAGCACAATAGTATTCCATAACATGCATATACCATAACTTGTTCAACCATTCCCCAATTGATGGGCACCCCCTTAATTTCCAATTTTTTGCCACCACAAAAAGAGCTGCTATAAACATTTTTGTACATAGGGGTCTTCCTCCCACTTCTATGATCTTTTTGGGATATAACCCTAGGAGTGGTATTGCTGGGTCAAAGGGTACGAAAGTATTTATAGCCCTTTGGGCATAATTCCAGATTGCTCTCCAGAAAGGCTGGATCAGTTCACAACTCCACCAGCAATGCATTAGTGTTCCAAATTGCCCACATCTCCAGCATTTGTCATTTTCCTGTTTTGTCATCTTAGCCAATCTGACTGGTGAGATGTGGTACCTCAGAATTGTTTTGATTTGCATTTCTCTAATCAATAGTGATTTAGAGCATTTCTTCATGTGCTTATAGATATCTTTAATTTCTTTCTCTGAAAATTGAACAGGCAACCTATTTAAAAAATAGTTTCAATCTTAAAAGAAAACCATGATTTAAATTCATGTAAATATTGAAACATCATATAGCTTCTTTAACAATAACCTTTTCAAGCCCCAGAATTTTTTAGTAAAATGAGTTAATCACAGTTTCTTCAATGACAAGCAGTGAGAGGGAAAATGTTTTGAAAAGGAAAGGAAAGGCAATCACTATTTTAAAGTACTTTTTTATCACAAAGAATGTAATGTAGGGACATAAAATAAGACAGTCTAAAGAAGAATGGGAAGGAAAGCTAATTAAGATAACAACTATAAGTACGTTATGGACAAAGTTTTAGTCACTTTAACAGCATTCAACAAAATTCCTCAATTATTTTTTTATTCTTGTCATCCTATAATTAAGTTTAACTTGGTATCAGAATTCAATTCTGATTCAACATTAATTATGCATAAGGCATTCCCTGTCTAAGCTCTCTAGGTAAAGAAAGGCAAAAAATGAAACAGCTTAGCACAGAAGGAGTTTATGCTCTATTGGGAATCTCACATTGTAAGCTTAAGCAGAGTGGGCTTGTTGTTCTTTCTGGAGTCCAGTTTCCTAGGCTTAGACTAAATTGTAAACATCTGAAGGATTAATCTCCTTTGAACCCTGATAATTCACAGCTGTGCAGAGTCACTGTGCATGCCTTCTGGGTCTGAGCCAATCAGGGGCCTAGTCTTTGTTATATATTCTGGGAGGTTAGTATTTTCCTTTGGGGGTTTGCTTATGAGAAGGATCTTTTGATTCCCTGGACTGGACTCTCAGTTTGTTAAGAGCTGCCTGACTACTCAGAGGTCTGTGCTGTCGTGGTCTGGTGGTGTATAGCCTACAAGGTGGTTGTATTACTTTGCTCAGACAATAGGAGCCCTGTCTGTTGAATTCCTGTGCCAATTTCTGTGCTTGTTTTCTCTATCTGTAATTAGATTGTTGACCCCTTTAAAAGTTGTCTTTCCTTTAGCAAAGTGGATCAAAGAACTGTGCTAGTAGGCCATCCTGGGTGTGCTAGGGTGGTTGCTATTACACACATATAAGGTAATTTTAAAAGGTATGGAACAGCAACCTCTGGGAGATCTGGGAAGGCTCCTAAACTGATCCTTTAAGGAAGATGAAGTTGCCAAAAGACCCAAATGTGAGAGTGAATGCAACAGATTATACGGAAGTGGAGTATGTCACATCATAAAAAAATAAAATAAAAAATAATTTAGAGAATGGGAGGATAGATTTCATGCCATGGTAAGGGGATTGAAGTGATTATAAAAGAGAAAACCAGTTTTGATTACATGGAATAGATGAAATAAGCATTAATATAGTGCCTACTTTATGTCAGGCATATTACAAATATCTCAGTTGGGTCTCACAACCCTAAGGCATAGATGCTGTTATCTCCATTTTGCAGTTGAGGAAACTGAGGCAAACAGGTTAAGTTGATGGGGGATAGCAATAGCTTATACAGGAACTCTGATCCTTATCAAAGACCAGAATGCCTGTGATTCAGTCTGGAAAAGAATTCAGTAGGCCCAAGCAGACTTGGAGTCAGAATTGTAAGTTTATTGTTACACTTTATAGCAGGCAAGGATCCTTAGGGGACTTGCAAGTTTGTTATGTGTAATGGGAATGTAAATTTTAAAGATCTTCCCTGCCCCTAGGCTAAAGTGCACCTGGAGCCTGGGGTGGGAGGCTTGTTTTTCAGTAGATACTTTTTGATTGGCCAGTGGGTCCAAAAGGTTGTTACATTCTCTGAGCCAGGAGAAAGCTATATAAGCCCTGATGTGAGGCTTTGTTTTGGAGGCTCACTTTGAGAAGTGTTCTGTGATTTGATATGGATTCTGGGAAGCCGTTGTCCTGAGCCCCCCAGCTTTGAAAAATCCCAGATGTTGAAACCCAGATGTTGACTGGGTATGGATGTAATGGTTGGACAATTTGAAATCTGTCTACTAGATCTGTTTCTGTCTTGATAATTCTGTCTGTGTACTTTGAAGTTCAGGGTGCTGACCTTTTTTCCCTGAACAAGGTAAACGATATATGTCTGACTGATTAAAGTAAGCTTGTTAACCCATTTTGAGTTGCTTTCCTTTATCAAAGCAGATCCAAGAACCTGTGGTGGCAGCAACCCTGAGGACGCTTGGGGTGCTTGCCCCTACATTATGCTATATAGGGGGCAAGAGTTCTTAGAGAACCTGCAAACTTAAAGAAGACATAGGCATAGTTTTTAAGGAGTTTAGGCAATAAATCAGATGTCAATTATGCTAACTAGGTGAGTAAGGGTAGGATTGGGGAGGAGTTAAGGAGTGGTCAGTGCTTAAAGGAACATGCACTTTTAATGTCAACTGCTCAGGCATATTGCCCATAATTCACTGGGAAATAGCGCAAGGTGGGGGAGGGGCTACCTGGAGGTGTGGTTTTAGGCCTGAAACATCTCTAAGTCAGCTAGCGGTCAAGGGCTGACTGAGAAGTGCCTAGTCTGCCACCAATCAGTGTCATGTTTGACAAGATGGATGTTGGGAACCAAGGCTAACAGAGCCTCAGTACGTGTATAACTGGCAAAGGAGTTAACCTATAGATAGTGCATTGAAGGATTCATAGATGCAGCTAGCCATTATACTAAGGGGAGATAACATTTGCCTAAGCTAAAATGTTTATAGATGGTTTAGTGAAGGATTCATAGGTGTAGCTTGTTATTGCTCCAAGCAGAGATAAACAGTTCATGAGTTGTTGCTGGGCAGAGTGCTGGCAGGGGGAAGGGGCAGAGTTAATGTTCTGAGGATGAGGAGGGGGAAATGTGATTTTACAGACTGGTTTTACAAATTGATTTTACAAACTAATGTTACAAACTGATATTACAGACATAGATCCCAAGCACCCCATCAAAGTGACTTGCCTAGGTTCACACAGCAAGTGTGAATTTCAAAAGAGATTGAATTTCAATTCCCAACTTCGGTCTCCATGCCCAGTAGTCTGTGTACTATGGGGCTACCTATCTGCCTCTATGTAAAATTTTAAATATCAATGCAAGTAGCAGATGGCAGAGTAGAAGCAGGACCTCCCTGCTGCTCTGGCTTCCACCTTCCCCAATCCATGTAAAAAGGGGACTACAAACAAACTTTGGAGCTGCAGAACCCACAAAATGACACAGAGAAGCTAACCTCCCACTGAGGATAGCCCAGCAGGCCAGCAGGAATCAGCCTGCGCAGCGCTCTGGGAGCCAAGCCCAGCCCTACACCAAGGCTTTAGCCCCAGGACGGGCCTGACCAGCCACAGGCCTGAGGGACTCCAGATCACCAGAGCTGTGGCTGTCTCCAGAATTATCAACACATAGGTGCAAAGGACAAAGTGAGAGGTCAGGGCAGTCTGGACTTTGGGACCCAATAAGTGGGAGTGCATGGCTTTTGCCCCTGGGGTGAGAAGCCACTGAGACGCCTGGCACAGCCAGCCAGCACCACCTGGCAGCTTCAGCTCCTGGCCTGCAGAGTGTAGGGGGACCAAGCACCAGTCTGAGGGGTGATCACTCTTGCTTTAACCTTCTTGGATCTGGATTGCAGTCTAGGGTGGAGGTCCTGGGGTGTGTGTCCAGCTTGCCAGAGCATGTGGAGGCCTCAGAGAGGGCACCCAACTAATACCTCTGGCATCTGAGAGAACCCCAGCGTTTGGGACGAAAACTCCCCTGTCTGGTGGCAGAGTCCTACTGTGGCAAAAAGCCCAAAAGTCAAATCATTGAGTGACAAAATGAGCAGGCAAAGGAAACAAAGCAGACAGAAGATTCCAATATTACACTCCTATTTTGGGGATAAGAAGGAGCAAGGCATGGAACAGGAGGAAAACAGTGAAGTCAGAACTCCTGCACCAAAAGCTTCAAAGGAAAATACAAGCTGGTTACAGGCCATAGAGGACCTTAAGCAGATAAGAGAAGTGGAGGAAAAATTGGGAAGAGAAATGAGAACAATGCAAGAAAATTATGAAATGAGAGTCAACAGCCTGACTGAAGAAAATAATACCTTAAAAAACAGACTGACTCAAATGGCAAAGGAGGCTCAAAAAGGCAATGAGGAGAAGAATGCCTTAAAAAGTCGAATTTTCCAGATGGAAAAAGAATCTCAAAAGCTCACTGAGGAGAATCATTGCTTCAGAATTAGATTGGAGCAAATGGAAGCTAATAACTTTATGAGAAATCAAGATGCTGTTAAACAGATCCAAACAAATGAAAGAATAGAAGGCAACGTGAAATATCTCATGGGAAAAACCACTGACCTGGAAAATAGATCCAGGAGAGATAATTTAAAAATTATTGGACTGCCTGAGAGCCATGACCAAAGTAAGAGCCTGGAAAGCATCCTCCAGGAAGTTCTCAAAGAAAACTGCCCTGATGTTTTAGAACCAGAGGGCAAAATAGAGGTTGAAAGAATCCACTGATCACCTCCTGAAAAAGATCCTAAAAAGAAAACTCCTAGGAATATTATAGCCAGGTTCCGGAATTCCAAGATTAAGGAGAGAATATTACAAGCAGCCAGGAAGAAACAATTTGAATATTGTGGAAACACAATCAGGATAACCCAGGATCTGGCAGCTTCTACACTGAGGGATTGAAGTGATATTCCAGAGGGCAAAGGAGCTGGGATTAAAATCAAGAATCACTTACCCAGCAAAACTGAGTATCATGTTTCAGGGGAAAATATGGTCATTCAGTGGAATAGAGGACTTTCAAGCATTCTTGCTGAAAAAACCAGAGTTGAATAGAAAACTTGACATTCAGATATAAGAAGCAAGAGAAGCATGAGAAGGTAAACAGGGAAAAGAAATCATAAGGAACTTATCAAAGTTCAACTATTAACATTCCTACATGGAAAAACAATAATTGTAACTTATGAAACCTTTCTCAGTAGTTGAAGGGAATAGAAATTATATATATATATATGTCTATATATATATATATGTCTATATATGAGTGTATATGGGCATATGTTTACAGGTATACATAGATAGAGGGCGCAGGACCAATTTAACAGGAAGGGATGATACTTAAAATGTGAAATTAAGAGGTGAGAGAGTAATATAATGGGAGGAGATGGGGAGAGACAGAATGGGGTAAACTATCTCATATAGAAGAGGAAAGGGAAAATGGTCACAATGGAGGGGAAGAATAGGAAGGCAAAAGGGAATGGGTCAACCTTATTCCCATTGAATTTGGCTTGAGGAGGGAATGAAATACACACTAAATAGGGTATCTCACCCTCCAGGTGAGTAGGGGGGAAGGAAGGGAGGGCAGGCTCAGGGGGAGGGAAGTTGGAAGCACCCACTTTTGAAAAGGGACAGTATCAAAGTAGAGAATAGAACAAGTGGGAGGTGGGATAGGAGGGAGGGAAATACAGTCAGTCTTTTACAATATATCTACTATGGTAATATTTTGCATAGCTACACATGTACAACCTATACCGAACTGCTTATCTTCCCAGTAAGGGTGGGTGTCGAGGAAGGGAATGAATCTGGAATTCAAAGTTTTAAAATCAAATGTTTAAATATATTATATATATATATACACTATTATTAATACTATTTTACATGTAATTGGGAAATAAGATATACAGGCACTGGGGCATAGAGATCCACTGGAAAAGTCAAAAGGGGTATGGGAGAAAATATGGGAAGAGCAGATTGGAGGATGGGATATCCTGTGGGGCTGCTATTTTAGAGCAGTGGGTAGGGAAAAAACGGGGAGAAAATTTCTACCTTGAAATTTGGCAGAAATGAATGATGTAAATCAGAAGTTAATAAAGCACTTTAAAAAAATTTTTAAAAATCAATGCAAGTAGACTAACAGGAGAAAATAAGTAGGGGAAAACTATATGCATTAAATATCACAGATAAACATTTGAAAGCAAAGATACCGGGGAGGAGTAAAGAACAAATACTAAGAACCCACCATAGTAGGTCAGGCACTTTATGAATAGTATCTCGTTTGATTTTCACAAGAATCTAGGGAAGTGCTAGTATTTCCATTTTGAGGAAATGTGACTTGTCTAGAGTCACCCTGCTAGGAAGTGTCTGAGATCACATTTGAACTCAGGTCTTCCTGAACCCCAGGCCCAGTGTTTTATTTACTATACCACCTACTTCATGAAAGCCAGGATTTTCTGGTGCCCCTTAGGAAGTTGTAAGGCAGCTAATTTCTACTACTGATTTAAGCCACCACCAGCGTTATTCCTTCAATTCTAAGGGTTCCTTGCATCCCAGTTCCATTTAACCACTTAATAGACTGGCTTTTGCAAAGGAATATTTACTTCAAAGGTTTATAACATGAACAAATAAATGAACATCTCCCTCCCTCCCCCAAATTCCTGGAAAGTATAATCCCCCCCTTATACCACCCCAGTCTCTGGGAAGGGAGGGGGATTAGGTTCACAGCTGGATTCAGATCCCATAAAGCATGATCCCTCTAAGGTCCAAATCCAAAACCCTTTGGGCTTGTATTCAGGCACCTGGGCTTCTCGGTGGTTCCTTGTTGGACTGGCAGCAACATCCAGTCTTCACCCCCTAGAAAGAGAGAATGTCCCAGTCTGGAAATTTTCAAGACTCAGTGTGTTCAGGCCATGCAAACTAACAAAAAGAGACTGGTCCCACCCACCCATGTGATGGGGCACTCGGGATGTCTTCTCAAAGAAGGGCACGCCTGCCCTCTCCCACATGACTGCCTCCTTCTTAGGCAACTAGTCAATAAACATTTATTAGTCACCTACCATGTAGCAGACACTGTGCTAAGCTTTCAGTGTACAAAGGGAAAAAAAAAAAAAAAGACAGTCCCTGGTCTTCCAGAACTCACAATCTAAAAAGTGAAGACAATGAATAAAAAGAAGTTAGGGGAGGAGAAGATGGTGCTCAGCATAGGAACATGATGAAGACCTGGAGCCGGATGTGTCATAACGAGAGTGGCTGCAAGGGACCCACTCAAATGGTGCATCTGGGAGGAGCTCTCTGATACCCACCCTCTGCCTTCTCCAGTCAGAGGGAGGGAGGAGTGCCAGGGCCAGGGGCACTGAGGAGGTGTGAGCCTCAGAGGAGATGCAGTCCTGCAGGATGATCGGACCTAGGGGAAAAACAAATGAAGGCTCTAATTACCCCTTATACCACCCCAGGCTCTGGGGAGGAAAGGGGGATTAGCTTCACTGCTCAGTTCCACCAAGTTACAAGTTCAAAGATCCCTGAACTTGTATTGATGCACCCTGGCTTCTCAAGTGTTCAGCGCTGGGCCAGTGGCAACGTCCAGCTTCACCCCCTGGACACTTTTGGAAAAAGAGTGTGTCACAGTCTTACATTTTCAGCTCAGCTTTTTCTGGCTGTGCAACTGACAAAAAGAGGCTGGTCCCACTTATATGATAGGGGAACTCCAAATGTCTTCTCTCAGAAGTAGATTCCTGGCATCTCCCACCAAATGAGATTGCTCACTTCTGACTCAGAGACAAGGGGTATGCATGTTTTATAAAGGTGACCTTTGGGTGTTAACTTTGTTGCCACATTATTACCCCTGTTATCTGTGACCACATTAACTGAAAAGGAAAGGGCAGAGAGTGGGGAGGGGAAGGTGGATAGGAACACAACAAATGCCTCCTTAACATGTGGAAAGGATTAATTTTTAAATGATAGTTACTGGTCTTGTACTCAGGAGCTTGAATTATTTTTTTTTCAGAACACCTGAATTCTAATAGCAAAGATAAGTGACAGTCAACTTATCAGTAAAATGAGGAGATTGGACTGTGGTAGACTAGCAAAAGGAAGTATAGTCCAACTGCCTCCAAGGAGATGTTAAAAAACAAAACAAAACAAAACACCAGATCAAGTTCTGATCAGGAAATGCAAGAAAAGAAAAAAAGCAGTCATTTTTTTCAGCCCAGGTTCTATCACCTTCCAGTCAAGAGGTAGAAATCAGGCCTCTGAAGGTGTTCATTATATTACCCAGAGTTTTTATTAAGAAAAAAAATAACAAGCATTCAGTTTTTCTCCTTCCCCTGCTTCCCTCACTGGGGAAAAAAGGAAAAGTTAGAAAAAACCCTTATAACAAATATGCATGGTCAAGCAAAACAAATCCCCCATACTAACCATGTCCAAGAATGTGTTTCATTCTGCATATTTAATCTATTGCCTCTTGTTCTAGAGATAGGTAGCATTTTTTATCTTCAGTACTCTAAGGCATTGATCAGAGTTCTTCCAAGCTGTTTTCTGTAACAATATTATAGTCACTGTATAAATTATTCTCCTAGTTATAATCACTTCATTCTGCATCAGTTGACACAAATTTTCCCCAGGCTTCTCTGAATCAATTCCCTTCGTCATCTTATGGCACAGTTGTATTCTATTAAATTAAAACACCATCATTTGTTCAATCATTCCCTAATTTGTGGGTACCCACCTTGTTTCCAGATCTTTCTTACAGCAACAACAACAACAAAAGTGCCACTATAAATATTTTCATACCCATGCATCCCCCAAATATTTTTTTTAATGAATTTGAGCTTCCTCTTTTTCCAGCTATAAGGCAAAGTTTGGTTACATTTGTGTGTTAAGGAGTGGGGTGGATTACTAAGATGGCCATATTGTATAATTTGGTTGGGAAACATTAGGCCTCAAAGAGAATGTATCCTTGACTCATAAGGAAAACAAAAAGTAAAATATTGATCTTGGCATCTCATGGAACAGCAGGAGAAAGTTTACATTATATTCCCTTAACTATAATGTTTTAATGCCTCTCTTTGCTGCCCTTATCACAAGCAGAAATACAGAACCAAATATTAACGTAGGCAAGAAAAAGGGCAATAATAATGATAACTTCATAGAAGTTATCTCATTTGATCCTTACAATAACCCCATAAGATTGGTGCTCTTATTATCCTCATTTTTTTTTTGAGGGGGAAAGGCAAGGCAATTGGGGTTAAGTGACTTGCCCAAGGTCACAAAGCTAGTAAGTGTGTCAAGTGTCTGAGGCTTTTCCTCTCCATAAGTGAAACGTCCTACCAGACTTAAGATATGGCATTCCTGCCCCAGTCTAGATATTGTCAAGACAGCTGCCTGGCTTTGCATCATCCAAAAAAACCCATCATTTACCTTTCTCCACTTAGTCACTTGCTCTCTAAGGTGTGGTAGATGGCCACAGTATACTGAAGGACTCAGTACTGGCTCCCCTGTTGGGGAGCTAATGCTTTCAGGGAAGACTCAAGATCAAGTTGCATTCCTTGTGATAGATTCACCATCCAAGGCCAAAACTTTTTAAAAATTTGTTAAAAAAAAAAACAAGAAAAAAAATCTTAATGTGATCATTTCCCAGGCAGTCATAGATTTTTCAGCAACAGAATTGTGACATAAAAAACCAAACCTTAGTATTCAGGTGGAATACAAACTGTACAGTAAGTTTCATTTGAATATAAACTATAACTGAATTTTAAAAATTCACATATCATGCAATGAATTCTCTCTCTCTCTCTCTCTCTCTCTCTCTCTCTCTCTCTCTCTCTCTCTCTCTCTCTCTCTCTCTTTCTCTCTCTCTCCATCCTTCTGTCTCTGACTTTCTGTCTCTTTCTCTCTCAGTCTCTCCTAGCATCCCATTATACTTACCTATGCCTCTCTGACCCTCTCTTTTTCTGTCTCTGTGTCTTACTGTCTCTCTGTATCTGCCTCTCTGTCTCTCTCATTACCGATTGTAGTCTGATCCAACCTTGTTTGGGTCCCCACTGTGTTACTTCTGTTTTAAACCCATCCTTTGTCATCACTAAGAGGAGAATCTGAAGAACACCTGAAAGAAGATATCACTAAATTAAGAAAATTAATTAATTTACAAGTTAAATAATAACTGTTTTAAATTAGGAAAAAAATAAACCAAATTAGGGGAGGGGAATATATCAATCAGGTTCTTTAGAGACATTACCAGCATAAAATCTATACTACACACTGAATACACCAATTAGTTCTCCTGAGCAGAGGAGTAAGTATAGACATTTGAGGTTTTTCCTTTTGGATAAGAAAGGCTATCAGTGTTCCACTAACCGAAATTCATTACTAAGTAAAGTTGGCAACTTCCTGATGCACTAGTAAAGATGTAAGCCACATAATAATCTGTTCTCTCCAATTTTTAGTCCAAAGCAAGAGATTCCCATATTTCCATACCCACTGCTTTTTTACTTCTCTATTTTGAATTTAAAAAGTTTTGTTTCATCAGATGATACTCTCAAATCCTCTGCTTTTAAAGAAAAAAAAAGTTTTATTGGTACCTTTTTAGATTTTTTCATAGTGCTATATAACGTCCCAATACCACTGACCATACAACTCTTGTAGCAAAGGACAATAAAACAAAACAAACTGATATACTGACTTTATGCCTCACTCAACACCTTGCAGTCTCTTCCCCCCTTTTCTGAGAGGAGAGGTATGTGAAACCTGCTGTTCTTTTTCCCTAGTCTGTCTTACCCCTAGAGAGTTGGCAATGTTAGCTTATCATCTCTTTTTTTGGTTGTTTGTTTGTTTTTGCTTTTTGCTTTTTTGGAGGGCAATTGGGTTTAAGTAACTTGCCCAAGGTTACACGGCTAGGTTTTTTGCTTGTGTGTGTTAAGTGTCGAGGCCGGATCTGAATTCAGGTCCTCCTGACTCCAGGGCCAGCACTCTACTCACTGCGCCACCTAGCCGCCCCCCAAACCTGACTTTTTCTTTTTTTTTTGGAAGGCAATTGGGGTTAAGTGACTTGCCTAAGGTCACACAGCTAGTTTTTGTGTTAAGTGTCTGAGGCCGGATTTGAACTCAGGTCCTCCTGACTCCAGGACCAGTGCTCTATTCACTACGCCACCTAGTCACCCCTTCTCATCTCTTTTTACTGTGTATATTTGAGCTATGTAAAATGGAGCACGATTAGTGAATTGAATTTGCTTAAGGTGGTAGTAAATTCAGTTTTCAAACAGCATTAGACTCTTCCTTATGTATACCTTTTGCCTTCTATATCTCATTTCAATGCACCAAAACAAGAATTACTTTCCTGTATTCAATAAGTTTATTATTAAATTTATTTTTTTTTCCAAATGCTTTGTTAGCTTCTGGCTTACATCATTCATTTCCACCAGATTTTGAGTTACAAATTTTCTCCCCATTTTCCCCCTACCCACCGCCCTAAAATAGCAGTCCCACAGGATATCCCCTCCTCTAATCTGCTCTCTCCCATACCCCCTTTGACTTCTCCAGTAGGGCATGGTGGATCTCTATGCCCCAGTGCCTGTATAATTTATTTCCCAATTACATGTAAAGTAGTATTAATAATAGTGTGTATATATTTTTAATATTTGATTTTAAAACTTTGAATTCCAGATTCATTACCTTCCTTCCTTGTCACCCACCCTTACTGGGAAGATAAGCAGTTCAGTATAGGTTGTACATGTGTAGCTATGCAAAATATTACCATAGTAGATATATTATAAAAGACTGACTATATTTCCCTCCCTCCTATCCCACCTCCCACTTGTTCTATTCTCTAATTTGATACTGTCCCTTTTCAATAGTGGGTGCTTCCAACTTCTCTCCCTCCCAGCCTGCTACCGTTCCATCATCCCTCCTCTCATCCCCTTCTCCCCACTCTACTGTAGGGTAAGATACCCTATTTAGTGTATATGTCCTTCCCTCCCTGAGCCAAATTCTATAAGAATAAGGTTGACCCATTCCCTTTTGCCTTCCTGTTCTTCCCCTTCATTGTAACCATTTTCTCTTTCCTCTTCTATATGAGATAATTTACCCCATTCTGTCTCTTCTCAACTCCTGACATTATATTCCTCTCTCACCTCTTAATTTCACCTTTTAAGTATCATCCCTTCCTATTCAACTGATGCTGTGCCTTCTGTCTATGTATACCTGTACACATATATACACATACATATGTATTCATATGCCCATATACCATCCTCTATAGACACACACACACATATATATATATTCCCTTCAAGTATTTTCATACTGAGAAAAGTTTCATCAGTTACAATTATCAATTTATTTTTACTCTCATTTTATTAGGGGGGAATTTCATATTATATATATATAATATATCATATTATATAGGGAAGAGACTGCAAGATGTTGAGTGAGGCATAAAGTCAGTATATCAGTTTGTTTTATTTTATTGTCCTTTGCTACAAGAGTTGTATGGTCAGTGGTATTGGGACGTTATATAGCACTATAAAAAATTTTTAAAAGGTACCAATAAAACTTCTTTTCCTTTAAAAGCAGAGGATTTGAGAGTATCATCTGATGAAACAAAACTTTTACATTAAACAATTATCATTTACATAGGAATGTTAATCGTTCAACTTTGATAAGTTCTTTATGATTTCTTTTCTCTGTTTACCTTCTCATGCTTCTCTTGCTTCTTGTATCTGAATGTCAAATTTTCTATTCAACTTTGTTTTTTTCATCAAGAATGCTTGAAAGTACGGGCGGCCAGGTGGCTCAGCGAGTAAGAGCACCGGCTCCAGTGTTGGGATGACTTGGGGATCAAATTCGGGCTCAGATACTTAGCACCACACCCAGAAATAACTGGCCATGTAACCTTGAGCAAGTTACTTAACCCCGATGGCTTAAAAAAAGAAAAAAAAAAGAATGCTTGAAAGTCCTCTATTCCACTGAATGACCATATTTTCCCCTGAAACATGATACTCAGTTTTGCTGGGTGATTCTTGGTGTTATTCCCAGCTTCTTTGACCTCCAAAATATCATATTCCAAGCCCTTTGATCCCTCAGTGTAGAAGCTGCCAGATCCTGGGTTATCCTGATTGTGTTTCCACAATATTCAAATTGTTTCTTCTTGGCTGCTTGTAATATTCTCTCCTTAATCTGGAAATTCTGGAATCTGGCTATAATATTCTTAGGAGTTTTCTTTTTGGGATCTTTTTCAGGAGGTGATCGGTGGATTCTTTCAACCTCTATTTTGCCCTGTGGTTCTAAAACATCAGGGCAGTTTTCCTTGAGAATTTCTTGGAGGATGATTTCTGGGTTCTTTCTTTGATCATGGCTTTTAGGTAGTCCAATAATTTTTAAATTATTTCTCCTGGATCTATTTTCCAGGTCACTGGTTTTTCCCATGAGATATTTCACATTGCCTTCTATTTTTTCATTTGTTTGGATCTGTTTAACAGCATCTTGATTTCTCATAAAGTCACTAGCTTCCATTTGCTCCAATCTAAGCTTTTGAGATTCTTTTTCCATCTGGCAAATTCAGCTTTTTAAGGCATTCTTCTCCTCATTGCATTTTTGAGCCTCTTGCCATTTGAGTTAGTCTATTTTTTAAGGTGTTATTCTCCTCAGTCAGGCTGTTGACTCTCATTTCATAATTTTCTTGCATTGTTCTCATTTCTCTTCCCAATTTTTCCTCCACTTCTCTTATTTCTTCTTAAGGTCCTCTCTGGCCTGTAACCAGTTCTTATTTTTCTTTGACGCTTTTGGTGCAAGAGTTCTGACTTTACTGTCTTCCTCTTGTTCCATGCTTTGATCCTTTTTGTCACCAAAATAGGAGTGTAAAGTTGGGGGTACTCTGTTTATTTTGCTTTCTTTGCCTGCTCATGTTGTCACTCAATCACTTGACCCCTGGGGTTTTTGCCACAGTAAGACTCAGCCACCAGACAGGGGATATTTGTCCCAAACACTGGGGTTTTCTCAGCTGCCGAAGGTATTAGCTGGGTGCCCTCTCTGAAGCCTCCACACACTCTGGCAAGCTGGTCACACACTCCAGGACCTCTACCTTAGACTGCAATTCAGCTCCAAGAAGGTTATAGCAAGAGAAATTACACCTCAGACTGGTTGTTTGGCCCCCTACACTCTGCAGGCCAGGAGCTGAAGCTGCCACATGGGGGTGGCTGGGCTGCAGCCCTCAGCGGCTTCTTGCCCCAAGGACAAAAGCCAACACACTCCCAACTACTGGGTCCCAAAATCCACACTGCCCTGACCTCTCACTTTGTCCTTCACATCTATGTGTTGATAATTCTGGAAACCTCCACAGCTGCTGGTGATCTGAAGTCCCTCCAGCCAGTGGCTGGTCAGACCCTCCCTGGAGATAAAACCTCCAGCTCCAGCAGGGCTTGGCTCAACTCCCAGAGTGCTATACTGGCTGCTTGCTGCCAGCGTGCTGGGCTGTCCTCAGCAGGAGGTTAGCTTCTCTGTGTCATTTTGTGGGTTCTGTAGCTCCAAAGTTTGTTCAGAGTCACCTTTTACATCAATTGGAGGTAGTGGGAGCCAGAGGCGTGAGGAAGCCCTGTTTCTACTCCACCATCTTGACTCTACCCCTGCCAGGTACTATTGTAAGCACTGGTGTGTGAGGAGAGAGAGAGAGCTATTATTAAATTTCTACTCTATGTTTAGGATTATACTGGGTGCTAAGTGAGAGATAAAAAGAAATACAATTTTTTAAAAGTGCAAAAAGATTTGGGAATGATTTGTGATCAGTTGTGTTGTGGGCCAAGGCACTAGTAGAACTAGGGAGGCATTAGTTAACCCCTATACCACCAACCAGGGGTATAGTGAGGTAAGATGTTGTGAAGCAGGCCTAGGTCATCTAGAATTAATTTTACTCCCAGGCCGATTAATGTGTGACCTAGCTGTGGGTCCTTTGGACAAGGAAGATTTAACCCTACTCCTTTCTAAGATGGACAGTTGCCTGAGTGAGAGTCTAGTGGTGAGTGGGGTGGGAAAAGGAAAGCCCAGTGATGTGTGTGATGGGTGACAGACAGTCCAGTGGTGAGTGGGGTGGCAAGGGAAATGTGACTGCTAATTGAGATACCTATGATCCCTCACCTGTGGAAAGCTCTTAAGAAGAAGTTCAAAAGAAAAGAGGAGGGTCAGCTAGGTGGCACAGTGAGTAAAGCACTGGCCCCGGAGTCAGGAGGACCCATGTTTGGTTCCAGCCCTAGACACTTAACACTCACACAAAAAAATCAGCCGTGTAAACTTGGGCAAGTTACTTAACCCCAATTGCCCTCCAAAAGGCAAAAAAAAAAGGAGGAAAGAGATGGGTTGAGAGAAGCAAACTTGAACCTCTGAATGGTGTATGAGAGATCTCCCTGGAGTTCAAGACATGTGGAAAAGCCAGGTCTTTGATCCTCAGCGCTTAGAACCCTAGAGTCTTCCAAGAGCACCCCTGTAGTGAGATCTAGCATTGGTCAAGCTAGGATCTTATCTTACTCCCCATTGGTGAGTTCATTTATTCATATATTTTATAATAGTCTTTTCTAATCTGTATAAATGCCCCAATTTCTGTTTGCTTTGATAAAGAGGTTTAATAGCTATTTGTGACTGTCTTTTGTGTAAACAGCATGTGGTAGGAAGAAACTAAATTGAGGGGATTAAGTTAACTGTTACTTTCTCTTTTAGAAGGATCAGAGGAAGTAGCATTTATCCTGAACTCAAAAATCATGACCCTAGACAATGAGCTGTTTGATTTGTGGTAGAGAGTTATAATTTTGGTATGAAACCCCTCTTGGATATAAAAGAGTGATGGAGAAAGCACCAGTCACAACAGTCTTAGATTCTGCCTATGTCTTTCAAAAGGCCACTGGCTGCACTAGAAGGACCCTCTTCCACCCCAGAAAGGTGGAAAATCCCAGTCTCTATTGGAGATGTGGTAGCCTATATCCAAGATCAGATATCAAGCTATGCTACATGTTGACTGACCATGCATATAATCAGCACACATATACATGCACATACATACACACACATAACTTACAAAGATAGAAAAATAGTTTCAGGATTTTATTGGAGTAGTTCCAGAGAATGTCTTTCCTCCCTGCTTTTTATCTTCTTGCCTGCTTTTCCCCTCCTAGATTGTTATTTATTGCCTTGGAGATTGCTTTTACCCCAGCATTGTTGCATATGTTTCTATTAAAGGAATGGTTTATCTGAAAACTTGGCCTTTGAGTAACTTTTTTTTTGCAGGCATGGCTTCAAATTGTGACAAAATGTTAAACTTTTAATCTTCTGCATCCCATGCTCTGTTTATCCATGGTCATAGTTTGTAATTGTCAACCCAATTTAACACTTTATCAAATTAGTGTATCATGTTTGTTAAATTATAGACTGTCAGACTGGAAGAGACCTTGGAAATGATCTAGTTCAACTGAAGCCTAGAAAAGGAAAGTGACTTGCCCCAGGGAGTGTGACTTGCCACACAAGTAGTTAACACCAGATCCAAGTCTAGGACCACTGTCTTTTGACTCCCCGTGTGGTGCTTTTGCAACTCTTCAACCCTACCTGGATTTGGAAGCAATCATCCACCAAGTGCGTCATGAAGAAGTCTGATTTCTCCAGGGAGATTGTCTTAAATGCCACGATGTAGTTATGGGCAAACAGTACTTGGAGTTAGGAAGAATAGTGGTCAAATCTTGCCTTTGACACATCTGCCTAATGAGGGGATAAATCACATCACCACTTAAGCCTCAGTTTCCTCTTTGGTAAAATGAAGAAAATAGTACTGGAGATGACTGTGCATAAGGCTCGTTGCAGGCTTTAAAGCATTCTATAAACGTCAGTTATTTTTATGGTGATGATGTTTTTGATGCCACAGCACCTAATATAATGTTAGGAATGTAACAGGTGCCTGGTAAGCCTGTGTTTGATTTATTGATGGGTGAGGTTTCAGGGAAGTGGTAGAAAGGAACACAATGATTTTCTTCTTAATAAAATACATTAGTATAATGTATGATATTGTGTATTTATTTATACATACACTATGGGAAGTAGCACCTAAGAAATATTCAAATGGCATATTGTACTGATGCAAGTAAAAAAAAATTAGACTGTGTTCTGCAGCATGGCACAATGGATAGAATCAGGAAGAACTGGAGTATAAATCTTGCTGTAGAGACTTGCTAGCTGCATAGTCTTGGACAAGTGCCTTTACCTTTCAAGGCCTCATTTTTCTCAACTTTAAAATGAGGGGGTTGAACTTGACCTCTGAGATCCCTTTCAGCACTAAATATATTGAACTGTCTAAATTTTTAGCTGCAGGAAACAACTACAGATAGAACAATTAACTGAAAATCAAGAGTGAAAGAAGGTTTAAATAATGATTGTATGATCCTTTAGAACTTTATCTGGAAAGTATCATCTTTCTTGTGTTGACTTTTCTAAGGGAACATTACACCCCCTTCCTTCTATCAGAGGGCCATATTTGGGATGTCGCCTCCTAGGTATTTAATGGAGCGGTTAATGCAAAAGTTGTTGGTGTCAAGCATCTGGCTGCTTGTGGTCATGTCAGCTCCCCAGTGATTTACCTTTGATGCTGTTCTGTTTTGCAATAAAGAGAAAAGAGGCTTTGGAATGCAACGCTGAAGTAAAATCAATAACCAGTTAAAACTAGTCTTATTTTTCAGAGAAGGATTGATAATGGACACTTTAAATTAAGGCCTTTAGTAGCTGTTTACTTGTCTCTGGAGCAAATGTGCTGTTTCAATCTTCATTTACCAGAAAAATGTAGTAGCCTATTTTTTTTGTGTGTGTATCAAATGAAGCTCATGTATCAGTTAAGAAAATACTTAGAAGGAATGGAATCAGTTAGTGAGTAGTAATGGAGATTATTTTTTTAAAAAGGAAGAAAAGCCCATTGATAAAATATTTTAAAATACATGGAAGACAATTTTAAAAATTCAGAAATGGACACAAGAAGACACTTTTATTACTACCATGGTTACATTTTTTTAATGCTTTATTAACTTCTGATTTACATCATCTGTTTCAGCCAGATTTTGAGTTACAAATTTTCTCCCCATTTCTCCGCCACCCACTGCCCCAGAATAGCAGTCCCACAGGATATCCCCTCCTCCAATCTGCTCTCTCCCATATTTTCTCCCATACTCCTTTCCACTTTTCCAGTGGATCTCCATGCCTTAGTGCCTGCACATCCCATTTCCCAATTACATGTAAGATGGTATTAATAATAGTGTGTATTCACACACACACACACACATATATATATATACACATACACATACATATTTGAATATTTGATTTCAAAATTTTCAATTCCAGATTCATTCCCCTCCTTCCCTGTCACCCACACCTACTGGGAAGATACACAGTTCAGTATAGGTTGCACATGTGTGGCTAATGCAAAACAATAACATAGTAGATACATTGTAAAAGACTGACTACACTTCCCTCCCTCCCATCCCACCTCCCACCCGCTCTACTCTCCACTTTGATCCTGTCTATTTTCAAAAGTGAGTGCTTCCAAACTCCCTCCCCCCCAGCCTACCCTCCCTTCTTTCATGCCCCCTCTCATCCCCTTCCCCCCCTATTCTCCTGGAGGGTGAGATACCCTATTTAGTGTGTATTTCACTCCCTCCTCAAGCCAAATTCAATGGGAATAAGGTTGACCCATTCCCTTTTGCCTTCCTATTCTTCCCCTCCATTGTAACCATTTTCCCTTGCCTCTTCTGTATGAGATGGTATACCCCAATCTGTCTCTCCCCATCTCCTCTCATTATATTCCTCTCACCTCTTAATTTCACCTTTTAAGTATCAATCCTTCCTGTTAAAATAGGTCATATCTATGTATACCTGTAAACATATATACACACATTCACATATGTATTCATATGCCCATATACCCTCATATATAGACAAATATATATATTTCTAATCCCTTCAACTACTGAGAAAAGTTTCATAAGTTACAATTATTGTTTTTCCATGTAGGAATGTTAATAGTTCGACTTTGATAAGTTCCTTATGATTCCCTTTCCCTGTTTACTTTCTCATGCTGCTCTTGCTTCTTGTATCTGAATGTCAAATTTTCTATTCAACTCTGGTTTTTTCAGCAAGAATGCTTGAAAGTCCTCTATTACACTGAATGACCATATTTTCCCCTGAAACATGATACTCAGTTTTGCTGGGTAGGTGACTCTTGGTTTTAATCCCAGCTCCTTTGCCCTCCAGAATATCATATTCCAAGTCCTTTGATCCCTCAGTGTAGAAGCTGCCAGATTCTGGGTTATCCTGATTGTGTTTCCACAATATTCAAACTGTTTCTTCCTGGCTGCTTGTAATATTCTCTCTTTGATCTGGGAATTCCAGAACCTGGCTATAATATTCCTGGGAGTTTTCTTTTTGGGATCTTTCTCAGGAGGTGATCAGTGGATTCTTTCAACCTCTATTTTGCCCTCTGGTACTAAAACATCAGGGCAGTTTTCTTTGAGAACTTCCTGGAGGATGATTTCTAGGTTCTTACTTTGGTCATGGCTTTCAGGCAGTCCAATAATTTTTAAATGATCTCTCCTGAATCTATTTTCCAGGTCAGTGGTTTTTCCCATGAGATATTTCACATTGCCTTCTATTCTTTCATTTGTTTGGATCTGTTTAACAGCATCTTGATTTCTCATAAAGTCATTAGCTTCCATTTGCTCCAATCTAATTCTGAAGCAATGATTCTCCTCAGTGAGTTTTTGAGATTCTTTTCCCATCTGGCAAATTTGGCTTTTTAAGGCATTCTTCTCATTGCCTTTTTGAGCCTCTTTTGCCATTTGAGTCAGTCTGTTTTTTAAGGTATTATTTTCCTCAGTCAGGCTGTTGACTCTCATTTCATAATTTTCTTGCATTGCTCTCACTTCTCTTCCCAATTTTTCCTCCACTTCTCTTATCTGCTTTTTAAGGTCCTCTATGGCCTGTAACCAGCTTGTATTTTCTTTTGAGGCTTTTGGTGCAGGAGTTCTGACTTCACCGTTATCCTCCTGTTCCATGCTTTGCTCCTTTTTGTCCCCAAAATAGGAGTCTATTGTTGGAATCTTCTGTCTGCTTTGTTTCCTTTGCCTGCTCATTTTGCCACTCAATTACTTGACTTATGGGCTTTTTGCCACAGTAGGACTCTGCCACCAGACAGGGGAGCTTTCGCCCCAAACGCTGGGGTTTTCTCAGCTGCCGGAGGTATTAGCTGGGTGCCCTCTCTGAGGTCTCCACACGCTCTGGCAAGCTGGACACACACCCCAGAACCTCCACCCTAGACTACAATCCAGATCCAAGCAGGTTAAAGCAAGGGCGATTACCCCTCAGACTGGTGCTTGGCCCCGCTACACTCTGCAGGCCAAGAGCTGAAGCCTCCACATGGCACTGGCTGGCTGTGTCTCCACGGCTTTTCGCCCTGGGGATAAAAGCCACGCACTCCCACTTACTGGTCCCAAAGTCCAGACTGTACTGACCTCTCACTTTGTCCTTTGTGTCTATGTGTTGATAAATCTGGAAACGGCCACAGCTGCTGCTGATCTGGAGTCCCTCTGGCCGGTGGCTGGTCAGGCCCACCCTGGCCCTAAAGCCTCAGCATGGGGCTGGGCTCGGCTCTCAGAGCACTGTGTTGGATTCCTGCCGGCCTGCCGGGCTGTCCTCAGCGGGAAGTTAGCTTCTCTGTGTCATTTTGTGGGTTCTGCAGCTCCAAAGTTTGTTTAGAGTCCGCTTTTTACATGAATTGGGGAGGGTGAAAGCCGGAGCTGCGGGAAAGGTCGTGCTTAAACTCCCTACCATGTTACATTTAATATAAATTGGGGCAGCTAGGTGGCGCAGTGAATAGAGCACCAGCCCTGAAATCAGGAAGACCTGAGTTCAAATTCAGCCTCACACACTTAACACAAAACTAGCCGTGTGACCATGAGCAAGTCACTTAAGCCCAATTGCCCTACCTTTCCCCTCCCAAAAGAGCAATACATACATACATATATATATATACATATATATACACACACACACACACACACGCACACACACACATTTTTATTGCATTTTTTTCAGTGAGTAAAAATTTATTTTTTCTCCCTCCCATGTTCCCCTATTGGAGGAAAAAGAAAAAAGATTACCCTTATAACAAAGAAGCATAATCAAGCAAACTCACCTCCCATTTGGCCACATACAGAAATTATGTTTCTAATTCTGTATATTAGCACATCACTTCTCTTACATGAGATGGATAATATTCTTCATTCATCTTCTAAAAACATGTTTGATTATTGCATTAATTAGGATTCTTCAATCTTCCAAAGTGTTTTGTTTGGGGTTTGCTTTTTTTTTTTTTAACAATGTTGATGTTATAGTGTAAATTGTTCCCTTGGTTCTGCTTATCTTTCTCTGCTTTAGTTCATGTAAATCTTCCCAGATTTCTCTGTAAGTCTCTTTCTTCATTTCTTAATGCATAGTAGTATTCTGTTACATATTTATAGCATAACTTGTTTAGCTGTTACCTAGTTGAAGTGCATCTCATTAGTTTCCAGTTCTTTGCTACTTCAAAAAAGAGCTTCTGAAAATATTTTGCGCATATAGGACCTTTTCCTCTTTCTTTGATGTCATTGGGTGTAGGCTTGGTGGTGGTATCACCAAGTCAAAGAGTAGGTCCAGTTTTGTAACTTTTGAGGCATTAGTGTCAAATTACTTTCCAGAATGGCTGGACCAATTCATAGTTCCAACCAGTAGAACATCAATGTACTGGTTTTCCCATAGTTCCCCCAACATTTGTCATTTTCCTTTTTTGGTCAATTTTGCCAATCTGATGAGTGTAGTGGTATGTCAGAGTTATTTTAATTTTAATTTTTCTGGTTATTGGTGATTTGGAACATTTTTTTTTCATCTGAGTGTAGATAGCTTGAATTTCTTCTTTTGAAAACTAATTTAATATCTTTTGGCCCTGTGTCTGTTGGTGAATGACTTATTCTTACAAATTTCTTCATATTATGTGGAAATGAAACCTTTATCAGAGAAACTTGTTACAAAGATTTTTTTCCCAGTTAACTGTTTCCCTTCTAATCTTAGCTGCATTTGATTTGCTTCTGGACATTTAAAAAATTTACGTGATGAAAAGTGTCTGTTTTATCTTCTGTGTTCCTCTCTACTTCCTGTTTGTTCATGAACTCTTTTCCTGTCCATAGATCTGAAAGGCAATTCCTTCCTTGTTACATTAATTTTTGACCTTTTTATATTGAAGCCATTTATCCATTTGAAGCTTATCTTGGTATATGTTGTACAGAGCGGGGCTGTACCTAATTACTTCCATACAACAGTCCAATTTTGCCAGCAGTTTTTGTCAAATAGTCCTTACACCAGTAGCTGGGTTTATTGGGTTCATTTTTGGATTTATTGAAAACTAGATTATTAGATTAATTTAATATATACTTAAAAAAACAAGCTTCTTAGATATAAATTGAAAATCAATGGGTGTGTCCTTATTGACTACTGGTAGTCAGAAAAATTTAAGAGGTTTATATGAGTGATGTCTCCACTGCTAAAATATCTAGTTGAAAATAACTGCATTGTTTAGTTAGGGTTTTAGTCTACATGATGTCATGTAGCTTGTTTGACTTATTTTTTCATTGAACCAAATTTTGTTGTTCTCATTATTTTGTTAAAAATCAAGAATTCAAAAGCCGTCTTGCAATCCAAAAACAGAAATGTCAAGAATAAGATTAACTAAACTTTAAAGATTTCTTAAAGATAGCCCATAAAATATAATATTATGTTTGGTATCTTTTTAAAAAATTCCTGCATTTCTGTTTCATATACATTCACTTATAAGCATATGGTAATGATGGCCGACATTTACATAGTGGTTTAAGGTTTGCAAAGCATTTTACAAATATTATTTCATTTAATTCTTTCAACAATCCTATGGGTTAGGTGTTATTGTTACCCCCATTTTACAGATGAGAAAACTGAGGCACAGAGAAGTTAAATGGCTTGCTCAGAGTGTCACAACTAGTAAGAGTATGAGGCAAGATTTGAATTTGAGTTTTCCTGACTTCTGGTCCAGTGTTCTATATCCTCTATACCACCTAAATGCTTCTTATTATTTTGTTATTATTTGTTCTCTCTATCCAATGAGCCTTTGCTTGTATCAGAAATGAAGAAAATAAACAGTTGGCAAAATCAAACAATACATTGAACATGTTTAATGGCATTCTATGCCAATAGTCCCTTTAAGGAGAGGAGAGAGTCATACTTTCTCATCTCTTCTACAAGGCTATGCTTGGTCTTTATAATTATGCAATGTTTAGTTTCTTTCAAAATTTATTTTATTTTAACTGATGCCTTTTGTTTTTATATTGTACTCACTTCTGAATATACTCTGTCCCCTTTTCCTACTTTGTTAACCATCCATTGCAATAAAGATTTGAAAAGTTCAGGAAAACCATCCAGCATATCAGCATAAGCAGTATATTCGATACACATATTGGATCACCCCTTCACTGAAAGGAGAGTAAAACATTTTCTTATCTCTTTCCAAGGGCATCTTTGGCCATTTGTTTCACTGTTCTTTCCATTTGTGTTGTATATGTCATTTCCCTGATTCTTTTTACTTCATTCTATGGCAAATAAGTCCATGTTTCTTTGAATTCTTTCAATTCATCATTTTTATGGAGCAATCACAATATGTAACATGAATATATCACAATTTGTTTAACTATCCCTCGATCAATGAACACTTACTTTGTTTCCTGTTTTTCTACTACAAAAAGTGAAGCTATGAATATAGATTTCTTTCTGTCTGTACCTCCTTGTGATATGTGTCTATCATCTCTTTAAAATAAGCTATCTTGAAAAATAAGGGGTGCTTATGAGAGCATAAGCCAGAAAATGTTTTTTTTAGCAATATATATATACATATACATACATACATACATATATATATATATATATATATATATATATATATATATATATATATATATATATCATGACTCACATTTGGAAGACGTTCCCATTTGCATGTAGATACTAATGTGCAAATGAACAGATGAGCCCTGCCTCAAATACAAAGAATCCCATTTAGGACCCTTTAAAACCTACCTTCTATGAGCAGGTTTTCACATATGGGTCATGCCTTTCAAACCCACTTATGTGCATTTCCAGACCCCCTATCAAGTAAATGATTATCCAAAAGAGGGTTAAGATGGGGGAGAGGAAACACACAGTTCAGTGACATTTTTTTCTTTAAAAGATGTTTTATCATCATGAACCCGAATGATAAATTTTTTTTTGTTTTTTTTTTGGAGGGCATTGGGAGTGACTTGCCCAAGGTCACACAGCTAGGTTTTGTGTTAAGTGTCTGAGGCTGGATTTGAACTCAGGTCCTCCTGACTCCAGGGCCGGTGCTCTATTCACTGTGCCACCTAGCTGGCCCTAATGATAAATATCTTAAATCTGTATTATTCTTATTCCCTGACCTCTGACAATAGCTCAGCTCAATGCATTTTTAAAAATGACCATTACTGAAATAAACAAGAAAATTGGCTAGTCTTTGGGAAACATGATTCCTTACCTCTGGCAATGGAAAGAAATATTCAGATGAATCTCAGTCATCATGAGCCAAACCAAAAAGATAGCAAAGATTTCTGCTTACTAGGAAAATATTACACAGTAGGACCAAACTCTGTGTGCAAACACCAAATCTACTTTCTCCACCATAACCAGGCAATCAGAGCAATATAAATCATCACATCTTTCTGAAAACACAAAGTCAAAGAGGGTCTTAAAGGGAAAGTAGTGAGCCTACCCAGTGAGAGCATCTCCAAACTGTACTTGCTCAGTGGGTGCAAGAAGCCTCCTATGAATAAAAATTTTCCTGTGTTGTGCTTTCTATATACCCATTCTATTTTAAAAGTAGTCATGGTGGGGGTGGAGCCAAGATGACAGTGTAGAAATTGGACTTCTGCAGGGTTCCTGCTTTCTCCTCCTCCAATACATGTAAAAAATGACTCTAAACAAACTTTAGAGCTAAAAACCCACAAAAGTAACAGAGAGAAACTAACCTCCCACTGAAGACATCCCGGCAGGATGGCAGGAAGGGTCCAGCACAGCATGCTGGGAGCCAAGCCCAGGCACCCCACCCCCCCAATCTGAGGTTTCAGCCTCAGGGCGGCCACAACTAGGCATAGCAAGAGGGACATCAGGAGAGTGGACCACCAGCAGCTGTGGTGGTTGCCAGAAATAACCCATAAATGCCAAAGACAAAGTGAGAAGTCACTGGACTTTGGGAACTGGGAGTTTGGGAGTGTGGACTAGCCTCTGCCCCCAAGGCAAGGAGCCACTGAGGCATGGCGGCTGCAGCCACATGGCCACTTCAGAGCTCCTGGATTGTAGATTGTAGGGGGACCAAGCAACCAGTCTGAGGGGTAATTGCACTTGCTTTAACCTGCTTAGATCTGGATCGTTGTCCTGGGTGGAGGTCCTGGGGTGTGTGACCAGTGTGCCAGAGCCAGTGGAGGCTTCTGAGAGGGCACCCAACTAATAGCTCTGACAGCTGAGAAACCCCCAGCTATTTGGGACAAAGCTGTCCTCTCTGAAAGCATAGTTCTACTGAGGCAAAAAGCTCAAGAGTCAAGTAGTTGAGTGGCAACATGAGCATGAAGGGGAAGTGGGGCAAGCACAGAGGTCTGACTTTGGATTCCTTTTTGGGGGACAAAAAGGATCAAGGCATGGAGCAGGAGGAAGACAATGAAGTCAGAACTCCTGTACCAAAAGCTTCCAAGAAAAATATGAATTGGTTACAGGCCATAGAGGAGCTTTAGAAGGATTTTGAAAACCAAATAAGAGAAGTGGAGGAAAAATTGGGAAGAGAAATGAGAATGATGCAAGAAAATCATGAAAAAAGAGTCAACAACCTGACTGAAGAAAATAATACCTTAAAAAAACAGACTAACTCAAATGGCAAAAGAGGCTCAAAAAGCTAATGAGGAGAAGAATGCCTTAAAGAGTAAAATTTGCCAGGTGGAAAAAGAATCTCAAAAGCCCACTGAAGAGAGTCATTCCTTCAGAATTAGATTGGAGCAAATGGAAGCTAGTGACTTTATGAGAAAGCAAGATATTATTAAACAGATCCAAACAAATGAAAAGAAATGGAAGGCAATGTGAAATATCTCTTTGGAAAAACCACTGACCTGGAAAATAGATCCAGGAGAGATAATTTAAAAATTATTGGATTACCTGAAAGCCACGATCAAAAAAAGAACCTAGAAATCATCCTTTAAGAAATTATCAAGAAAAATTGCCCTGATGTGTTAGAACCAGAGGGCAAAATAGAGGTTGAAAGAATCACCTCCCAAAAAATATTCCAAACAGAAAACTTCTAGGAATATTATAGCCAGTTTCCAGACTTCCCAGATCAAGGAGAAAATATTACAAGCAGCCAGGAAGCAACAATTTGAATATTGTAGAAACACAATCAGTACAACCCAGGATCTGGCAGCTTCTACACTGAGGGATCAAAGGGCTTGGAATACGATATTCTGGAGGTCAAAGGAGCTGGGATTAAAACCAAGAATCATCTACCCAGCAAAAGTATCATGTTTCAGGGAAAAATATGGTTATTCAATGGAATAGAGGACTTTCAAGCATTCCTGATGAAAAAACCAGAGTTGAATAGAAAATTTGACATTCAGATAAAAGAAGCAAGAGAAGCATGAGAAGGTAAACAGGGAAAAGAAATCATAAGGAACTTATCAAAGTTCAATTATTTATATTCCTACATGGAAAAACGATAATTGTAAAATGAAACTTCTCAGTATGAGAATAATTGACGGGAATATAAATGTATATCTATATCTATCTATATATATATGTATACATACATATATACATCCATATAGGAGGATATATTGGCCTATGAATGTATATGTGAATGTGTGTATATATGTGTACAGGTATACATAGACAGAGGACACAGGACCAATTGAATAGGAAGGGATGATACTTAAAAGGTGAAATTGAGAGGTGAGAGAGGAATATAATGAGAGGAGATGTGGAGAAACAGAATGGGGTAAATTATCTCACAGGAAGGCAAATGGGAATTAGTCAACCTTACTTTCATTGAATTTGGCTTAGGGAGGGAATGACATACACACTAAATAGGGTATTCACCCTACAGGAGAGTAGGTGGGAAGGGGATGATAGGGGGGATGATGGAGGGGAGGGCAGATTGGGGGAAGAGAAGTTGGAAGCACACACTTTTGAAAAGGGTCAGGGTCAAAGTAGAGAATAGAACAAGTGAGGGGTGGGATAGGATGGAGGGAACTATAGTCAGTATTTCACAATATATCCACTATGGAAAGATTTTGCATAGCTACACATGTATATTGAATTGAATACAATTGATATACAATGTATACTGAATTGAATTGAATACACAGCTATATTGAATTGCTTATCTTCCCAGTAAGGGTGGGTGAGGAGAAAGGAAGGGAAAGAATCTGGAATTCAAAGTTTAAAAATCAAATGTTTAGAAAAATATATATATATTATTTTTTTTCATGCAACTGGGAAATAAGATATACAGGCCTTGGGGCATAGAAATCCATTTTGCCCTACTGGAAAGTCGGAGGGGATGTGGGGGAGGGTGTAGGAGAGAGCAGATTGAGGGAGGGGGTATTCAGTGGGATCCTTGTTTTGGGGTGGTGGGTAGGGGAAAGATGGGGAGAAATTTATAACTCAAAATCTTGTGGAAATGAACGATGTAAACTAAAAATAAACATAAAATTTAATTAAAAAAAGAAAAAAGTAGACATGGAACACTAGCTTTGGAGTCATGGATTTAAATCACTCCTCTGCCACTTATTACTGTTGTGACCTTGGACAAACCTCTTAATCTCTGTGGAACTCAGTTTCCTCATCTGGAAAAATAAGGGGGGGGGAGGGTGGATTCTAAGGTCCCACTTACTCTAAATTAGTAATCCTGAGAATAGAAGTGATTTCATTCAGAGTTCTGAATGCTAGCTTTCAAACTAAGAGCAATTAAAGGGATTTTGTGATATTCAGGTATCACTGTGGAAACCAAAGGAAAGGGAGAAGAGAATAGCTATAACTTAACACATGAGCTCCTGTGTACAGGTCTCTTTTTCTGGCCGTGTTTTTGATGTTCTTTATTTAAAATAATTTTAATTCCCTTCTCCTCCCTTTTCCCAAATAGAAACCTCCCTGGTTACAAGGAAGTTATGCAGATCAGACTAACCCTTTGGTGATATCTAATATTGCAGACTTCATTTTTCACTTATAGTGCACCTCCTTTCTTTTCTTTTTCTTTCTTTCTTTCTTTAAAAAAATTCAGTTCCAAATTCTCTCCTTCCCTCTACCTCCTTCCCTTTCCATTAAGAAGGCAAGAAGTAAGAAACCTATTATATGTATGAAGTCAGTGTACCATCATTCTGCAGGAGACATACCTCATCAGGCTTATAAAGTCATAATTGGCTGCTGTGTTTATGAGAGTTCTAAAATTTTTCAGTGCTATTTTACTTTACAGTCATCATAAAATTTGTTTAATTGGTTCTATTTACTTCTGTCTTTACTTTATTTACTCTATTTCACTCTGAATCAATTCATAGAATTCATCCCAAACTTTTCTCAATTCTTCTAATCTGTCATTTATCACATCATAATAATATTCCATTATTTTCATATACCTAATTTGTTCAGTCATTGCCCACTGAGTGCTCACTTTCCTTCCATTGAATATAAGATTTGAAGACAGATTTGAAACATACATGGTTTGACTTCCAGCTAAGATGACAGAGTGATTAAGTGAATAGCCCAGCTTTCTCACAACTAGTCCAGTGAAAATTCAAAAAGAGCTCTTTTCTTAGTCATGATCAAGAAATATAAAGCAAAACTACAGGAATTGCATTTTTTCACCATAGTCTTTTTCCATACAAAGAGACAGCCAGAAGCCTGTGGTTGCCAAAGAAGACAGGAACCTCAAATCATAGTCAGAGAACTTAGAACTTGCAACTGCATATACTATAGCAGCAAGATGGGAGTACAGACAAGGGATAAATCCAGCTATGAGAAGCCTGTAGCTGTGATACCTTGACTCTGTAACTGAGTCAGGAGCCTGGTAACTCAGACTGGAAGGGCCACAGTTAGACTGTCCCTGGGTGAGACTCCTTAGGAAACTAAAAGGGCATAAGTCACTAGTCCAAGTTGCCCCTTGAAGATCACAATGCTTAGTACCCAGAAACAGCAGAAATAAGACCCCCCAGGTAATACAGGTTGAGACTGAGCAAGACCCTATTCTTCCTCCTAGATGTGCAAGGAGCCTGGTCCTGACGGAAAATCTCAATTCTGGAAATAAGACTGAAAAACTAAAAAGAAGACACCAATAATAAAGAAATATAGATCCAGGGACAGCCAAGACATAAATCCAGAAAGAGAAAACAACACTACAACATTTAAAAACAAAGCCTCAAACAAAACCACAACTTTACCACAAAGTCTACTAGTATTCTTGGAAGAAAGTTTTTTTTAAATGATATTATAAATGAAAAGAGAGCTCTGGAGGAAACAATTAAAAAAGACATGACATTTTAGGAGAAAGAAAAAAAATAAGCAGCTTAGTGCTGAAGGTTCATAATCTTATCCAGATAATAGATTCACCGAAAATTAAAAATTACCAAATAGAAATCAGTGATTTTGTGGGCTATAAATAAATTCATAGTCTTTGACCCAGTGTAGCAGCAAGCACCCCAGAGTCCCCAGGGTGACTGCCAACACAGGTTCTTAGATCTGCTTTGTTAAAGGAAAGCAACTCAAAATGGGTTAACAAGCTTACTTTAATCAGTCAAATATGTATCATTTACCTAGTTCAGGGGAAAAATGTCAGCACCCCGAACTTCAGAGTATACAGACAGAATTATCAAGACAGAGAAACAGATCAAGTAGACAGGCTTCCAAACTGTCCAACCATTACATCCATACCAAATCAACATCTGGGTTTTTCAAAGCTGGGGGGCTCTCAACAACAGCTTCCCAGAGTCTCATCTGATCAAACCACAGAACACTCCCCAAAGCAAAGCCTCACATCAGGGATTATATAGCCTTCTCCTGGGTCAGAGAATGTAACAACCTTCTGGCCAATCAAAAAGTATCTACTGAAAAACAAGCCTCCCACCCCAGGCTCCGGGTGCACTTTAGCCTAGGGGCAGGGAAGATCTTTAAAATTTACATTCCCATTACACCCAGCAATACCACTTCTAGGGTTGTATCCCAAAGAGATCATAGAAGTGGGAGGAAGACCCATATGTACAAAAATATTTATAGCAGCTCTTTTTGTGGTGGCAAATAATTGGAAATTAAGGGGGTGCCCATCAACTGGGGAACGGCTGAACAACTTGTGGTATATGAATGTAATGGAATACTATTGTGCTATAAGAAACAAGGAGCAGATGGACTTCGTATTTACCTGGAGAGGCTTATACAAACTGATGCTGAGTGAGAAGAGTAGAAACAAGAGAAATCTGTACATAATTACAGACACAACGTATGTTTGACGACCGACTTTGATATTCTGGACTCTTCTCAGCAATGCAGGGTTATAAGTCAACCCCAAAAGACTCATGATGGAGACAGATATCTACATCCAGAGAAAGAACTAGAAAAAACTGAGTTTGAATCCAGATTGAAGCCAACTACCTGCTCTTTTTCTTTTTCTTGTTTGGTTTTGTTTCCTTTTTCCCATTGTTCATTCCATCTGATAAAATTCTTCTTTATAACCTGACTAATATCTAATGTGAAAGCATTTGCAGATCCTGTACTTGATTGTATGCCGTCATGGGCTGGGGCGGGAGAGGAGGGAGGGAGAGAAAATTTGAAACTCAAGGAATTGTGGAACTGAGTCTTGTAAACTAAAAGTAAACAAACAAATTAATAAAGACCAAAAAATAAAAAAAATACTTCCATGATACTCTAAATACTCCAAAACCAGCACTCTAAAAGTATAGAGTTGTTTTTACAGGGATTTACTATCTCGTTAGTTAGAGTTTTTTAGACTAAGGAATATAAATCTGTTAAATTCCCATCAAATAATGGTCTACATTCTTGAAATAACCTGTCCAAATGACTGAAACATTTGCTGGGTTCTTGAATTCATCACATATGTGGAAACAGCCATCAAGAAAATCCTTTTCTAGCAGGCTCACTGGTACCAAATGCCAGATGTGAAACCATCATAAGGAGCTTATGCTTTTTGTTAACTTGAAATTTCTGGCTTCTAAGTTTCAAAACTGGACTAGGGCCTTTGTGTTTCGTTTCATTTACTATTGACAACATGCATCTTCCTTCTCTTTTCAAAGGAAAAATAAAAGAATTGAAAATAAATTTAGAACTTCTTGGACTTCAAATATTTCCTAAACAAGCAATTTTAACAAGTTAAATATAAATGAACTAAAAACAATTGAATTTTTTTCAAACAACACACACACACAATTTCAGATGAAAGGGAAAATGCCTGGTACAATAGTATTATTAATAATTTGGTGAATAAGAATTTGAGAAATAATCTTCTTTGAATAATTTTGCCCAATGTCACATAGAGATCTATATGACTCATGCAAAAGGGCAGCTCTCTGCAAAGTTTTATTCTTAAGGTGGTGCCTAGCTTTCACTTTTAAACATCACTTTAAATACAAGTTTAAAAGTAGTGTTAATGGGTGGCTAGGTGGTGCAGTGAGTAGAGCACTAGCCTGGCCCTGGAGTCAGGAAGACTTGAGTTCAAATCTGGCCTCAGGTACTTAACACTTACTAGTTGTATGACCTTGGGCAAGTCACTTAACCCCAATTGCCCTGCCTTCCCCTCCAAAAAGTAAAAAAGAAAAAAAAAAAGGTAGTGCTAAGCCATCATGTACAATGTTATCCTATATTATTCCCAAACCTAATTTAGATGAAATAACATGAAAAGATAACTAAAATAATAGATTAATTTAATTTCTTTTTCTGAAAACAAAACTGTTTTCATTTTATTCTCTTAGTGGTATATGACATATGCCACTATGTTCATAACATGATTTTATTATTGAAAAAGTAGCCTATTTGCAATTCACAATTATAACCTGTAGATGGCAGTAGATCCTTGTGAATGAATTTCTTCTCTATTGCCTGGCGCCTTTATGGTTTTAAATTTAGACTTCATCTGGAGAGCAAATGAGTAGGTACAGAAGGTGCTCATGCTCAATCCTCTTTCACTGTAACAGGATGACACATCCTATAGAAGCCATCCCTCTACCTTATTTAGACTCATTCTAGAACCTAAATTTTGAAAATTTCTTCAAGATTGAATTTGAGCTATGAAAAGAATATCAAAATATTTAATAATTGTAAATATGAACCTGAAGACAAACTTGAGATACCACTCTACCTACTAAATTGTCAAAAAAAAGTAGGGGAAAAACAAAATTCAACTTTTGTAGGGCATTAGGGAAATAAACACTTTCTTTTCTTGTGTCCTGGCAGTTGGTTGCATGCATAGATTCCGTCACTGTGCTTGGCTCTCTCTATGTGAAGAATAGTAGCAAACTTGCTTTTGGGAGAATTACAATGTATAAAGTAAATTCTTTGGATAGATATATTATAGAGTATGTATACACATTCCTTAACTTGCTCCTGGGTGAGCTGTGATGAAGATGAGTGGGGATGATGTGATTGACTTTGAAGGCATCTATCTGCTTTGGCTACTTATTCGTTGCCTCATTTCCTTTTGGGGTAGCTCAGTGACTCCTTTTCTCATGATATCCAGGGAAGGGAGTAGATTCACCAATCCTAGGAGTTTCAAAAGGTCAGGAGAGAGAGCCATAGGCCATAGGAAGCTGGGAATTAGAGTGCGCACTAGATATTACAACCAGCGAGTGAAGAGTGACCTTTGAGAGAAACTTCAGCTTCTCTTATTCAGCAGAATGTTGGACAGGGGCTTGGTGGTATCAATACTATGTAGGAATTGAGCCAAGTTTTTTTTTTTTTTTAAAGCAATCAGGGTTAAGTAACTTGCTCAAGGTTACACAGCCAGTTATTTCTGGGTGTGGTGCTGAGTGTCTGAACCCAGGATTTGATCTCCAGGTCGTCCCAACACTGGAGCCGGTGCTCTTACTCGCTGAGCCACCTGGCCGCCCCTAAGCAATTGGGGTTAAGTAACTTGCTCAAGGTTACACGGCCAGGTGTTTCTGGGTGGGTGCTAAGTGTCTGAGCCCGGGATTCGATCTCCAGGTCTTCTCAACACTGGAGCTGGTGCTCTTACTCGCTGTGCTACCTGGCCGCCCCGGAGCCAAGTTTTAAATCTACTTCCCCAGGAGATGAAGGTGGTGTAGGGAAGGTTATACCCCAAAGGTATTAGAGGAAAAGTTTACAATTTTTTTTCCTGCTGATTTAAAAGTCAATCTTCAATGTTAAGTGGATAAATGGATATGGATGCTAGTTACTGGCCCCCTAACAAAGGGGGCTTGAACTGATATCAGGAGAGAAGAGACATTTTATTTTCTTAGAATTACCCTCTAGATTGCGGAGGTCGATATGTAGCAGTCTGGCTCTGGGAGAGAAGACCAGAGCACTCATTTGACATGAATGCAAACATTTTAGAGATTAATTTGACCAAGCCTAGTTTGAGTCACAAAAAGAATTGTTTCCCTGTGGTACAAAGGAAAGAGTGCTAGATTTAGAATCGTTGACTCCAAAGGTGAAGACTTGGCTGCAGATTTCTAGTTCTGCTACCTGTGAGATTTGGACAAATTCTCTCACCTTTCTAGTTCTTCATAGGTGAGGAATGTTGAAGTAGATAACATGTAAGTCCCTTCCAGCTCTAAGGCTAGGATACTTTGACCAATTACTACAATATTCCTCAGATTGCTATTTTATCCTAAAGAGATTATCAATAAGAAAAAAAGGACTTAGCCATATGAAAATGTTTATAGCTATTTTATCAGGAATTCCACAAACATAAAAATAACCTATATGTCAATAATTAGACAATGATTAAACGTATTGACACGTTAGTATAGCAAAGTATAAGAGAACTAATAAAAGTTATAAATGTGAAAAGTACAAGGATATTTGGAAAGATATGTTGTGAGAAGCAATGGGGTGGAGTGGAGTGCATAGGGTGCTGGACCTGAGAGTTGGGAGAAAGAGAACCGTTCAAGTCTTGCCTCTGAAACTTATTGACTGTGTGACTATGGGAAGTCATTAATCTTCCCAAGCCTCTGTCTCCTCATCTGTCAAATGGGGATGACAATACCTATATCAGCTATTCCTCGGGGTTATTGGGAGCATTAAATGAGAAAATGTACACAAAGTGCTATATAAATGTCAGTTATTATCATCAATGACACAAAGTGAAATCATCTCAGGCAACACAGCACACACATTGGCAAGTAAAGGAGAAGAAGCAGAAAGAGCACAAAGAACAAAAAAGAATGGGAAAACATCTGGACTAGACCCAATGTATGTAAAGCAGATCCTTACAGGAGGTGATACAATTGTGAGCACATAGAGGCATTAATTCACAAGGTACCTGAAGGAGAAAAAAAATAAAAAACATGGGAAAAGATCACAGACCTTATTAATACTCCAAAGAGACAACCAAGAGAATATCATAAATTACTGGCCTATATGTCTATTTTCCCATCCATATAAAATTTTTATGAGCATCATCCACACATCTGTCAAGTTTATTGGCAGGGAATAAATAGAATTTCCTAAGAGAAATTCCAACATGGACTACATCTTTAGTATCACAATTAACTCACCAAGATAGAGAAGACAAGATCCTGCCATGCTTATTGTTCATTGATTATAATTTTTTTTTAATTTGGTAGGGCAAATCACAGCCTAGAAAACACTCATTCAACAAAGGTATCTCCTATCTACATATCAAAAGTCATTAAAAATTCCCTAAAAGATGGAACAATAGAAATAAACTTGTTCAATGACTCTGGATCATAAACATCAGGTAAGGCTAAAAAAAAAGGAAGACATATGTTTACCAAAGGTGATATGACATGAGTCCCATTCATAGAGGGGAGATAGCATAGAGTCTGAGTTAAAGAGGGTTTCCTTAAGGATGGTGAGGTTCTTTATGTGCTCTTTTTTGAGCATTTCAGCAAGCTCTTTGCATTGAGCCCAGAACTTCCTGAAAGACATCCATAATGTCTTTTTTTTTTTTTATATATATTTTAAAGCAATCGGGGTTAAGTAACTTGCTCAAGGTTACACGGCCAGTTATTTTCTGGGTGTGGTGCTGAGTGTCTGAGCCCGGGATTCGATCTCCAGGTCATCCCAACACTGGAGCCGGTACTCTTACTTGCTGAGCCACCTGGCTGCCCCTAAGCAATTGGGGTTAAGTAACTTGCTCAAGTTTACACGGCCAGATGTTTCTGGGTGGGTGCTAAGTGTCTGAGCCCGGGATTCGATCTCCAGGTCTTCTCAACACTGGAGCCGGTGCTCTTACTTGCTGTGCTACCTGGCCGCCCCATCCATAATGTCTTAAAAATAATTTGACCTGAAAATCCTCAAAGAAGAGAATAGTGGATGAAGAATGTCTACTGTCCAGGTTATGAAAAGCTGTCAAATGGACTATCAACAGAACATCTCAACATCTCTCTCTCTCTCTCTCTCTCTCTCTCTCTCTCTCTCTCTCTCTC